>NC_137234.1:34944555-35379555 GCF_949987685.1 Ammodytes marinus | reverse complement strand
TACTGTAGCTTTAAAATACAAGGAGGTATAGGCCCCAATCCCGGTTAGCTGTTAACACAAGAAACAGTAATTAAAGCAACATTGTTTAGCATTTGTTGGTCGTTGTACTGGTAATTCATTTGGCTGATACAGTTTAAATTGGTATGTTTGTCCATATGTCATTAGCTGCTTCCTTCAATTTTATACTACTTACACAATACAATGGCCCTCATTTATCAAACTTGCGTGGAAACTGGTGCAGATTCTGGCGCAAATACCTCCCTACGCCAGGTATCGCGTGGGATTTATCAAACAGTCGTATCTCGCCAATCTCAGCGAACGCCAGGCCATTATTGATAAATGCGGCGGCTGAAAACAATCGTATCACGCCCCTATATTTTCTCAGTTTAGAGGCCTCGCCCAGAGGTTTTACGACATGGATATGCGCATTACGGCACAGAAGAGGAAATTGACAGAATAACAGCGAAAGTAGAAAAAAAAGAGTTTAATTTCGGAGCATTACAAGCGGCATCAAAGAACGACAGAAGGCAGCAGTTAGGAAGGAAATAACTGCTGCGGTCAACAGCGTTGGTGTTAGCGACCGTGGCTCAGGTGGTTAAGCGGGTTGGCCAATGATCCAAGGGTTGGCAGTTCGATCCCCGCTCTGCCACCTGTGTCATGGTTGTTGTGTCCTTGGGCAAGACACTTCACCCACCTTGCCTCGTGTGAATGTGTATGACTGCTGTATGTTTGAGGTGGTGGTCGGAGGGGCCGTAGGCGCAGAATGGCAGCCACGCTTCCGTCAGTCTGCCCCAGGGCAGCTGTGGCTACTATGGTAGTTTACCACCACCAGTGTGACTGTGTGTGAATGAATGGAACCTGGAACCCTGTAAAGCGTCTTTGAGTGCCTTGAAAAGTGCTATATAAATCCAATCCATTATTAGGGGGCCAAGCCCGAGAAGGGCCTGGGACCGCATTTTGCAGAGCAACGCGGTTCCATAGCCCTGCTGGGCAGGGAACCCTATTGTTTTTGCTGGGATTATTATTAGGGGGCCAAGCCCGAGTAGGGCCTGGGACCCGCGTTTTGCAGAGCAACGCGGTTCCCAAGCCCTGCGGGGCAGGGAACCCTATTGTTTTTGTCGGGATTATTATTAGGGGGCCAAGCCCGAGAAGGGCAAGGGACCGCGGAATGCAGAGCATCGCGGTTCCATGACAATGCGGGGCATGGAACCCTATTGATTTAGTAGGAATTATTATTTGGCGCCCCAAAATCTCGTAAAAGTGGTGCTGCAGCCCAAACCGTAAAGTGTTTGGACATGCCACTTGTCGGGCTTATCCAGGTCCGTGCCGGGTACGCAGACACAAAAATTCAGACATGCCAACCACCAGGTGGCGCTACAACAAAGGAAAACGCGTTTGGGGCTATAACTCCCGCACCGAAAGTCCGACAGTCAAAAACTTCATATCCACAGATGCCCACAAGTCAGCTGCATCTTTTGAGATAGGCCACGCCCATTTGCGTATATATAGAATTTTCGCTACATCGCGAAAACTGTGTCAGTCACCAAAACATACTCCTCCTACAGTTTTCGCCCGATTTGGACGAAACCAAAAGCATTATGCTCTACCGACTCCCACGAGCAAAAGTTGGCCAAAGAATTGTTCTACGACCATCGGAAGACCAAACGGTAGCGCTTTAAAGATTTGCGCAAATACCTAAAAAAAATAAAAATAAAAGGGATTTTCTTGAAACTCAAGGGAGACTATCATGAGGCATACATGAGTCTATAAAAAAAATCTGGCGAAGAAATTCCTATGTATGCCGGACTTATTAAACAAATTAGTTTTGCACTTTTACTTCCTGTTTCGAACTATTTGGCGGGAAAATTCAAAAAAGTGGAGAGGTAGACAATTTGATTTTGCTCATAACTCCGCAACCAAACATCGCACATTCAAAAACTTGACATCCACTTGTTTGGTACATTGAGCTGCATCTTTCTATCTAACGTAGTTTTGCGAATGTCATCCATAGGGGGCGCCAAAACCACAAAAAGCAAAGAAAACGCGTTTGGGGCTATAACTCCCACACCGAACATCGCACATTCAAAAACTTTACATCTTCGGATTCCGTGAAGCGAGGGGCCGGCGCCGCGGACGACAACGCCCGATCCCGAGTTGCGTGGGAGGCTTGGACCCCGTTCACAACTGCTTGCAGTTCTAGTTATTATTATTATTACAACAAACGATCTCCAGCTGAGGATTTTGCATTCTAGGTTTACATCAGTAGCATATTATAAGTGGTAGAGGAGAAAAAGACGCACCAACTGTCCGATAATGGTCCCCATAAAATAAATACACGTCTGCAGAGATTTGAATGATTAGAATGTATTGGCCCTTTTAGATAGCACTACTCAAAAGGGTTTTAAAAACTAAAAATAACACATTTTGCGTTCTACTGTATCATGACAGCATGCGCTTGGCACAGTGGTCAGCCCGGCCGTCAGCTGCACAAGCCGACCCGGCAACGATCAGCTGTGAGAGCGCCCACCGTCCTGCTTCACCAGCAGATCGGAAAAACGTGCCGGTTAACGGTGGAAATAAATCGCTCGCTTAAGCGATCAATGACACATTAAAAGAGGAACTAACATCTAAAAAGTGCGTCAAATAAATAAAATGTTAAGCTGAATGTTGTGCCGTGTATTTTTTATCATAAAGAGCAATGTAGGCCTACTACATATTTAATACTTAGGCTAACATTTTGAATGAATGCAGCCCCCGTGCCTCAGTGTCCCCCCAGCTGCTCCAAGACGGAGACAACTGCCCGCAGTCCCATGCAGCTCCTAAGTGGCCGGTGTGCGCACTATTCAGCTCTCCTACTCAGTTGCACACCATAAGCTGCACATTTTTAAGTGATTAATATCTTTATTTCGGTCTGAGCAAACACTGCATTTGTATTATCTTCTAATAATCGTCCAACAAAGTCATCGGCTACCCGGCACAGCCTGCACTGCGAGTCCATGCTATTTGCAAACTTGCGTACACGAGCTGAGAGCTGGCGTGGGATTTAAGCGTATCCTACGCTCACGTCCATATTGATAAATGCAGAGGTTTGCGTGGAAATGTGCGTACACCCACTTTTCTGGTCTACGCACGGTTGATAAATGAGGGCCAATATGTGCAATACACTCCTTTTCATAATAATAAGCCTAAATTCGGACTGCTTGCCTGTCCTAAATCTAATTATTTATTTTGCAACAAATGTGATTCAGAAATGTGTCAAGTCAAGTATGATAACTTGGGGGGCGCCCTTAGCCAGCAGCGGACCCGGGTTCGATTCCAGCCCGCGGTCGTTCTCTGCATGTCACTCCCCTCTCTGCCCCATTTCAACTCTGTCTCTACACTATCAATAAAGCATAAAAATGCCAAAAAAATATCTAAAAAAAAAAAAAGTATGATAACTTGTGTTATCACAATACATGTCCAACCCTGCTTATGAGTATGTTATTATGTGATTTGAGGCAACTATGATAAATGACTCACTGAAAGTGTTTCTGTCTTTATATGTCAGAAAAAAGTGAAAATGGCCAACACAGCTGTTCACATAATGAGCATGACATCTACAGCACTTAGCCATGTTATCACTCATCCTCAGAAATTATATGCTGATACAAGTGTTGGCATGCACTACAAAGACAGGACTAAGTACAAGGGCACTGGACTGCTCTTTCTATTTTGATCAAATATAAACCAACATTAAACCATAAATAAAGTTAATAATTCCAATAAGTTTAGTTCACATTTAAATGGATCTGTTCCCAGTAGGTTTTCCAACATTTAGTATCTATACAGAATGGAGGCTTGGTGGTTGAGATTTTGTATACAAAATCATCATTCATACATTGACCAGACAGTACAGCAAACACATACAGTTCAAACAGCAGCTGTTCAATACTTGAGTAAAGAAGTTTCTAACGTAATGGAAACAGTTTATAATCAGAATAAATAGCTATTGTTGGCATTTTGGCAAGAGAACACCCACACCACACACACACACACACACACACACACACACACACACACACACACACACACACACACACACACACACACACACACACACACACACACACACACACACACACACACACACACACACACACACACACACACACACACACACACACACACACACACACACACACACACACACACACACACACACACACACACACACACACACACACACATTTTTAGTACTTTATTTGCGCCCACAATTAATAATAATATACATAAGGACACAAATGTCATAGATGCAAAGTTTTCTCCGACACAACTCTGAAACGTGGCCAATGCCAGTCAAACAGCTGATATTATGGGTACACACAACACCTTCTCCTCCAAATATGGCGACTGCCAATGATGGAGGACACTGAGCAGTATTTGGCAAGCTGTTTTGCGCTTGTTTTTGTAAGGCCGACAATCCTAAGACCACTAGTGACAAGCCTATGCACATGGCCTAGACTGCCAAAAATGAACACAAGTAAATGACAGTTGTAGCCCATGGAGTTAATTGTCTGTACTAGAGGGTAATATTTCACCAGCTTAGTTAAATAAGCCTCCTCTAAACTTGAGTCAAAGGTGCAGGCTACCTCCAGGATGTGCACTTTTCTACGGTGCTCATCTATTATCAAAATGTCAGGCCTGGTGGCACTTAGATCAGTAAACACAGACATTTCAGCTTCACACAAAGAGAACATATGAGGTCTAACAAAGCAATTGACATGGGTGGAGGATGTTGGTGAAAGTATAGGTGGTAAGCTTTGTACAATCAAGTTCACAATCCTGTCATGCCTGGCTATATAAAGGCTTTTATAAAAGTAGCAGCCATTTAATATATGTGACATTGTCTCAGTGAACTGTTCTTGTCCATGATGAATACATAATGATGTGTGGGTGTGTGGGTACCAGATTGACAGGTTCAGCTGGGACGGTAGAACCTGCAATCTGGCTTTGATGGCAAACGTTTGTATGTCCTCATCAATGGATGCATTATTGAAGATGATGTGGGACACAGAATGGTCAGCAGAAGGCAAGCAGGCTAGTTTGCCTTGTAGTCTTAGTCCCGTCCAGTGTTTTTGGCGTTGTCTGTGTTTTATTGCCAGCAGGGCTGCGCGACAGTTAGTGGGTGGGAGTGTGAACTCGACTCCGTCTTCCACCAAGGTGGCAGTGACGGCGATGTCCCCACTAGTAACCAATGATTCGGATGGGGCTACATTCTTTCCATTATGTGTCCAACGCAGAACGATACCAGTCCAACTACAGAGGTCGTTAAGATCCGGCCAGTCAGACCTGACACCGAACCCGATGGCGCGAGTGTCCAGTTTGCCGTTCGGTTTCCTTCTGAATCCCAGAAAGTTCGGCTCAGATTCGGAGGCGAGAGGGACTTTGCGCTTCTTAAGGTCTAATAATAGCGATGCACGGGCCATTTTCCTGACAGAGGGATCATCGTTGTTCAGCATATTTAATAAATGTGCCAACCTGGTGGCGATGTAGACCCACTCAAAATCGGGTACTCCCAAGCCCCCCTCGTGCCTACTGTGGTGGATGACGTCCCGAGTTGTGTGGGTGTTTAGGCCACTCCAGCCTCTAACTATCTGAACCGTTTTATTGTTTAAGTCTTGCAGTGTTTTACGTGTTAAGTGAACATTGGCAAAGAAGTGGTGAACCTTTGATAAGGCAATTTGCCCAATGGCATCCAGTTTCATTGTAAGCGGCAAAGGAGATGTGTCAATTTTATGTAACCTTGAAGTATAATCGGATATTATTTCTTGCACTTGTTGGTCCCAGTCGCCAGCTACATTAAATTTGTGTCCCAAGTATGCATATGTTTCATTTCGGGAATAGACTCGAATGGTTTTATTGTTGATTTTGAATTGGGGGTCGCGGTCTAGCTTCGACCGATACCACCTATTCCCGCCGCTCCTCCTTTCAAAGAACGTCGCGCACTTGGACTCCTTGACCTCCAGGCCCGACCACCGAAGGAAGGCATCAGTCTTGTGCAACATGTCCTGCACAACCTTTTCCTGGCGGGATGCCATTTGCACATCGTCGGCAAAAGCCTGTACAGGATTTGGGGAGATGGTTCCAGGTGGAGCGCTTTGGCACATCCACTCTATCCACCTATTGATTGACAGAATGAAGTTAACTGCGCTCCACGGGCAGCCCGTCTTGATCCCGATGCGCAGTGGAATGTGTTCAGTGAGCTCGGCTCCGCAGATGACCTGAACGAAAGAGCCTTGGTACACATCTTTAACGATGTCGATGTAACATTGAGGGAGATGTATTTCCTCCAGAGCTCTTAACATGATATTATGAGGGAGTGTGCCAAATGCGTCACGGAAATCGAGAAACACTGAATAAAACTTTGCACTTTCGTGTTTAAAGTCATCTATGGCAGTTTTTAGACAGAATACATGTTCATTCATGCCTTGCCTTTCTATATATGCCTTTTGTTTAGTGGACATCATGTTTGCGTCCACCAGCCAAGGTAGTATGCGCCCAAGAATGCATTTCATAAACAGTTTGTAGATCGTAGGTAGGAGAGAAATGTCTCTCCAAGTGGTGGGGTCATTTGGAATATTATCTTTTTTGGGTATTCTGTGGATTAGCGCTCCCTTCCATGACTCGGGCACGCGCCTGTTAGTGAGACAAGTGTTGAAGATTGGCAGCAATTTTTCTTTCACGCTTGTTAGCTTTAACATTTCATAAGTGACCCCATCACTACCACTGGACTTATTGTTTGGCAACCTGGCTAGGACATTTCGCACTTCATCCTCTGTGAAAGGAGAGGATACTGGAGGAAACTCTGGCTCTGGTGAGAGAAGTGAGTCGGCCCATGGTGGAAGCAGAGGGGCGTCGTCTATTGAGGTACTGCCTTCACATTTATTATGATAATATGCCTGCACATCTTGAGTGTTACTGGGGCAAGGTGGTGTCAGAGGATACTCGCTGTTATTCAGTATGATTTGAATGGCTTTCTTTCTGCGATGTTGCCACAAATAAGCCAATTTGTCACGGGTTATCTTTGTTGCACGAGAGTTCCGATGTCCGAATTGCGGTTGTATTACGTCTCTCAGAAAGCGCAATTGCGCTTCAATCCACGGGCACAGGGCCTCGGTAGACGCGTCCGATGGGCAGGATTTAACCAGCGGTAGCTTTTTTAATACTCTACAGGTGAATTTCAGAAAGGGCAGTCCGTACGGCCTCCCACTACGGCTCTCGGCAGAGAATATCCCATTCCGAAAATAAACACCATTTAGAAGAGATATTAATTTAAACCACTTAGCTGGGTCCGCCGAACATTTGTACTGGTTCTTCTCGTGGAGATGTTTTGTATCCAGTGTTTGTCTGAAGGCCCTCTCCTTGATCTGGAAAGTAATCCATTGTTCATTTGTCAGTTTGTTATCGGTAGTAAAATCCACAGATTGAAGCTCCTCTCCCGACAGGTGTAGCTCCGGAGTCGGGTCATAGCCGCGCCACTTCTGTTTGTAGATCCTACCGCTCGTTAAGGCTTGCTTATGCGCTGTTTTGATCGCTGACAGTAGACACATTATCAGGATCGTCTTCTGGAGCATTTTGCATCTATTTGCGTTTACGGCGGCAATTACGACGGGTGTGTGGGCTTAGTTTAGAGCAGTTTGTAACTCGCTACTTGGCAGAGACGCCAAACCTGCGGCTCGCAGCTACACCCGGAAGCAGCACACACACACACACACACACACACACACACACACACACACACACACACACACACACACACACACACACACACACACACACACACACACACACACACACACACACACACACATCAGACATCTGTGATGGAAACGACACACCTCCCCTCAGTCTCTCTGGAACTCTTTGAAACTAAACCAATATTTGTTGTCCACGTGTGAACTGGGCCTGTTCTCTCCTTCCTCTCTACAGTAGAGTTCTAACCCAACTATCACAGCCTGGTACAGCCCTGTGCGGGCCCCACTGCCCATTCAAATATAGACTAGACTTATCTTTTCTGCACTGTGGTTACACATGGTTTCAGAGTGGGCTGGGAACAAGACAGAGGAAAGACACTCTTCCTATTAACCCCCCCATCAAATCCAATCCAGGAACATTTAGCTTGGTTGAACCTTGCCGCAGTGATTAAGATATGTTGGGTATGGCTACAGCTGCAACAGAGCAGAGTGGTGGTAAACAAATGTGCGATACCTATCTTCTGAGATTTTGAATTGATTCATAATTTATTTTATTTATAATAACATTTAAATATATTTTTTTAATATATGTATTTCGCCGCCGTCGGTAAGGTTGACTTGTCGTAAAATCACATGCATTACAAGCTTCGCTTTAAAATAGACATTAAATGAAGAAAGATAATAAACCCTCCTTTGAACTGAATCCGGAAATGGATTATGAATCAAGAAATCGTTTTGAAATGAGTATGGATTTATTTAATCCAATTGTGGTCCCCAAGAATCAGATTAAAATCAAAATCAAAATCAAATATTTGGGATTCCAAAAGATTCACAGCCCAGGTGTGACCACAGCCAACCGAGAACAACACACTCCACACTGTCATATTTCTCCCCGCATGCTGCATTGGTTTCTTTTGTTCTTTTTACAGAACAGTGACATCAGCCAGGTCAGATAACTATTCGGATGATTGTTTCCACTTTTGAAGACTGAAACAGCTGGGCTACTGTGATATTGTGTACTCATTTTATTGTACAGTGTCTTTGACTACCTTGACAAGCGCTACATAAAATAAAATGTATTATAGACATCAGTGATATAGACTCATTCAGTAAGTTCCTTATCTCTTTCTCTGTGTTGTGCTGTGTATTTCTCTACGGGTAGTATCAGTCTGAGTTTATTCCGTATGTGTACACACACACATACTCCACAGCAGCTGCCAACCGGCTTTGTTTCCCATGTGGGTGCTGAGTGGATGATGAATGCTCTTTCTACAGAGACTGTGAATGCCTTCCAGTGCTGGGTACTGAATAGGGCTTTCATTTTAATGACCAATAATGCGACTGCAGTTAAAATCGAGATAATGTCTCAGAAATTGAACTTCAGAGCGTCATTGGTCATTTAAAAAGTATTGAACTGGAAATTATGAAAGTTGTTGTACTGACAGGAAAAGAAAAATGGAACAATTACAACAATTGCACACATTGATTCCCCAATCAGTGTTTCCCCCACGTTCACATAGCGGGCCGCCGCTGCTATATTTTTCCTGCTGCTGCTATGAAAATCATTTGAATATCAATTAAGGTTAACAAAAAAAAAAAAGCTACATGCAGAGCCTGTCATATCTGCACGTCGCCCACGCTCCCAACGGGTGGACACTACCGCAGCTTACCGCTAGGACTGTCTTCTGAAATTTCTACAGCTCAGGATTTTAAGCCATGAATTGATGAACTTGCATCAAAGAAAATATGTCAGTTTTCTAAAGGGCTTTAAATAGGCCAATCTATGTGGCTAAATAGCATGCTAATATTGATGTTTGATTGTGTCAAGTGTCTAAGGATGAATGCTAACGTTATCTGGTTATGTCTTATGTAGCTAATGTTAGCTAGCTACTGATAGCCCATCCCTTTTGTTTCCAGTGGTGGCTTTGCATTTCATTACCAATGTAAACTGTCATAAATCGTTTTCCAATAAGTTGTTTCTAGAAAAGGCAGAGATCGGTGGATTTTTATCCACCAGAATGCAGGAAATTAAGTGTTAAATTCAAAATGTTCATACCCCCCACCTATAATTTGTACCCCCAAATGTTGAAACAACAAAACTAGCCTATATGCCCTGTACGCAGGTTGTTTTACAATATATTCATAGGTATGTTGTTTTTACTGTTTGCATTAAAAAGAAGGCATGTCGTAAACTACATGTCTGGCCCTTAGTGTGATAATCATATTGTAGAGTGACCTTTTGTGAAAATGAGTTTGACACCCTGTCTAATTGATATTTCCTACATTCAAACGACATCACTGCAGCACATATTCTTATAGTCCAGGTTTTGGCCCAAATAAAGGATGTTCATAGCTTGATTGCTGCGCGTTAAAAGGGTGATGAATGCAATCTTAATAAGAGAATAAATCCAGGCGAACCAAAACATCTCAAAAATAGCTTAGGGGCTAGGGTTAAACTTGTTTAAGAGTCAGCATCAATTATCCTATCTATAGTAATACACAAGACTCCTTGAATGGGATTTAAGTGCATATTATCCTCTCAAAGTGCACCAAATTCATAGCCTGGAAATCCTGACCCTGATATCTTGAACGATAGAGGGTCTGGCGACGATCAATAGTAATTTCCAACTCTAGGGGCGGCTCCTACTCGTGCATTTCAAATGCCACTGCACGCAGTTGGATAGCACTACAACCAATCAGAGCGATGCACAAGTGACGTAAGCCCCGTTCGTTTAGCGAACAGCTGTTAAACGTTTGCCGTTGTCGGTCGGCAAAACAGAACATTCCACTTACTTGCTAGTGAAAGCTATGAGTCCCGTCTTCCAATTCGTTAAGGGTCGAGGCCAAAGCAGTCTCAAACTCACACAACATATCCGCAGCCATCTTTGATGTTTACTATCACAGCTTCGACGTCGCATGCACGTCACTGTCGTCATCCGGTTACGTCCTCCCCAGAGCACCATATAAAGGGCTCTGGCGCGCCCATATTAGATAGAACCAATTGAAACGTTATACCAGATTTCTGGTAGTCTTGATAAGCTTCAACGGAGCGTCTCCAGACCAACACGCGCAGCAAATTTAATTTGCCAGCGCCTAGTGGCAGGTCTGGGAATGCCAGGCTACCAAATTCATGCATTCAAATTTAAAGGGTACAAAATACTTTCGGCCGGGGGCCCCCCTCCGGACCTCCCTAGAGGGTTCGGGGGACCACACCACCGCTGCTGAAAAAAATCCTGCGGGGAAACACTGCTAATGATACGGTCAATAATAAAGTGCTCCTTACCAATATATCAAAATTTAATTTCTGTAATGGTGCAATGAAATGGGTGGAATCATATTTAACAAACAGGTCTCAGTCAGTTTCCATAAATAATCATAGATCAAAGTCACTGCAGTTGCCCACTGGTGTGCCGCAGGGATCCATTCTTGGTCCACTCTTGTTCAGTGTGTATATTAATGACCTTCTATCTGTGTGTCCTGAGGTTGAAACTATAATGTATGCAGATTATACTGTTTTCTTTTTGTACATGGCAGATCCAAGGCAGATGTTGTAGATAAGCTGACGAGATCCATGGCTAAGGCTACAACATGGCTGAGAGAGTGTTGCCTGCAATTAAATGTCTCAGCATGTTCTTTTGTAAAACTAATAAACCCACCAGTGACTGTAGCGGGAGAAAAATTACAGGTTGAGAGTGAATTTAAATATCTTGGGGTGTTAATTGATTCAAACCTTTCCTTTAAGGCACATGTTAAAAAGAACCTGCAATACTCCTAAATTCAATATCGCAAATTTTCGTTCCATCAGAAATTACATGTCCACAGATGCTGCCAAAATTTTTCTACACTCTATGATTTTTAGTCATCTGAATTATTGTCTGAAAAGCTGGTCGCAGGTCAATTTCAGCACGTTAAAGCCTCTTGAATCACAATACAAACAAGCAATGAAAATTCTAGATAGAATAACAAATTTCTTCCACCACTGTTCGATTTAAAAAAAGTACCAGATTGTAAACTGGGAAGACCTCAAAAAATATTTCAATGTGTGCTTGGTTTTTAAGGTCACTCACAATCTGGCTCCACCACCACTTGCTGAGTACATCAGTAGAAGAACAGGTACTGATCGTTTCGCAAGGGGATCGGTGAGGGGTGATTGTGTTATTCCGTTGCGAAAAAGCACTTTTAGTCAGTCAGCATGGTCCGTCAAAAGTGCAAGGGAATGGAATTCAATCCCACAGCATATCAGGGAACTCAACACATAGGCTACAAATAGTTTACTAAGCAGTTAAGACAATGGTTGATCAATACATATACTACATGTCAGCACTAAAGTCATTTGTTTTGAATGTGGTCAACACATTATGTTTTTATTTAATTTAATTTTTTTCACTGGTGCTTTGTATTTTGTGTTCCGTTGTTTTACCTTTGTTAGTCAGTTCTGTTTGTTCTGTGATGCTCTGTTTTGTTCTCTGAAAATGTGCCTCTCATTGCTCCAATGAGAGGCATCACTCTGCCTCAAATGTTTGATTTCAAGGTCAGTGAAATCCTGACTACAGTAAATGTTAAACCTAGTACATGGCTGCATAGTGTAGATATCTCTCCTACTTTTGTGTTTAATTGTGTCTCAGGTGTTGCTCTCTTCACTTGTGTGTTCTTATACATTTTCTATATTGTATTGTTAAGAGGAGCCTGGGACTTAAGAATTTCATTGCCGATGAATGGTGATGTAATTGTTTTGCATATAAAATAAACCATCTTGAATATTAAATATTGATAGTGCTAGAAGAGCCATAGCAATATCATGGTATTGTGGAAGAGTTGACACTTTTTGACTTTAATCAGTGGATATTTCCATGTCTGAAATGTTATGGCTATTGCTGTAACCATTTCAAACCCACACACACACCTACCTTTTTTTCATCTAGATGCACCAAGCACATATTTTGGGTGCACCCAATTAGTGCGGTTACGATTATAGTGGCCAATATTGCGATTTGCGATGTGATATAATAAATACATGGTATTATGATTCTACCTGCTTGGTTTTCAAGGAAAATTAGAGATAATTGATAGTTTTGAAACCTAAAATTGAATATTTCAATTTAAAACATATACATAATAAGAATCATTGAAAATATATTAAAACAAATAAGGCTTGTACTAGGCTAGTAGCAATAGGCTTACTGTTATCAAAATAACAACAAATTATAGTTTACATTTTTTTATAAAAAAAATATTTCTTTCCCCCATGAAAATAAATGCATATCTCCAAACTGCAAAGACAGAAGCAGAGTCTATAAACATACTGAAACTTGTGTGGGCGGTGGGCCTTCACTCTCATGTGTTGATAGACTGCCACCATGGACCTATTATAAGAGGTTGCCACCGGTCGCCACATGACGTGGCCAGGGCTGCCTTTACCTGCCACTAGGCCCTGGGGCTGAGAGGTTTCGTAGGCCCCCCCGGGCGGCGGTCTTACAATACAGATGCGTTAAAGCCATGTTTGTCTACACCACAATATCTCTATTGATGAAATACAAAATCACTTAAGGTAACATGTAAATGACTTAAATAACATGACTCGACGTCATTGAAAATGAGGGTCACCCCTCAATTGGTCTCTCGAGGATAAATAAAAGTTAAATGAAATGAAATGAAAAATAACCCCCTCCTGGTCTAATGACTTTTAATAACCAAACACACATGGTTGGTTACAGTGTTTTTCCAAGTTATTGAGGAGACAGCGGTGTGGTCCCAGGACCTTTTAGGGGGGTCCGGGGGCATGCCCCCCCGGAAGAAAAATTTGAACCTTTTAAAGTAAAATGCATCAATCTGGTGCATTTTGAGAAGAAAACTGAGGCTAAATCAACTATGTCCTATGTGAGCTATTTTCTGGAATCATTTGGAGACAGAAATTCCAAAAAGCAGAAACAAAAATATACAGGTTTAAAAAATCCAGTCATTCAGCATTCCAATTTTTTTTTTAAATAATCCCTTATCCCAAAGCTACTTCTCTCTTTGAACTCTTCGTTTTGTTTTTAATGGCTCAACTCAATATAGGCCCTTGATCTGCGTTGCCCCGAACAATGTTATTTAAAGGTCCCATATTATGCTAAATGCACTTTTTAAATGTGTTCCAACATATCCATGCGTCCACGGTGTGCCTAGAGACTGCCAAAATATCAAAAAAAATAACAATCTCTCCTTTTCTCACTCTCCCCTTTTCTGAAACCCCCACCCCTCCCCCAAAAAACACTCCAGTCAGAATTATCCCCTTTTCTGACCTCACAAACCGTAAAGCCAGAAGCTTCCACTGTGCAGCCCACACCCCTATTTCTTATTGGTCCACGGCCCTGACAGACAGAGGGCGAGGCGTATCTGGCTTCGCTTCCGGACAGGGGGCGGGGGGAGCTCAAAGATTGTATATTTACGAGGGGACCTGCAACTCTTTTTTAAAAAATAGGCCATTGTGAGATTAGCTGAACATCAGCATAGTACAATAAATTATCTGAAAGTTTTTTTCAGCAAACAATTAAAGAAAAACGTATTAGGGACCACTAAGACCATATAATATGGTGTATAATAGAACCGAAAAGTGTATAATATGGGAGCTTTAAACAAAAATAACAAAAATGTACTGGTGAATGATAGGCCCCTTGTTCTTCATAGGCCAAAAATAATGTGATTTTTTTTCCTTTTTCTTTACTGGTTCATGATAGGCCCCTGTTCTCCGTACGCCCGCCCCCCCTACGAAGATTAGGGGCCTATCATGAGCCAGTCAATAATTTATTGTTTTAAATGACAATGTTCGGGGCCTTCTTAGATCAGGGGCCTATATTGAGACAGTAAAAAAAGAGAGGCCCCTGATCTTCGTAGGCCCTGGGGCTTCAGCCCAGGTAAGCCCGTGCATTAAGGCGGCCCTGGACGTGGCGACTATAACTTTACAAGTTTTAAACAGCACTTCTATCTGTTCAACGTCGCCGTACCCGAATCCTTAATATCCCCAGATTTTTTCATTGAATTTTTACTTTAAAGATCAATTGAGATGTGACCCTCATTTTCAAAGATGTCGAGTTAAACTATATAACAGACTTTAGGTTCTCGCCATAGTTCAGTGTCGGCGAAGCTGTAGTGCTGCTGCCCGTTGGCGTCCAAGTTTGTTTTACTCACCGGCCAGGCAGATACACATACGCTGACATACACTCACACACACACTGGCAGAGGGGCAAGAGGAGCTGTTGGAACAATCGCAGCCATTTGTGCGGTTATGTAGGTTATTTGCACTAGCTCACATCGTGATTGCGATTAGATTAATCGTGCAGCATTACGGCCACTATTACATTTAATATAATGTGATACATTTCAGGTGCACTGGTGCGACCAGTGAAAATATCTAGACGCACTCCACAGATTTTTGGCCGCACATGTGTGTGTGTGTGTGTGTGTGTGTGTGTGTGTGTGTGTGTGTGTGTGTGTGTGTGTGTGTGTGTGTGTGTGTGTGTGCTTGTGTGTCTGAAGGGTGTCAAGTGGGTGCCTCTGGACAAGACTACACATGCCAAAAGAGCGCGAGAGAGGGATTTTGGGTGCGTCTCACCTACTGTATGACATGTCTATCCTCAGATGTGTTAAAAGTTTTTCAAAACAGAAGTGCTTAACATAAAACAAAGAAGTGCCAACTAACTTTCACACATTTTCTGCTGCAAATTATACAGAAAATAGACATCATTTATAATGACATAATGCCAATAATTCCATATGATATCTTTAGAAGACTTTGTTTTTTTCTTTCTGTTAGTTGAGTCGTCTTTACTATGACTACATTTCTAAAAGTTCTGAGATCACTCTCGGAATTTTTAATTTGAAATCTGAGATTAACGACGAAGATGAGATATTTTTCCCTGTTTTCTTCAAAATATTTCAGATATATCTCCCAACTCAAATCATATTCAATACAGCCCTTATTCTCTTCTGTTACATGTTCTATCACAGGCTATTACTACCTGCTAAGACATTTAGGACAACTTTAAACAACAGGAAAAAGCTAAACAGTCCATTACATCATGATGAGCCAACATTAAGATCATAGAACACATCATTTGATTTGGTTAAAATGTGTAGGGCTTACAAAATGGATCCACGGTTGTAAATTGTAAGCACACATTTGAGAATTGTTTTGGTTCTAACTTTGTTTCTGTTGTATCCCTGCTATTGCTGAGGCGAGCCTGGGCCTGTCTCCCCCTCAGCCCCCCTCTCTCTCTCTGACACACACACACACACACACACACACACACACACACGCACACACACACACAGTCCCACTTCATTCCGCAGTTTTGCGCAGTGTGCAGACACACAACTCTGCCATTAGAGCTCACATTCCAGAGGTGTCACAGCGCGCGCGCACACACACACTCTACGCAAAAAAAACCCAGATTCCTGAATTTCATCATAAGAATGAGAAGCAACAAATAAACCCATAGCAATCCTCTTTTTCCCTTCCTTTCTTTGTCCCCCCCCTCACACACCCCTCCCCCTCTTCCTGTGCTGGCATGTCAGGCTGCCCTTGAGAAAAAGTTGTGTGAGTGAACCACGGCTGACTTGTACAACAGCAGAAAGAATTCTCTGGAGCGGGGCTTAAACACATATTTACAGGTCCAGAGTACACAGTGCCGGCTCCATATACATGAGTCACATCAGCTCATGATATGGACTTCACTGCAGTACACTCATAGTGAAACTTAGGAGTTCGATTTGATAACTTTTTTTTTCACTCCACCTTCAAACTGTCTCAGCATAACCAACACCATAAGTTTTTAGACACAATTGACAAAAAGACAAGTCAGTTTAAAACTTGACCCATAGGAGGGACTCGAAGTCAGTATATCTCAGCTTCTGCCACGCTGATTTTTAACCATTCTCTCTTGAAAAGCCTCTCCAACTTGGAAAAATGCAAAGCCAAGTATATCCCGCATACAGTAATGTTCTTCAGGCCTATTGCAGGTTCTTAAAAGGTGCACTGCCGTTTAAGAGGGGGGGGGGGGGGGGGGGGTTTGTTGACTTTCGCAGAGCCTGCAATGCGTTTAACAAAACATATTTTCTCTCTGTGTAATTCTTAGTATTGAAGAATTCTATCATCATAAATCTAAAATGTTTTTTTGATGAACCTGGAACCAAACGTAAAACTATACCTAAACTTTGAAAATGTTCACTTCTCTGACACACCCAAAGTTATATAGTGCAACTTTAAGTATAGAGCAGAATGTTCATGAGGTTTTGATGCGGAGTAACTGACAGTAAAAACCGAATCAGCCCCTATAGCTTAATGTGTTAAGGCTAAGGACTGGTTAAAGCTGTGATGATCTCAGCTGAAGAATGCCTGCCTTGGGGCTGTGACCAAACGCAGGAACAAGAGCAGGGCCTGTGTGTAGCCTGGAGCGCAGGAGAGACTCATATAGGGCGTGGCCTCACTGTTGCTTCACATGTGGACACGTGGGTAGGAACGCATGAAGAGCTCCCAGACACACACACACACACACACACACACACACACACACACACACACACACACACACACACACACACACACACACACACACACAGGCAGGCATTTGGTTGGCTGGTTCAAAGACAGCTCAGTCCTTCACACAGCAGAGAGAAACCCATACATCTAACATCTTACTCAGGTGTCTTGCACTTCACATTCACACCACACTTTGACTTACTGTACATGTATATGACAGTGTGGGCTCAAGCATTTCCATCCACAACTAGACACGGCTCATCTTCATATAATCAAGCACTAAATAATAATTGATAAAAGGCACATTCGTTGCCAACACTGTCAGATAAATTAGAAATAAACTAAATTTACTGAACTTTGAGTGCCTTACTCAACTATTATGTATAAGCCTTCAAAAAAAAGGTTTGGAAATGTCCCGTTTGTCATAATTCAATCAGTCATGATACAAGAACATACTAGATTATTGTTTTATTAGCTGTAAGCTGCCTAGCTATATGGCTGTAATTATATCAGGTTCCATTTACAAGAATGGCAGAATCAAGGAACACGAATGTGACCCAAAACATTCACAAATGAGTGCAATCCACAGTAGAAGGTCTATATGCATGTTAACGGAGCTGCTGCCCACACACAGTCTGTGTTTAAGGGCTTAAGTAAAACCTGTACTTACGACTTGCTGACACACACACACACACACACACCCTCTATTCACTGTGTGTGTGTGTGTGTGTGGGGTGAGATCAGTTATGATGAAGAGATAATTCCTTTATCTGGAAGACATCAATATTTTGTATGCGTACATGGGGACAGAAATCTAGGCAAAGCGGCACAGCATAAAGGTGCGTGCTTTAAAAAAGTTTCACAACACCACAGGAACATACACATCTCCACACACACTGGTGAATTGTGACACTTTGATCCCTCACATAAATCTGTTGTGAAAGCTGCAGCTGAGCCGGCAGTGTTGACTCTATGATTCAGCCCCAGAGCGCTGGGAAAAACATCCAGTGATTCATAGCTCGTTGTTTTTGTGTGTGCTAACTTTACCTGTACTGTAGCCTAAAAATGTGTCATATGCACAACAACTACAGCAGCAGTCATTGACAATGAAATTCTCTTAGGCCTCAGGACAGAGAGCGTGTTACTCTTCCTCATGCACACTGTATACCGGGGAATATGTCCTTCAAAATAAAAGACCAGCATCATAAATTAAAATAAAATAATAAGACAGCCCACCCTGTTTGAACTACCTGAACTGTTAATGAGTGAAGGAATCCCGTTTGGTCCGGTCTATACATGCTCTGGGAGATGACTACTTACTGCTGAGAATGTTATTTAGCATGTGAACGGTTCTCCTTGTAATGGGCAGTCCATGACCAGTGTGTGTGATTCAGTCCAGAACCGAAACAAAGCCTGGTCTTTTTCTACACTGCTCCATTTCTCAATGTGTCTTATGCCTCGTTTCCACCAAGTAGAGCGGGTCGGATCGGAGCGGTTCGGTCCGGGTAGTTTGGCTTTTCATTTGCCAAAAGTTGGGTAGGATACGGTTTAAGCGCACCTAACCGCTCTGAGCCGCTCCTAATCTCAGTACTCCTCCGTTGGGGTACTAGCCGCCTGAAAGGGTGCCTAAAAGGCAGAGCTACACACTGCCGTCATTTGATTGGTCGAAATAATCATTTCCGCCATGTGTAGTCATCTCGGCAAGAGTCTTGTGTTTTGGCGAAAATGTGAGCACAGCACTGTTTATTGTGTGGTGTTTTTCCTCGTCAATAAATTAATCAGTTGGTTACACTGTGTCCCACTGCTAGTCACGTAGCTGCCGCAGCCAGCACTGTTCGCTCACTGTCTCTATGAGTTGCACCGAGCCGTCTCTGTGTGTTTACGCCATAGATAGTAGTAAATACACGCTCACAACAACATGGGGGGAATAAATAAAGAAGCGGCTGGTTTGACCAAGCAAAAAGGAGAGACCGCTGGCTTGACCACAGTTGGTCGAAAGAATCATTTCCGCCGTGTGTAGTCACCTCGGCTAGAGTGAAGAGAGTCTTGTGTTTTGGCGAAAATGTGAGCGTGGCACTGTTTATTGTTTGGTGTTTTTCCTCGTCATTAAATGAATCAGTTGGCTACACTGTGTCCCACTGCTACGATGTCACGTAGCTGCCGCAGCCAGCGCTGTTCGCTCACTGTCTCTATCAGTGCACTGTGCTCACAACAACACAGGGGGAATAAATAAAGAAGCGGCTGGTTTGACAAAGCAAAAACGAGAGACCGCTGGCTTGACCACAGTTGTTCCACAGCCCGATAGTTTGACCCACATTCTGGCGGCGGCGACCCCGCCCTACCAGTAAGGGTAGGGTCGGCGGTGGAAACACCACCGAGATTCTTAAAAGTGAGCTGTCCCGCTCCGACCCGACCCGCTCTACTCGGTGGAAACGAGGCATTAGCTAAACACTGCAGCCTTTATCTCCAAAGTGAATGTCACTTGTCTGGCAAATTGTACACTCCACCCAACAGTTGCAATTATCATAATTCAAACGTCATAGGTTTGGAGTATAAAACCTAATGAAGGGGAAAATGGCTTGATTTGATATCATATCAAACAAGAAACTGAGATGTACAAGTAATCATCATGAACTGTTTTGTTGTTGCTTGGTCTTTTACAGACCAGTATAATCAGAGCACCATGTACTGTAGTATAGTACATGTTAATAAATGCTTTTTGCCGTTGTGGCCATTTCTAAACTGTTGAAAGGTTAACCTCCACCCATTTCAACATGTGAGAGCATATGAGCTTTTCAAAAACCACTAGATTCAAGATGAAATGAGTTCACATTTTAGTTTGGGGAGAAAAATATTGCATAATACCCAAGGATAGAGATGCCCACCAAGATCCTTAGCGTGGTAGAATTCTGGGTCAGGTCCTGTTATCTTGAGCATGTAGGCCTACGTAAAAATATGAAAATTTCAGCTCACAAACACTGTTAAAAGGGAATATACACCTGCATTACAACTATACCTACTGAAAGTTAAGGATTCCTCATAAAAAGCTAACTTTATTGTGTTTTCTTTTAATTTTGATACTGAATAACCTTCATCGTGCCAGACAAGCCATTTCCTCTGTTCCATCTTTACTGTACCCCCTTTGATTTAGTACGCACAGCATTGAGTGGCACACAGACATTCATCTAACATGACCAAGACCTTTAGGAAGAGATATTGTAAAGTTGGTGCTTCCCTGCATCAACAAAGCCTTTACATGGCATGTCCCAGAAATCCATGTATTGTGTGTATGGGTCAAAGGTCACTCTGTCCATTGAGTCACTGAGTTTACTGGCATGCATGAGTCACATCATTCAATTCCATTCATGGTATTGCTTAGGTCATGGACACACTGTCTATATGAAAACACACTTTTCAGAACTTTGCTCACTAACTATTCGTTTGACTGAATGGCTTGTGCTCTGAATTGGCTGATTCATTGCTCCACTGATGGGACTGTATTTTATGGATTTATGGACACCTGCTTTAGGTCAGGGGGTCAGAAAACCATGACTGGATGTGTGTGTGTGTGTGTGTGTGTGTGTGTGTGTGTGTGTGTGTGTGTGTGTGTGTGTGTGTGTGTGTGTGTGTGTGTGTGTCATGTCGAGGAGACAAAAGGGGAATTCCTGTTTTAACCCATTGATGACGGCTGCTGCGCGACGCCACATTGTATCTCCTGCCTGATGCTGCGTAGTAACGCAGCATTGTTACTTTATCTAATTTTCATGGTGCGCGCAGCATAGAATGCACCATCATTGGTTCAAATACACATGAGGTGGGTTTTGTTGATTTTTTAAAACCAGATGAACACCCAAAAGTTGTGTGGTTTGCCGAAAATCACGTCAATAAAAAAATATATATAAAAAAATAAATAAATAAAAAATAAAAAAAATATGCCGGCTGTGTCGGCGATAGTGTATTACAGAACAGTTAGTGGCGTTCACAGCGCAGAATCTAGGTCTACTATAGGCTACTGACGAAAATCACACAACACATTGCATCTATTTATTAACAATATTTATGAATTTAGGCTATATTTTGCTGCTCCAACTCAAATTCAGCCCAGCCAGGCGATAGTTAAAGAGGACCTATGATACTTTTCGACTTTTATGACCTATAAACGTTGTTATAATGATTTATAGTCATGTTTAACCATACTAGAGTATCAAATAATTACGTACATGCATTTCGACGTATTCCCTGCTGACCGTCTGGGGTGGCTATGCAGAGCACTAAAAACTATGGCAGCCGGTCGAGCCGAACTTGTTCAAATTTCCGGTATGTGTGAGTCACGCTGGGATCGTTTCTGTCATGTTTCCATGTATGGTAATGCTGTCGCTCAGGCAAGATCCGGCTGCATGCCCCCACCTTCCTGGAAATTTTCTGAAATTTCCCGCTACTGGAAGGAAGGTAACCAATCACAACGGAGTGGGGTTTGCAGTAGGGGGGGAGGGGCGGAGAAGCTCAAAGCAGTGTGTAGAGAGCAGAGAGAGACTGCTGTGCTCGCTAGGAAGAGTGTCCCGAAAATCTACATAGTTTTTTGTGATGTGATTCGTGTCAGGTTGCTCTATAACAGTTTTTAACAAGAAATTAAGACCAGAAAAGTAGTAAAATAGGATCTCTTTAAGTTTCAGTTTCGTTTTCATCTCTGTGGTATACAGCCGTTTGGACCAGCTGATCAGCTCCCGACTGTCGGGAGTCAGTCTGCGTTCCAGTTGTACTGGGAAGTCGGATTTATGGTGCCAGTGATAATTGAACTAAATAATAAAATAAAGCTATCTCCTCCTTCCTATATCTGTCCATCGTTATCTCTCCACTGCACACTCAGTCACTACTATCCATGCTAAAAGGAAGCAGGATTGTAACCTCATTTAGCACATTATTTTTAAATATTTAATATTATTTATTCTTTTTTTTTCTCCCCCATTTAATTTTGACGATTTTTAGAAAAATGTGTTGGTTTGTAAGCGCTAAGGGAGCATGTTTAAATAAAACCTGTGAACCTTACCCTTTAAATGTATTTTATTTCATGTTTCTATGTGCTACACAGGCTTAGATATTAAGGTTTTGGTAGACGTTGACAATTCGTACTATTTTTTCAGAAAACCCTCAGGCATTAAAGGGATAGTTTGGAATTTTGGACATAGGGCCTGATTCCCAAGTTAGCCTGAGTGTTATTTATCGTTGGAGACAGTTTTCAACACATTTCATTCAGTCCTTCTAGTTGCAGAGTTTGCTCGTGCTAGGCTAGCGCACGGCATTGGGGTCTAATTAGTCTGCTACTAAAACAGTCTTACCCACTCCACAGTACACCCGAGGCCAATCAATAATAACGCTAGACTACAGATGTAAATGTCTGTGTTGATAGAATAATTTTAGAAATAAAAACAACCTCGCATCGCAAGAATTATCGCATTTTGAGGGACTACTTTCTCAGCAGAAGCGGAATTTTACTTTGCTATGTAACCGAATCACTACAGCAGAAAGTAAACGTGGGACAGAAACTGAGACGAACGACTAGGCAACATGGTGCGTCAGTGTGCATTCAGGAATTGTACAAATAAACCCTACAGATGGACACCACAAAGTTTCCACAAATTTCAAGTGCGAGATCCAGAAAGGACGCAACTGTGGCTTGCTGCTGGCTTGGACAGCAATACACCGGCGGAAACTGTTCGCAAACGGTGTATTTGTAGCGATCATTTCAGACCGGACGACTTCGAGAAAACCCGCAATAAGAAATCCCTGGAAACGAATGAGGTGCGATCCGTCTTTTCAGATGCACCAACAGGCACTGATGAACAGGTAATAACTTTTGGTAGGCTACTCTAGCTAATAAAGCTTGCCCCTGCCATTTCATAATGTTAGCCTACTGATAGATTGATGATGACATGCATTTTGGAGAGTGACAACGTTAGCTAATGGTATAGCTACAGGTACCTGGCTGGGCTAATTGCTAACTCCCGTTGTTCTGTCCCGGTCCTCTACTGCAGCTCCAGCGGGGGCTGTCTCTACAGACGCTCTTTCTCTTTCTGCCCTTTGAGCATCCATCTCTCTCAGTTCTTCATCAGTGTATTCCGGCTCGTACAAGTCCGGTTCGGTGGATACAACAAATTCCTCATAATCATCTTCAAAAGCAGACGCATTGCTAAGTCCTCCAAACGTGGCCATATCTTGTTTATTGAATAGGCTAAAAAAATTCTTTCGTGCACTGTAGGCTACTCTGCGTCTGTAGCAATGACAGCGGCAGGTGAAATACCTATTATAGATCCGGTAACCAAGGTATCAGTCCGCCGCTGCCGCATGGTGAGACACACCAAATCTCTCAAAATGCAATATGCAAGGTTGTTTTTATTTCTAACATTATTCTATCAACACAGACATTTACATCTGTAGTCTAGCGTTATTATTGATTGGCCTCGGGTGTACTGTGGAGTGGGTAAGACTGTTTTAGTAGCAGGCTAATTAGACCCCAATGCCGTGCGCTAGCCTAGCACAAGCAAACTCTGCAACTAGAAGGACTGAATGAAATGTGTTGAAAACTGTCTCCAATCATAAAGAACTAACTTGGGAATTAGGCCCTATGTCCAAAATTCCAAACTATCCCTTTAAAGCGGCTACGAGTAACATTTAAATATCTTTTAAACAGCCTCATGTTTCCTCTGATAATCATAAATTACCTTTAACAGCAAACGAGACCATCAGTGCAAAGAAAGACGTTTTTATATAGTTTTTATTACTGCTTTTGGTCTGGTCGCACACCCAGTCCGATTTTCGGTTCGCTCGTGCAAGCTCTATGGTCACATATCCGTATTGGTCGCAGATTTCAGTGTGGAGCAGCAACGCGATTTGAGCCAATCCCTCCAGGTGAGGGAAGGGGAGCGGGAGCCTTGTTTGAGACAGTTATTTGTCGTCATAATGACTGATAACGGGGCTGAACCATCAAAGAAAAAAAAGAGAATGCAATGAAGAAAAGCTAAAAGGGAGAGTGATATAGGCTACGGGCGGGACAAGGGCGTTGCCAAGCAACGTGTATACAATTTCACAAGAGCAAAACTAGACTGCAGTGTTTACTCCTAAATGAATGAGCGGTTGGTACTAACACAAAGTTTGCTTTGCTTCACCATCATCAGATAACCATTATCTGAAATAGTCATTATTTACATCAACAACACAAACACATTACCTCATCGTGATCCATACTAACTGCCGTCTCTCGTTCATTCGCTTTCTGTGAGGACACGTAATCTTTCAGCTCCGTGAGAGAGAGAGTAGTTAGGTGACACTGCTGCATCAACTCATTGCAATCAGGTGTGTGTAGCACTGGCTGGCATTAGTTGATACAGTGTCAAAACCACTGTCACGGAGCCGAAAAGAGTCCTCACACTTTCAACACACGGACATGCACTATATTGCGCCCTTCTCAGTTCACACTCGCACGCCTGGCACGAGCTAGAAAACAGCTTTGCGACAGCGGGCGTCGTAAAAATACTACCGCTTTTGTTCAAAGGGGACGCCAACGTGCCATGTTACTCGAAGTGGCTTTAAGGACATGCATCTTAGACTGCCATAGTCATCAATGGGTTAAGCCAGGCCTCCGTGACTCTGTCTCAATGGCCAAAGAAATGTGTACTACTGACACAAGGAGGATCACCGAGAAATCTCACTCCAATACTGAGCCTGTCATTCATACTTTTATAATAATATTGCAGAGCTTGAGTGGACGTGTATGTAAATAATGTCTTAATATAAGACACACAGGGTAAAATATATCCTCTCTTCTGTTGGAGACATGTGATCATACTAAAATGAACAGTTGTTTAAGGAAATGCCTTTATTTAAAGGAAACTTGAAAACCAAACCGACAGGGATCTGGGTCAGAAAGTATTTATAGTTAGACTAACACACAGATGGTTTTGATCTTGTGATTTTAGACAATTTGTTGGCAATTGATAATTTTTTTTTTTTTAAATGTGAAACTATTTTAAAGGTGTGCCAAGGAACTTTCAGTTTGTGTTAACTCTTTCGGCCCCTTTGGACAAAAGCGGTAGTGTTTTTTTCCTACAACAGCTGTAGTTCCTGGGTGAGTGTACATGACAAAGGCATTAAGAAAAGCTATATAAAAATTGCATTCTTCACACTGATTGTCTCATTTGCTGTTACATGTCATTTATGATCATCAGAGGAAAATTAGACTGTTTCAGAAATATTTAAAGGTTCCTCGTAGCACCTTTAAGTATATCCGTATACTCAACAAAAAACTTTCTCTTTTTAAGCACTTTAGCATATTTTATGAATTTGAATGCATGTACATGATTTTTACTAATTCCAGGGTTGTACAGTACATGTTTGAATGCCCAAACTGATACTGCTTCTCCCTTCATTTACTCTTCTGATTGGTTAACAGGCCAGATGAGCAATGTGATAGAGGATATCAGTTTCAGTCAGTAATGCAAATAATCGAATATCCGGGTCTCTCTAACACACACACACACACACACACACACACACACACACACACACACACACACACACACACACACACACACACACACACACACACACACACACACACACACACACACACACACACACACACACACACACACACACACACACACACACACACACACACACACACACACCTCCGTGGTATGGAGGGAATACTTTTAAACTATTTTTTAACAGGCATTGTTTCCTGGCCCTGTTAACTCCTCTCTGATGTCATTGAAGACAAGCTGACACCTACCACGACAGGACAAAGAATGTTTTTACCATCTTGGACAGATTATGATGACTTTTATTGGGATTATCATATTCATAATCCTCATAACAGTTGTCCTACTGCGTGTCCCTGCATTACCTATGACTATAATGTTAAGGTTATAGCAGGAGTTATTACATTTTATGAATGAAGATGTAAAGACGTTTTGAGAGATTCAAGGACACATCTAATACTAAATGTTCATAAACAGATAAAGATATAATCATAGCCCATTCAAATGACATGAACTCTCTGTGTGATTGCCTCTTCCGTGGTTGTCTGTCCAGCCCATTTCTCATAACTTTTACCTTCTACATGTAATATCGTTGTCATGGAAGCTTATTCAAACAGAGATTGTCAGTCTGTTCCTTTCACACAACATGTATTTCCTGTATGTCAGTCAGAGAGAGAGGGATCCCCACTGTGTTGAGAGTTTGGTATTGTAAAGATTCTGCCATGAATTTTTTTTTTTGTGATATTTATTTTAAAAAAACTGTCTTGACTTAACTGAGAGAAAGCTTGTCTCAACTCTGTTTCTTATTACTTTATTTCAAAGTGTATGCACCTTTTATGATGGCTTGTTTATTAATATGCTTCTTTTCTTGTCACAGTTATGCTACTTGTTACTATGTAAAAATGCCATAGAAATACCTGTATTTTTTGTTGAATGCATGAGCTTTTGAGGCTTACACATGCAACTATAGAACATCACCAGCTTTGCTTACTTCTACTTGTAAGCAATTTATTTCCCATTCAAAGCTTAAAACTGACATTGTATCTGAACGAACCCTCACGACACAGCACAGCAGCGTTGACATGGCCGCCTTGTGTTGAATGTTACTCTATATTAATTACACACTAATCACTGGCGTGTAATTACTAGTCACACAGTGATATGCTGTACAGTATTTCACTGTCTGCCACATTCCCGACTGTGTGACACACACACACACACACACACACACACACACACACACACACACACGCACGCACACACAAACAGTGGTTGACATGAGCAGTGAGCCAACTGTGACGCAGAAGCCTTCTAGACAAAAGCAGAGGACTTTTACCACTAGTTTTCTTTCCATCTCTTCTGTCTTCATACTTTTCTCTCCTCACCAACCCCCTCTCCTTTCCCCCCACTACAACACTCGCTGTTTGTACAGAATCCACGTCATATTATTGAACACCAGCACAGATCATTTACTTTTCTTTGTGCGCTTATTTATACTGAAGCATTTTCCCTTCTAGCCAACTGACGCCCCCCCCCCCTCCGTCCTGTGGCTATGAAAGCTTCATTCCTCTGTGTGTTCCTCTGAGTCAGCAGAAAGACAGACCACAGCTCTCTCTCTCTCCTCCTCTCTCTCTCCTTCTCCCTCCCTCTCTCTCTCACTTCTTTCTTTTCTTCCTTCCCCAAGCCATAAACTGGACGACTAACCTCCGCTGTGTGCTCCGATTCTGTGCAGTGTATTTTGTTGTCAAGATCACTTTATGTCAACATCAGTGAATATCTCCTCATTATCTGTACGCAAATCCAGTGTTAATGCTAGACTGTAAACTGGTATGTAAACCAAGGGTATGAGACAAAGGGGCCCACCATGGCTATAATAACATGCCCGTTTTACAGAGCCCTAGGCTGTGTATTAACACTGCATTTCTTTCCAGCGAGCACACAGGAGGAACAGGTAACAGATCTCCAGAATTGCTGACTTCACCTTTAAAATGTCAAGTCTTTTATTGTCTTTTATCTTTATCACTCTCTCCATATCAAACAAGACAACAACAGAGATCTGGTGTGTTTCTAAGAAAAATGGGAGCAACTTTAGTTTAACTTTGTCCTTTTTGTCCCTGCAAAGTGAAGTCCCCTCGAACTGTGTGTGTTCACTTTAAACCACACACACACACACAGACACACACACACGCACACTCCCCACCGAGCGCCAACAAAAGGTAGGAATTTGCAGAGAAAATGTTAACTCCAGTTTCCCTCTCCTCCCCCTTTTGCTCCATACTCACATCTCCCTCCCTCTCTCCTCTCTCCACCTCAGCCTGTGCACCGCTGGGCTAAAACTCTCTCTCTCTCTCTCTCTCACACACACACTAGGGACAAGTTGTAGTGAAACACTAAACACATTACACATAAAAAGCAAGAAAAAAGTACCCTGGAAGCTGAGATTTTGTATGGGTCCAAAGTGAAATCTCTGTGACTCACACACACACACACACACACACACACACACACACACACACACACACACACACACACACACACACACACACACACACACACACACACACACACACACACACACACACACACACACACACACACACACACACACACACACACACACACACACACAAACAAACTCACCAGATAGTTCATTGTGTCACTGCTGCTGTGAGGCGTCTGTGGTATAATTCTGTTGGAAGGGGCTCGAGCTCAGCCCCTATTTGAGACAATTTACCAACTAAATCCTTTTTGTGGAGAGAGTAGATCCCAAAATTGATCCTCAAAACTGCTCCCCCGGTCTCCTCCTCCACCTCCTTCCTTCTGTCCCTCTGTCCTCCCTTCCTTTTCCTTGTCCTCCGTCTCTCTTTGCCTCTTTCCTGTTCAGTCTTGTTTTTCAGTAGTCAAGCAGAGATACACACACATTATGCCGCTGCTGTGATCTCACACAGCAAGAATGAGACTGCTGCTGCTTGGCCCATTTACTTCTCCCCTTCTTTTCTCCCTTGATCTCTCTCTCTCTCTCTCCATAGCCTGGAGGAAAAGAGGGAGGAGTGTGTAACCCAACACGTCACTTCCGGTGTGCTCCTGAAAATCCCTTTATGATCGTGAGGCATTCCCTGCTCCCCCTGGCTGTGAGACAGTGCCACTACTTTGGAATGCTGCTGCTGACACACTGGTTCAGAAGCAGACAAACATGACCTCGTTTAAATGTCTAAATATATTTTTTATATCTTATATGTCAGTTTTAATCTAGTTTAATCTAAGAGTGTAGGAGACCATTGTTGCATGTATGGACATGCACAAAACGTTTTCATTGGCAAACATTCACAATCATATACTGGGACTGTGTTGTAAAAGCTCATTAATGTGTTGTATACACTGAACTAATGCAGGGCCTAACACTGATCCCTCAGGAAAAAACACTGTACACTTCATGTGGATGGAGTCCACATCATTTTGACAAACTGCAGAGAAATTATCCTTGTGAAAAATACATCTACAGAGTTTGAAATGAACTATGTCAGTTTTGTCTGTTTTTTTGAAAAGTTTTTTTGAAATCCAACTCAAGAAAATAAACTACTAAAATACTAAAGCTATAGAGGCAATCTTTTTGAATGAATTACCGTGAGCTTTGAGTTAAAGATTTGCTTAACAGTTTACGTGTTTAGATTGATATACTTTTTCCTTTTTATTGATATATTATACATATCAAAATATCTGTTTTTCTTCTGGATGCAATCATTTTACTTAAAGGTGCACTGTAGTTTCAGGGGAGGGTTTTGTGTTTACATGTAAAAAGCCTGAAGTTAGTTACTTAGTACAAAATAGGGCTGGGCGATATGACGATATCATATCGTGGACGATATGAAAGTGTCTACCGGGAGAGATTTGGCCATACCGTTTATATCGCGGAGAAAAAAAGTTCATGTGGCGGGAGCATAGATGGAGTGGGAGGCAGCTGTCCCTCCGAGTCCCTATAGTTACACTGCAGTTACACCGCCGCGCCACACCGGGGCTCTGCAGCAGAGTTCTGGGCTGCAATACAGCTTCTCTACCCGTAACAGAAGAAGCCTCATCTGTTGCTCTAGCTGTCTAGCTCCGGTGCGCCATGACTACATTTAACAAACCAACTCCGTGTCACGGTGGCAGAGCAGCTGGTTTTAACGGTCAAAAATGTCATCGGGCAAAGGAAACTTGCTTGCTGCTTCAGCGTGCTGTTGCCGTGACGCAGAGTTGGCTTGTTTTAAGCCAAACTACATGGGTTAGCTCTCGTGAGCTAGCTGGCTAATAATGACATCTTTAGCCTACTCGGGGCTTCACCCCCGTGCTGTTATTGTTGGAGGCAGCCAGCAAGGCTGGTTTTATGTAACTTTAAATTAAAATGTCAAACTTGAAAATATTATTTGTGTTGAAGCTGGAGTTAAAGTATTACCAGACATTTGCTCACTAGTTAATTTTGACAGCTTTTTAAAATGAAGATGAGCAAATACTGCAGGAAAATTCAAGTCTTTCATTATTTTGATGTAGGCTACTATCAATTGGAAAATGTTGATGCTGTCATTTTTATTTTGCGCTGACTGACTAAAACCAGACTGGTGTGGTATTTTGCACCAGTTTTTCTTTTGTATGGAAATTTAAGCTCCAAGCAAAAGATGAAAATAATCTAATGTGATTAAAGTTCAGTACGGTTATTGTAATCCATTGAATTTAAAGGAAAAATACTATATTGTGATATATATCCATATCGTGATATACAATTACCTATATCGTGATATAAGATTTGGTCCATATCGCCCAGCCCTAGTACAAAACATATTTACTTTACGTAATTCTTAGTATCAATTAATTCATCATAAATCAATACAAATTTAATTTGAAGCACCTGGAACCAAATGTAAAACTAGAATATCTTTGTAAACCAAACTGTGGGCCCTGCTGCTGTAAACAATAACAGTGAAACAGTAACCTTTCTGGGCCCGGTTTCCCGATAACGTCCTCTCTTAGCGCGCTACGAAGACTCCTACGTTATGACTTACCAAAGTTGTTTACCTCTATCGTTGTGGTTCCCTAACGGTCTCTTAGGAGAAACACTCCTTACGTCGTTTGTACACTGCTCAGAGTTCGATTTTCTATTTCCTGCTCAACACTATATTAGGGCTGGGCGATATGACCAAAATCTCATATCCCGATATAGGAATTTCATATCCCGATAACGATACATTTGACAATATAGCATATTTTCTGTAACTTTTTACAATTAATAAATATAAAAATGTCATATTAATAATTAAATTCTCAACAAATTAAGTATTTACCCATATTTGATTATTTTCTGCTTTAATTCAAATGCAAATTTTCAAGCATTCAACAAAATAGAAAATGCAAATGTGACATTTGAGTAGTTTTGGGCCGTGTGGGGTTTCATGGCACATAATTGACTGAATTGGTGGATTCCTCGCTAGCTAAGCTCTTTAGCCTAATGGAGCTATCCTCTTTAGCTGAGGCGGCTTGTAAATTCACCCCGCGGAGGGGGTGACCGCCCCGGGGAGCGCAGGAGCTTCTCACCGCTGAGAGAGCAGCCAAGCCGCGCATTCTTGGAACTTTACACTGCGAGCTGGGCAGCGCTTGACAGCCCGCGGGGACAGCAGCCGAACTGCCCCGCTAGCTTGGCTGCTAACCCCGCGAGCCTGTCAAGCGCTGCCTGGGTAACGCCGGCTCGACTGCTCTGTCAGAGGGGATATATGATCCTCTGCCCATGGTGCAAACACCGACAGGTCTGTTACCGATGGGTTTCAGTGTCCGAAATTAACTTTGATTATCCCACAAGCGAGAAAAGCCTGGTGCGGTCGGGCGGAAGTAGTGTGATGGAAGCGCAGCAGGGCCATGAACTAGGAAGCGCTTAGTGTTTCTGCTTCAAAATAAAAGTCAAAGTTGACTTTAATTCCTCACATTTCACCAGTTAAAGGCTTTTAATGTGAAGTTACGCTGAAGGAAATCTTCGGTTTGAATAACAGTAACTTCACTGCAAGCTACATGTGTAGTTTGTGTCCTAAAGAGTGGGATTGGCAACATAACGAAATAAACGGTATTGCATAAAATGAAACGATAGATGTTTTTGTTTCGTCAGAAGATATATATCGCCATATCGCATAGCCCTACACTATATTATAAAACGTATTGCAGTCTTTCCAAATAAAACATTGTTAGAAATCCTTCTGGGCCAACACATGTATATAACAATAGAAGCGCCAGCGTTCTCTTTATATGCTGCATAATAAAATCGACCAGTGCATTTTTAGTGTAATATAAAGTCATACATAAGTTTGTTTAATCATCATTTGTGTTTTAGACCTCTTGTTTTATAATCTAAGTATCTTTAAGAACACTAATCACGTTTCATGGTGGGTCAGTAATGAAACTGAAAGTAGATATAATATCGCCTATATCAATGAAAACAGACGGCTAAAACAGCGTCCAAATTAGCAAAAATCCTAAACACGTTAAACATGGCACACTTATTTTAAGGTAGGCTCTAATTGATTATTCATTCTTTTTTTACACGTTCACATGTTTCGAGGCGGAGAATCCCTCCGAAGCTCTCTGTCCGGCTCAGCTGACATCACTCCGCTGTCAATGGATCCGGACGAGCCGCGGTGTGGAACACAGTGCGGAGGTTCTAATGTTAACCATGGTCGAACATACTACCATAGCTAGGGCCCTATGATTTCCGCGATAACGAAAACACGGACGGAATCACGGAATCGGGCAATAAAAACGGAATCTGCTGTTAACACGGAATGTCACGGAATTCACCATTATTTTGGTGAAATTCAATTTCCAAGGCAAAGGGAAACAACACGGTTGAAATTAAAGCAGAACTAGGGAGGAATTTTGGTTTGGCGACATCTAAAGACCAAAATACTATCGTGAAAAGTAGAGACTGGCTGCAGTACACTTGAAGCACAAAATTAATGGCTTTATTTTCTGTTATAGCCTACCCAACACATCCGTTTTTTCGTTTTTTTTTGAAGCACTAAAAACAGTGCAATGTTGTGATGTATTTTAAATGTAGTCTTATATCTGATTAAATTGTTAGAATATTATTTTTTCGCATTAATTAGACACTCGTTCTGATGATGAAACGAGTGTTAATTGTAAAAAAACGGAAGTCATGAGATTAAAAATAAAACGGAATTTGGAAAAAAATAAAACAGATTTCATAAGGCCCTACATAGACTATACTGATTTAAAAAAAAGCTGGGCCTATAGAAAATATAGAAACAGCGGAAGAGATTAAAATTAAGATTGTTTCCAGCGATTATTTTCTCCATGAATTACTTAAAACATTAGTGAAACACTGGCAATGTGGCAGTTCCATGTACAACCAAGATTTCTGGGTCACTGTACAGTGGCGGCGTCGACTGTCAGGAGCTGAAACATCACTACAGTAGAGCTAAGAAGGCTCTAAGGGCGCTCCAGACCAACCTTACCAATGTATGGCGTACGAAAGAGATTCGTAGCAAAGAACGTTTCGGGAAACGCGCAAAATGTTCAGTAGGAACTCTAAGTAGGGGTTATGAATGATGTAGCGTTAAGAAGGCTTTAAGAAGGCTTCGGGAAACCGGCCCCTGGTAGATTTCTAACTTCAAACAGTGTTTCCAGGGATCCAATTTTCCAGAGTAAATGTATGCTGGGTTTACATGGACTTTTAAAAGACTTTGAAAAGACTGAAGACTGACACCCTCTCACATCTAAAGACAATTAACTCACACCTGAAGACACTCACTTAGTTCTCTGAGTTTTCAGTCACAGAATGAGATTTTGAAAAGACAGGGTCACATATTGCAAGACTACACCTAGATTTCTTTTGAGATCAATATTATATACAATCCTGCTACCGGGGATTAAAAGTGATTTCAGTCAAATAAAAAGTATCTTTTTAGCAGGTCAAATGGACTGGGTGTTAAAGGTTCACTAAGCGGAATGGTCAGTTAAGCTAACTTCCTGTCAGTGACTGCAGTTAGCAGTCCCCTCCCTCGTCCCCACGTCACCACATTAATGCACTGTGGTCTTCAAGCAGCGAGTTATCTAGCATAATCTGCCTTTGTATGCGCATAGGTGTCAAAACCCTAGCTGGCCTCCCCAACAACAACTCAGCTCTACCCACCACTGGGGAAAAAGACTGCATTGACATGGCAGAGAACCTTAACCAATTCTACTGCAGGTTTGAGACATTGGACTACACACAGGAGAGGGAGAAGCTAATGGAGGAGCTCACTGCTAGGATGCCGGGCTATGTAAATCAAGAGCTGAAGCAGGCGGAGGTTGAGCTGGTGTTGAGGAGGATGAGGCCAAACAAAGCACCAGGGCCAGACCAGATCTGTGGCCGCCTGCTGAAGGCCTGCAGCAATCAGCTTGCTGGTGTCTACTGCCACCTCTTTAACCGCTCACTGGCTGAACACTCTAAAGCCGGGAACACACCGCACTGGGCCCGTGTCGGTTGGCCGCGTGAACGCAGGAGGCTCGCCGCTTGGTCATATTGGGCCATATTAAACGCAGCCGCGGCCGCCACTTCGAAGGCGGCGGTTGGCCGCGTGAACGCAAGAGGCTCGCCGCTTGATCATATTGGGCCATATATTCCTGACGCCGACGCCGAGATCAGACCCGTCACACTTACGGTGCAACAACAACATGCTCCAGCTGTGCCAAAAAATACAGATGTAGGTAGGCTACACTGTGTAACCAGCGGCAGTCATGTCGCAAATATCATTAAAACAGCATGAAGACGCACCCCGATCGCAAATACACACATATTAATAGTAATTCAGCAACATACTAAATACAATAACAACAGCAGTGTGTGCTCAGCTGCAAAAATAAAGGCAGACATCAGCCTACCTGAAAGTGAAAGTGTGCCGGCTGATGGAGGACAACACCGGTGCTTCGCTGTACTATATTGGAATTCCACACAGACACTGCTGTCAAGTTTGGGTTCATATTATCCTCAGGAACAGCACACAGCTGGGTGAGTTTCACTATACTAACCGGCGCTACCTTGGCTAAAGTACAACCAACAGCTAAACAGATGCAAAATACACATATTTGCAGAATGTATTGGAAACCCAATGTCCTCACTCCACACGCCCACCTCGTCTTGCAGACCACCAGGCAATCTCAACGCTGATTGGCTATCGCGGCGCGGCGACGCCAAAAAGATAAACAATTTCATCTTCTGCGTTCGCCGCACATGTTGGCCACGCCGCAAATGGCAGCACCTTCGATTCACGCGCTTCGATGAGGCGCGGCCACGCGCCGGCCGCCGATTCTTGGGTGGACGCGCGGCCACGCGCTAGTACATTGACTTTGCATGTAATCTCGCCGCGCGGCCAGTGCGGTGTGTTCCCAGTTTATCCCCTCTGTCTGGAAATCTTCCATCATATGCCCTGTGCCTAAAAAGAGTAACCCCACCTGTGATAATGACTATCGACATGTGGCCTTAACATCCCTAGTCATGAAAGGCTAATTCTGACACAACTACAGGCAGAGGTCAGTAAGTACGCTGACCCACTTCAGTTTGCGTACAAACATCACAGAGGGGTAGACGACGCCACACTAACGCTGCTACATGGAGCTTACACCCACCTTGAGAAGCCCAAGTCATTTCTACGGCTGGTGTTCGTAGACTTTTCAAGTGCCTTTAACACGGTGCAACCCCATCTAATGGGACAACAGCTCACCCAGATGGATGTCAATCCCCACCTCATACTCTGGGTGCTCTCATTCCTGACAGGCAGACACCAGAGAGTGAGAGTTAACGGCCACCTCAGCTCATCCAGAAAGATCTCTACAGTGATGTGTCATATCACCAGTTCTCTTCACACTCTACACCAATAACTGCAGAAGCACAAACCCAAACATTACATACATCAAAAGTATTCTGACGACACTGTCATCATGGACTCCACCAGTTCATCTGATCAGTTACAGTCTGAACTGGCCACTTTTTCAGACTGGTGCAGGCGGAACTGCCTTGATCTCAACATCACCAAAACAAAAGAACTGATAATAGACTTCCGTAAGGCCCCCTCCACCTTCCCCACTCTGACTGTCAACAACCAGCCGATAGAGAGGGTTGACACATATAGGTACCTTGGGACAATAATCAACCACAAACTAAACTTCAAAACAAATACTGATACCATCCACTCCAAATGCCAGCAGCGTCTCTTTTTCCTTCCGAAACTCCACAAACTCCAGGTCCATCAATCCGTTCTGACAGCATTCTACAGATGCTTCATTGAATCCATAATCACCTTTAACATCACTTCCTGGTTTGGAGCACTGTCCAACATCCATAGGAACCCACTCAACAGAATCATCAAACTGAGCAGCAAAATAATTGGACAACAGCAGGAATCACTCATCAGCATTTACAACAAAAGGACTAAGCAAAAAGCAACACTAATCACCTTGGATATCACACACACTCTACACTGCCAGTATTGCCTCTTACCCTCAGGCCACAGATACAGAGCCCCTGCAGTGAGAACAAACAGAGCCCTATCAAGCTTTGTCCCAGCATCCATTAGACTTTTGAATAGCTAAACCGCTTTTTGAACTGTCTCCTCTCTCTATTTTTTTCAACACCTGGACTATTTTTTAAAACTTTAACGTATTTATTACTCCTCCTCTATGGAGGTACTATTTATTCACTAGGCTAAGCAAAGATTGTTTGTATCTGTCATATGTCGAGTACGGGCTGATGCTGTGTGCGTGTGTGTGTGTGTGTGTGTGTGTGTGTGTGTGCGCGTGTGTGTTTGTATATTCTATGTACTGTTGTACCCTGATGCTCCTCCACATATGAAGTTCCTAACGGAAGAATAAAGTTCTTTGAATTTGAATTTGAATTGAATTGAGTTGAATTGATTCGTTATCAGTAGTGGGATCCCCGAAAAGTTTATTTGCCGATTACATGCAGAGTGAGTGACTGAAAGATCGGCTTTATAAAACGCGCACACCATATAAGTGATCACTTTATGAATAATATTATATATTAATATTATAAAAAAAAATTAAAATTCAATATTCCGAGCGGGGGACATCCTAGTTATTTGACCTGCTTTATTTGCTGATCTCGTCCCCCAATAACTCCAACTCCTAACCCTGTATGTGACGGTAAAGAGCCATAATCATGCTTTGAACGTCTGGTACTGGGACACTTGAAGAACAGCATCCCCCCTCCTTAGACAACCACCAATTTGCCTACAGGGCAAACAGGTCGACAGAGGACGCAGTTTCACTAGCCCTCCACTCCACCCTGACACACCTTGACCAGCGTGACAGTTATGTGCGGATGCTATTTATAGATTATAGCTCCGCCTTCAATACCAACCCCCCCCCCCCCCATAAACTTGCCACCAAGCTGGACCACCTGGGCCTCAACACACACCTGAGCAGCTGGGTCCTGGACTCCCTCACCGGCCGACCACAGACTGTGCAAATGGGGAGACAGGTCTACTCCAGCATCACCCTGAACATCGGTGCACCACAGGGTTGTGTGTTGAGCCCCTTCCTCTTCTCCTTCTACACTCTCGACTGCAAACCCACCCACGAGGCCAACACCATATTGAAGTTCGCAGACGACACCATGGTGTTAGGCAGGATCTCAATCAACAACGAGGCTGCCTATAGGACAGAGGTAGAGAACCTGGTGAGCTGATGATGGTGAGATGATCCTGGACTTCAGGAGGAAGACGAAGCCCTTCGTCCATCACCCCATCACCATCTACGGCGAGACAGTAGAGCTTGTGCAAAACATAAGGTAACTCGGGGTCAGCCACGACCTGACTTGGACCGTCAACACCACCACGACGGCCAAGAAAGGTCTTCAAAGGCTTCACTTCCTGAGGTGCTTGAAGAGGGCACGTCTCATACAAAAACTGCTGGTGAGCTTCTACAGGTCAGCCATCGAGTCAGTTCTTCGCATGGTACTCTGGCTGCACCACAGACAACAGGAAAGCTCTCCAGCGCATCATTAAGACTGCTAAGAGGCTCCCCAGACTGGAGGATATCTACCGGACCCGCTGTACTCGGAGGGTCAAGGGCATCCTCAGAGACAGCACAAACCCTGGACACTGCCTCTTCACCCTCAGGAAGACGTTACAGGACACTGAGCGCCCGCACAACAAGACTGCAAAACAGTTTCTATCATAGAGCTGTGACACTACTAAACTCTACTCCCACTCTACTGCCACACTGATACTCCCCATCTCATACACACATGATTGCACTATTGCACTATCGACTCTTAAGGACTTGGACTTTTGAATTTTTTAAATTTATATAGGGGAGAGTGGCCTAAGTTGTGCAACTTTTCACTCAAAGTGACTTTAAAGTAAGGCCTTGACAGTAAAGTCTCCAACTCAAATATGTACATATATTTCAGGGTGTTGTGCATCCCTGGCAATAAAAACTTTGGATGTGGAATAAACTGTTGAAGAAATATAGCTTTCGGAAAAAAAGTTGTCTTGATGCACAACTTGCCCCCGGTGTGGTGTAAGTTGTGCGGTTGGAGAGAATACCATGGGGTGAATTGTGCCATTGATATATATCTCATAAACTGTAATGCAAGACAAATCCATTAGACAATCACTTATTTAAGATGTATTTAAAGTAAATAGTTGACAAAGATTGAAGGACAATTTTCTTAAACAAGGCCTAGCAGATCTAATGGTTTTACCTGCAAAGCTCACAATGACAAAGTCACCATCATCATCTTTCTGGCCATCTGAACTCTCATCAGTGGTGTCGTTAAGTGGAATGAGATGTCACTCTCTTCTGAGCTACTGTAGACAATCACTTTCTTTTGGTGACCAGCGTATACAGCCATGCCACTGGCTCACAACTCTCAGAAATGTACTTTGCACTAGTTGCTCCGTGCTTGTGGAACCAACTGCCACCTGACAAATGTGATTCCCCTACATTTCTGCCTTTAAATCAAGGCTCAAAACCCATATGTACACCCTGGTGTTTCCTCCCCATTAACTATCTTACCTCTGCACTACTATCTGTGTTTATGTGGATGTATGGGCTTTACGTCTTTTATTTTGGTTATTGTTATTTTACCTTCATTGTTTACCTACTGAATGCACTATGTACAGCACTTTGGACAGTGCAAACTGTCATAAATGTGCTTTTATAAATACATTTTACTTACTTACTTACTTATAACTCACCCAGGCCCTTTGGCACAAATCACCCCAATCCCAGAAATTTGGATAATAAGCATGATGCAGCAATTTAGGGCTGACATCGTGCTAACTCTATAGACTCAAAATGTAGCATACCAAAGCATGTGTACATTTAATTAGTATTTTTATTAATTGAAAATCCAAATGATGGTTTTAATACTGAAAATAAATTTAAATCAAACTAAAATATATACATACCTACCACACCATAATTCAATTTGTCTGTCTCTTTACTACGTCTTTGGGCAAATATCCCAGGTCGAAAAGAAGTATACTTAATTACATAAAAAATTTACTGGAAGTTCAAATAGTATGTTTGAAGTACATTGGTATTTCTAAAGTACTTACTTAAAGTGCATTAAAGATACCCTTTCTTGCACTTTAACATACTAGTCAAAAGTATACTTTGATTACTAGTGTATAAATATGCTAAATTATGCTTCTGAAAAATATACTAAAATGTAAGCCTATTATTTTGAACATTTTAGTGTACTTACCCAAAACGTACTTATTTTATGCTTATTTATAGTGCTATTTTATAGTGCTTTGTTTAAGTACATTTACAAATAAGTGTTATACATGTATAGGCTACTTACAGTATAGCATGTTTGCTTAAATTGGTACCAAATTATATTTTAAATTATTATGTAATGCACAAGTGCTTCAGTCTTCTTATCAGAAGTAGGATTTTTTAAGCATATTTTTCTTATACATTTTAAGTATATTTTTATTAAAGCATATTAATTAATTTAAACTTCATTATACTATAATGTAGGTATAATCCGAGCAGTTTAAGTGCACTCCTAATGTATTATAAATATAATTACATTTCAGAGTATACTAATGTAACTTTTAATCAAAAAATTCAGATTTTTTTGTACTTATAAAATGTATTTTATGTAGCACTGTAAATTATAGTGTAGGCCTACTTATTACAAAAAAAAAAAAAACATCTCAGTTCATTACAACACTATACCAAATAGGCACATTTTTATCAACATACCCCCTTTAATCTAACATGTAAACATCGTTTTAAATGGCTTCAGCATTACAGGTAGGTTCTGTTCTGAACGAATAGCAGCCATGAAGAAAGCAGATAGCAAAAAGATAGCAGCGGTGCACTTCCACAGATGTCCGTGAAATGGTGACTCTTCACCGAACCAAAAAAAAATAAAATGTCAGTCATCGCGGTGCATTTCATTCGACCAATCACAGTCCACGTTTCAGAATCAAATGTGCGTACTGGCCAATCGGGGGCTAGTCACCGAGGCACGTGACACATGAACGTTACGAAGATTTCCGTTGCAGATAGTCATACGGGATAGGGCCAAGAAAGAGACAGAGTTTGAATAATCGTTTCCAAGGTTTGCTTTGCTTTAATTCCCTGATTCGGAAACCTGATTCGGACATCGGCAGGTGGACTGTTCAGAAATAATAAAAGGGGAACAAAGAAGAACAGAATATCAGTCAGCTCCGGTCAGCAACTGTGATGAACTTCACCGTGAAGAGGGCCAGTGTTTGTCTGCCAAGCTGAATCCGACATGGAAAAAACAAAAATACTGCCAGCCAAACTACTTCTTCTTGACGGTAAGTTTAATTTTTCAGCACACAACACAGTTGGTTAATCTACTATTATATGGGCATCCCCCGAGTTTATTAAATATTTTGCGAGCTGGATAATGTTGGTGTAGAATCCTAACCGTTAGCAACAACGTCATAGAATACTAAATGGCTAGCTCGGCTAGCTAGGCAGGGACACATGTCCACATTGTGAAATAACCAAGTAACAACATGTTAGAATGCATTCATCACTGAAATAACTAATTCTCAATTCATCCACAACATTCAATTATATTCTAGTAAGAAAAAAATAAGGTTTTTAAATAGTGAGTGCATATTTAATCATGCACATTACAGCTAACCATAGGCTTTTACCGGTTTAGCTGGATAGCATGGATGAACAAGAGGATCAAAATGGAAACCGAAAAGATGACAATTAAAGCCTTTTTTGCTAACTATATTTACTGTTTGTCCCTTTCAAAGACACAGCGATGAAGAACTTTCCAACACTTTGCCGGAAGTGCAAGCCCTCATTTGCAGAAGAATTTGCAGAGCAGGCCTACTCAAAGGAAACCACTACACTGGAAAGATGAAGATGGGAGAATGTAATGTTTAATTTCAGTTTGTGTTTTAGTTTGTGAAAAAAACATTTTATTATTGTGCAGGACATTTCAATGCGGAGCATGTCTCTTAAGATAATCATTCTTGTTGTGCTTTATATAATGGGATATTAATTTCTGTAAATTTAGCTTCTTTAAATATGCTCTACCATACCAACACATTTGCATTTAATTTTGGTCAAGATATAATACTGTACTTGCTGTGTACTCTCACCTCCGCCCCTCCCCCCCACACTGCCGCCATCCTTGTCCACAGTCTTGTCACTTCCCGTCTGGATTATTGCAACTCTCCTCTACTTCCTCCCTCACAAATCCCTTCATATACTTCAACTGGTTCAGAATTCAGCTTCCCATCACAACTTGAACCCCATCCATCCACCACATCACTCGTGTCCTCCAACAGTTCCACTGGCTCCCGGTCCAGATCCCTATCCAATTTGAAATCCTACTGAATACATACAAGGCCATCCCCATATTTGTCTGATCTCCTCCAGATTCCCACTGGCTCCTGTTCCCTCAGATCATCTTCCTCCATACACCTGTCTGTCCACTCTACCCGTCTCACCTCCATGGGGAGCAGAGCATTCAGTCTCTGGAATTCATTACCACCCCAACTCGGAAACATTGGTTCATATCCCCATTCCCACAACTCAAAACATATAGAAGTGTCTATTCCATTTGATGTAAATTGCTCTGCTTCTCTCTGTTGTTTTTATTGTTGCTTTTATTTTATATTGCTCACTACTGCTTTTTAAAAGTTTTAAATGTCTGTACGGTGTCTTTGAGTGCAGAGAAAGGCGCCTTTAGATAAAATGTATTATTATTACTCTGTAAATATTTTTGTCTGTTATGTTAACGATCTCTACATTAAAGTCAGTAAAATGGTGTTCTCTGTGCGTGTTGGTTTTGAAATATTTTTTTTACAGCGTAATATATTTAAAATGCATTATTTAAAATGCATTATTAATGAGCTATAGTCTATATTAAGTTGTGTATGTTTTATTGTATGTTTTATTATACGTTTAGTGGCTCTTCAAGTATACTTACAATAAATTAGTAATGAACTGATATCACGAAAAAACACATTTAAATGAAATTAAAGATCTTCAAATGTGACTGAAAAGGTATTTTAAATATAATTTAAGTAAGTAAAAAAGTAATCACTTATAGTTGTTCCAATTTAACACAACTAAGTACACTCACCTTATATGAAAGGCATTGTCCATATGTGCAATGTAAGTATAAGGACCGCTTTGGCAAAAACCCTTGGATCACAAGGGGACCACAGAATGCATGCAAAAAGAAGAATAAACTTTATAGAGATTTTATAAAATGTAGGTCAAAAGAAGTAGAAATGAAGTATAAGTTGTATAAAAATAAATTAACAACAATAATGAGACAAGCGAAAAAAGATTATTTTGGTAGCCTTTTAGAAAAAAAAAATGATATAAAAGGAACATGGAATATTTTGAATAGGCTGATTGGGAAAAGTAGGCCTACTTCAGGTCAGGCCGGTATACCACACCATTTCATAAACGAGAATAATAAGAAAATTGAGAACGTAAACAAAGTAGTAAATTAATTTAATTCCTTTTTTGTGAATGTGGGGCCCAAGCTAGCAGAAAATATTGATAAACATAACGCACGGCCACAGGATGGAGGGACAAGGGGGAGTAGAGTACTCCAATCAATGTTTCTTGGAGACATTAATGAAAACAAAATTCTATCCATTGTAAATAAATTAAAAAACAAGACATCAAGACACCATTGATTGCATTGTTAAACCTTTAAGTTACATATTTAATCTTTCTTTTCAAACAGGGGTTTTCCCTAATAGGATGAAGGTAGCAAAGGTGGTCCCACTTTACAAAGATGGTGATAAGCATATGTTTACATATTATAGACCAGTTTTGTTATTATCTCAATTTTCAAAAATCCTTGAAAAGATTTTTGTTAAAAAATTACATGATTTTATTGAAAAGAAGCAGCTGAACCTTCCCACTCACATTGGATTAGAGACATTATGTCATGTATGAATTTAGAGAAAATACGTTATACTACCCAGGGATCCGAGAATAAATTTGACAGAATTTGGCGCCCCTTCCTAGATTATTTTAAAAAACCAACAACAACAATACAAGAGTAGCTTTTTTTTTTTTTTTTTCATATCGATTGTTTATTTGTTTCTTGTAGCGTGTATTTCGTTTATGTAATTTTTTAACATTGTGTATTGTTTTTTTCTTTTTTTTGTGTGTGTGTTTTTATTTTTTATTTTTTTGATGCAGGATTGTTTGTGGTTGGGTGGGGAGGTGGGGTGTGGACAGGGTGTGTTCGGGGGAAGAAAAAAGGGGAAAAACTAAATCATTGTACTGTATTTGCTTTGCAAATCTTTTGATGAATAAAAAAACCTTTGAAACGAAAAGAAGCAGCTGTTGAACGAGAGCCAGTATGGATTCCGTTCTGGAAGATCTACTGCTTCTGCAGTCATTAATATAGTTGAGGACGTAGTAAATGCAACTGACAATAAGAAGCATACAATAGGTGTATTTATCGATTTAAAGAAAGCATTCGATACAATAGATCATTAAATTTTGCTATCAAAACTACAATCATATGGTGTAAGAGGAATAGTATTGGATTGGTTAAGTATGTAACAGTATGTTCAGTATTACGATAACAAATCCAATAATATGCAAATTCTATGTGGGATACCGCAAGGTTCAGTTTTAGAACCGATATTATTTATACTTTACATTAACGACATCTGTGATGTATCTAAGTTACTGAATTTTGTTCTATTCGCAGATGATACAAACTTTTACCTCTCTGGAAATTATTTAAATGAATTAGTAAAAAGTATGGAACAAGAAATGGTCAAACTGAAGGAATGGTTTGATATTAATAGACTATCTTTAAATTTAAAGAAAACGAAGTTCATGCTTTTCGGTAATAGAAAAAAAGATGAAAGTACTGTACTATCTATAGCCGGAACAATCATTGAAAGAGTGAAGGAAATTAGGTTTTTGGGTGTGCTCCTAGATGAAGGGTTGACGTGGAAACCACATATCTCACACATACAGGAAAAAATATCTAAGAGTACTTTTGTATTAAATAAAGTAAAATATGTGTTAGATTATAAGGCATTGAGAACCCTGTATTGTGCGCTAGTGTTGCCCTACATCAGCTACTGTGTGGAGGTGTGGGGAAACACATACCAAAGCAACACAAAGTCACTCTATCTGCTACAAAAGAGAATAATAAGAATTATATTTAAAACTGGTTATAGAGAGCACTCAAATATCTTATTTTTTCACTCTAAACTTTTGAAATTTAAAGAATTGGTCTAATTAAAGACACTTATTGTTATGTTTAAAGCAAAAAATAAAGTACTGCCAGCAAATCTTCAAAATCTGTTTATCCTTATAGAAAATGAAGGAAGAAGAAAAGGACACTTTAAGCATCAAGTTGCAAGGACAACAGCAACACAAATGTGTACTTCAGTGGTAGGAGTGAAAGTATGGAATTCTCTGCAACGTGAACTACAGCAATGTACAAATATATTTCAGTTTAAAAAACGATTTAAAGAGAAAACAATGAATTTGTATGAGCACTTATAGAAATTGATGATTTCTATATTGATGGTTGTGATCATGGTTTGCTTTGTTTTGGAATCAGTTTCAGATTGATGTTTTTGTTTCTATTTTGTTTAATTTATTATCGTCATGCACTGACATGAGTTGACATGTAGAGGTTTTTTTTTTCTTTTTGTTTGTTTTGTTTTGAGGGGGCAGGAAATATAAGATATTCTTCACTCTGCCTCCTTTTCGTCATGGTTTTATGGATTGTACATGTGAGAACGTTGATATGAGTTTTGTTGGAAGACATCCATGGACGAAATAAATATAAATCAAATCAAATCAAATCAAGAACACTTATCATACTTAAAGTTGTTCCAAAATAACAGACTTAGTAGTATGCACTTAGTATTAGAGCACGCAAAATGCAATAAGTATATTTGGGAAAAGATCAACTTAAGTATACTTCTTTTCGACCTGGGATAGGCTATATAATGGCATTTATTTGGTGAATCTATAGGTTGTGCATTCTTGAATACAACTTGATTACAGTCCGCGGTGTGTGTGTGTGTGTGTGTGTGTGTGTGTGTGTGTTTGTACGCACGAACACGTCCTAGGGACTGTTCACTTGTGCCAGGAAGCCGGCGTTATGTTGATGTCTACTCACACACCTCTGAAAACTGCAGACGTTTGTGTCTTTGCGGGCTCTGAACAGAGCGGACAATGTTTCTCCTCCTGTTGCTCCCGACATCAACTGTCACCCGTGGCAGTTGATTTTATATACTATCAATGCCCCCGACACAGACGTGACCGTTAGCAGATTGAAACATGGCAAGGGCTAACGTACTGTTATGTTTGGCTGCGCGCAGCTACTGATCCTGGGTCAGCCATAACGTTAGAGTGACTGTAGTACAGAGCCGGCGGGATGCACGGGGCGGATCATTCTGCACATGCGTTAATTGCGATAAAAAAATGAACGCGTTAATTCCAGAAATTAACAGCCCTAATATATATATATATATATATACATATATATTGCCCTTATTGCTGATGTTGTTGTTTCTTTTGATATTTTCTCATATTTATATTTATGTAACTGCAACTGGAGGACTGCTCCAACAAAATGTTGTTGTCTTGTGCAATGAAAATAAAGATTATTCTAGACCACTATATAGACGCACTCACACAAAATGAGTAAACTAATTAAAATTAAATAAACATATTCAAAGTAAAAGTAAAAGTACAGATTTTAAAAACCACTTAAAAAAGTACAAGTAGACAAAAAAAATACTCAATTACAGGAACGCGAGTAAATGTAATTCGCTACTTTCCACCTCTGTCTCTTAGCAATTCAGGCTAATCTTCAGTTAGCATCATCACATGGTTTCATATGTTGGTAGTTCATCAACATGTATGATAGAAGTTTTTCTACCTGAATCAAATTGCTTTGGCACAACAGTTGATTAAGTTGACAGCAAGAAAGTTTACTTTTAAATGCAAAACTATTTTTTTTGTGAAAAAAAACATGCTTACAACAGCACAATGAGGTCCTACCCTTCATGGCCAAGGGGAAATGAGAAGGGCTTGAAAACATAATGCTCCAGTGTTTTCCCCCAGGTTCACACAGCAGCGGCGCGCCACCGCTGCTATATGTTTCCCGCCGCTGCTCTAAAACTCATTTGCATATCAATTAAGGTTAATTAATTTTAATTTTAATTTTATTTTTTTGCTGCATGCAAGCCTGTCATATCCGCACGTCGCCCACACTCCCAACGGGTGGACACTCGCGCAGCTTACCACTAGGAATGTCTGCTGAAAGTTGTACAGCACAGCATTTTAAGCCATGAATTGATGAAGTTGCATCAATGAAAAATATGTCAGTTTTCTAAAGGGCTTTAAATAGGCCAATCTATGTGACTAAATAGCATGCTAATATTGATGTTTGATTGTGTCAAGTGTCTAAGGATGAATGCTAACATTATCTGGTTATGCATTATGTAGCTTACGTTAGTTAGCTGCTGATAGCCCATCCCTTTTGTTTCCAGTGGTGGCTTTGCATTTCATTACCAATGTAAACTGCCATAAATAGTTTACACCGGTGCTGGGACATGATTCCCAAAAAAAATATACTGTATATTCCATAATAGCTCTATCTCAATGAACCTGAATGTTGTTTTCTCCTTCACAGAAAAAATATATATTTCCACTAAATTGATTCTAGAAAAGGCACAGATCGGTGGATTTTTATCCACCAGAATGCAGGAAATTAAGTGTTAAGTTCAACATTTTCAGGGGGGTGCCCCCATACCCCACCTATAATTTGTACCCCCAAATGTTGAAACAAAACCTAGCCTATATGCCCTGTACGCAGGTTGTTTTACAATATATTCATAGGTATGTTGTTTTTACTTTTTGGATTAAAAAGAAGGCATGTCAGTAAACTACATGTCTGGCCCTTAGTGTGATAATCATATCGTAGAGTGGCCCTTTGTGAAAATGAGTTTGACACCCTTGGTCTAATTGCTATTTCCCACATTCAAACGACATCACTGCAGCACACATATTCTTATAGTCCAGGTTGTGACCGAAATAAATGATGTTCATAGCTTGACTGTTGTGCGTTAAAGGGGTGATGAATGCAATCTTAATAAGAGAATAAATCCAGGCGAACCAAAACATCTCAAAAATAGCTTAGGGGCTAGGGTTAATAGGGTTAAACTTGTTTAAGAGTCAGCATCAATTATCCTATCTATAGTAATCTGTTGGGAATAACACCGTTCAAAATAACGGCGTTAGGTAACGCCGTTATTTTTTCAGTAACGGGGTAATCTAACTAATTAATTTTTCCGTCGTTACAACGCCGTTATCGTTACTGAATGTTAAATGCGGTGTGTTTCTGTGAATTGATTGAATAAACTGCGTAATCTGAACGCACTCCTCCTGGCATTACACAAACTGCTAGTGAGGAGACCGCGTGGTTATAAGCGATTATGATTGGCTACAAGCAGAGTCACGTCATCATGGTAGCCAATCGGAGCCAGAGTTTTCACACACAAGCCAGGCCACGCGCTGCTCGCACCACACACACCAAACAGCAGCCGAGATGGCGAGTTGGCATTTCCAAGGTGGAAATTTAGGCACTATTTCCAATTCATCGAGGAAAAAGGCAAGAACGTGCATGTAAAGTGTACACTATGTCCGGGAGGGAAGACTTTGTCGACATCCGTTGTTAGCAACTCAAATTTAACGAAGCATCTAGCAACGAAACACGCATCGACTAAGCTAGTGGCCAAAAACACAGATACCTCCACAGATAGCTCGCCATCCACAAGCCAGGAAGGACACAGAGCAAAGTCAAAGCAGCCAAAGTTAGATTTTTCTGCCCCACAGCAAAAAGCTATAACACAGGATGAAGTCAACCGTATGATAGGCAGGTACGTGGTCAAAAATATGTTGCCGTTATCGACGGTAGAGGATGATTAATTCCGAGCCATTATTGCTAAAATACAGAAGAAAGGAGGTGCCTGTACGCCATGCAGAAAGACGTTTGCTAAATACCTAGATGCTGATTACGTCAAAATGAACACAGAGCTTAAAAAGAGTTTGGAAGAGTTGGACTTTTTATCTACAACTGCAGATATTTGGATACCTCGGCGTGACCGTGCACTGGATAGATCCACGCAGTCTAGAGCGAAAGAAAGCAGCCTTGGCCTGCAGACGGTTCAAGGGCTGTCATACATATGACCACATTGCTACTGAACTGGACAACATACACTCATCCTTTGGTATTTCTAACAAAATCACAGCTACTGTCACAGACAATGGTTCGAATTTGGTGAAGGTCTTTAAAGTTTACCAGCCCGTTCAGGGTGATTACTCTGGGGAGGATGATGATGATGATTTGACTTTTGTCGACCTTTATGATGCCTTACAAGACATGAATGTGGATGAGGATGTGGAAGAGGATGTTGTGACTTTTGCCACCACACCACAGATGTGCATCACACACAGCAAATCTTATATTATGCTCTGATGTGGACAAGTGGCTACTCTCGAGGCCAGACATAAAAGCTGTGTACAGAAATGCTACCTCAAAATGTACAGCTTTGTGGAATAAGGCTAGCCGTTCCACAGTGGCTGCAGAGACCGTGGATGAAGTCCTTGAAAGGAAGCTCCTTGTCCCATGTACGACCAGATGGAACTCCTTTCATGATGCCGTTGCTCGTGTCTGTGAATTCCCACTCGCCGAGCTGAACACCATTTTCTACAATTTTGGGTTGAAGGCAATCACAGATCGGGAGTACCAGTTCCTCAGAGAATACTGCACAGTGTTGAAGCCACTAACAGTTGCCCTCGACATTCTTCAGGGTGAAGACAACTGTTTCTATGGCACACTCCTTCCCACACTGGAGACATTGATATCCAAGACCCTGGACTTGAAGAGTGGCCTGCAAATCCTTGGTGACCTTCCAGAGGCTGTTGTCAGGGTAAGAGCTAGTATTTCTTCAAATGCATTAACATACTCCCATACAATTATGAATAATGAAATCAAAGTAAAATTAAATGTATATCTCTTATCTCATAATAATGTGTAATGCTGTGTGTGTGTGTGTGTGTGTGTGTCTCATTGCAGGAGATCAAAACCAGATTTGCAGAGGTGCTGGAAAGTGAGACTGCCGTCTTGGCTGCTGTGACACTGCCCAGGTTTAAACTACGTTGGCTGCGAACACAGGAAAGGAAGGACAAAGCCAAGGCAGATTTGCTGGCAGAGTGCCGGAAAAGTGCCCAAGATGAAGACCAGCTGACAGGTACCAACGCACCAACACGCAACCTCAGCACCGACTCAGCCATAGAGGATGATTTATTTTCCTTTGAGGATGAGGAGGACACTTCTGCTTCTGTGGAAAGCCAAGTTGCTGACTATTTAAAATCAGGAGCACAAGGGATGGACATTTTTAACGGATTCATTTCCCACTAATAAAGAACATTTCACTGAAATACAATGCAGCCACTCCATCCAGTGCCACTGTAGAGAGACTATTTAGCCTGGGGAAGCTGGTCTTCACCCCAAAGAGGAACAGGCTGTCAGACAAGAGGTTTGAAATGCTGCTGCTTCTTAGATACAATCAGTGGTATGAAGGGTAGAATGGTTAGGCTACATGGGTATGAAGAAAATACTTTGTCTCAGGTTGTGAGAGTTAGATTTATTTAATATGCACATAGTTAAACACACTTTATATTGTTCAAATGCTTACTTTTGTATTGAAAAAAATACTTGTTTACTTGACCAGTTGTCTCAGGTTGTGAGAGTTTGATTTATTTAATTTACTAGAGTTACTGTAAACACACTTTATATTGTTTAACTGTTTACTTTTGTGTGTGCAATAAATATCGAAGGTTATGTTCAAGTACCTGTCTGTTCTACTCATTTCAGCTGACTTGTGAAAACTGCTCAGAAAATCCAAATTCTTTGACAAATAGCAACTTTCTTTTTTTACACGCAAATAGTTACTTTCCCTGGTAATTAGTTACTTTTAAAATAAAGTAATTCAGTTACTAACTCAGTTACTTTTTGGAACGAGTAGTGAGTAACTATAACTAATTACTTTTTTAAAGTAACGTTCCCAACACTGGTAGTAATACACAAGACTCCTTGAATGGGATTTAAGTGCATATCCTCCTCTCAAAGTGCACCAGATTCATGCATTCAAATTTAAAGGGTACAAAAAACTTTTTACCAGGTGGGCATGCCCCTGGATCCCCCTAGAGGGTCAGAAACACTGTGCTCACATGACCAAAAATGTGTTCCATTGCCTAGATAGTAGATACAGGGGGTGTCTTACATTACCCGATGTCTCACATTACATTGTTCTCCCATATGTGGAGGTAATTCTAGTAAACCATACTCAAGACCATCAGAGGATAGAACAACACCCCATTTCAAAACAATCATTTCACTGTCAAACACAGCTTACATTGTTTAATACTTCATGAGATAGACATGCATCATTCTAAGTTATGAAAAGACCAACGCTAAGTCTCTTGGGCACCCTGCTAAGCAGCGTCTTAATGTTGCCGCCATCTTTTCAGATGGACAGTGCAACAGTGTGGCTGGTTTAGGTGTTTTTAATAGTTTTTGGACAACAATATGGAGCTCTATGGCTCAGAGATAGAAGATGTATCATGCTTTGGCCACACACACACACACACACACACACACACACACACACACACACACACACACACACACACACACACACACACACACACACACACACACACACACACACACACACACACACACACACACACACACACACACACACACACACACACACACACACACACACACACACACACACACACACACACACACGCACACACACCATTTTGATGCAGAAACATAGTCACTGCATTGATTAACACTACACTACTAGCTCCTCACCCTTTACACACAAGACAACTATACGGCACGCCTCAGACATGCATTTCATTGTAATGCTGGCCAGACTTATTCTGAAATAAATCTAATGACTCAGTTTATGAAACAATTGGATCCTTCAACATTACAGTTAGCAGCACTATGATTTTATCCCCCAACTGTCAACAGAGACAGACCCACACTACAACGGACTTGGAACAATTTAAAGTTTGTAAATCCTAAAAGCCAAATGTGTTCATTGCGAACGGAAATGGCCGTATCCCTGGCCCCTCCCTGTTTCTCCTGTGATATTTGGAGATGAGTGGCCATATTGTGTGATGCAGAGCCATGCACACACACTGGTGCCAACTATCCAGCACACAACATTCCACACACACACACACACACACACACACACACACTGTTACGTGCTCCCACCCTGCTTCTCTTGCCTCCTTCATTCTCTCTCTCAGGTGCTGGGGCCTGATTCTTGCCAGGTGCTTCCAATCCCGTGGAGTATAAAGGCGTGGCCTGGGCGGCTGTCTCTCGCCCTGCCTGCCTGTAGGACGATGTGCGGCTGACCTGCTGCGGCTGCTGGTTGTCGCCTTAGTTTTGTTGGTTTACTTATGGGGGGCTGCTAGATGGTGTTCTTTTTGTTTATCGTAGTTTAGAGGGGCCGGGGTTATAGTTTAGCTGGAGGAAGACCTGGGCAATATTGCAGTCAACTGTGCTGCCCCAGGTTTTCCTCCCGTTTTCCTTTTTATTTGCAGCCTCCTATGTTGAGTTGTGTTGTGGGATTATTTTTGAATAAATCACGTTACTACTCCGATTGCTTTGTTTCATTTGGGTTTATTTGCATGTCTACTGGCCGGCCAACGAGCCTGGGGCCCGGCCGTAACACACACACACACACACCCTAAATTGCTGCATCATGCTTATTATCCAAATTTCTGGGATTGGGGTGATTTGTGCCAAAGGGCCTGGGTGAGTTATAAGTAAGTAAGTAAGTAAAATGTATTTATAAAAGCACATTTATGACAGTTTGCACTGTCCAAAGTGCTGTACATAGTGCATTCAGTAGGTAAACAATGAAGGTAAAATAACAATAACCAAAATAAAAGACGTAAAGCCCATACATCCACATAAACACAGATAGTAGTGCAGAGGTAAGATAGTTAATGGGGAGGAAACACCAGGGTGTACATATGGGTTTTGAGCCTTGATTTAAAGGCAGAAATGTAGGGGAATCACATTTGTCAGGTGGCAGTTGGTTCCACAAGCACGGAGCAACTAGTGCAAAGTACATTTCTGAGAGTTGTGAGCCAGTGGCATGGCTGTATACGCTGGTCACCAAAAGAAAGTGATTGTCTACTGTAGCTCAGAAGAGAGTGACATCTCATTCCACTTAACGACACCACTGATGAGAGTTCAGATGGCCAGAAAGATGATGATGGTGACTTTGTCATTGTGAGCTTTGCAGGTAAAACCATTAGATCTGCTAGGCCTTGTTTAAGAAAATTGTCCTTCAATCTTTGTCAACTATTTACTTTAAATACATCTTAAATAAGTGATTGTCTAATGGATTTGTCTTGCATTACAGTTTATGAGATATATATCAATGGCACAATTCACCCCATGGTATTCTCTCCAACCGCACAACTTACACCACACCGGGGGCAAGTTGTGCATCAAGACAACTTTTTTTCCGAAAGCTATATTTCTTCAACAGTTTATTCCACATCCAAAGTTTTTATTGCCAGGGATGCACAACACCCTGAAATATATGTACATATTTGAGTTGGAGACTTTACTGTCAAGGCCTTACTTTAAAGTCACTTTGAGTGAAAAGTTGCACAACTTAGGCCACTCTCCCCTACAACCAACAGCTAAACAGATGCAAAATACACATATTTGCAGAATGTATTGGAAGCACAATGTCCTCACTCCACACGCCCACCTCGGCTTGCAGACCACCGGGCAATCTCAACGCTGATTGGCTATCGCGGTGCGGCCGCAAATGGTAGCGCCTTCGATTCACGCGCTTCGATGAGGCGCGGCCACGCGACGCGGAAACGCCCGCCGCTGGATTCTTGGGTGGACGCGCGGCCATGCGCTAGTACATTGACTTTGTATGTAATCTCGCCGCGCGGCCAGTGTGGTGTGTTCGCAGCTTTATGACAGAGTGTGTGAAAGAGCCTCTCCTCTACACTCACTTCACTCCTCCTCTATTCACATGCTTACTAACTACATTAACCCCTGTCAGCTCTCTGCTCCTGTCCAGCGGCTCACACAAACACACACTAATTGATGAGCTTGAAGTATGTGTTTGTGTGTATGTGCGTGCGTGCGTGCGTGAGAGAGAGAGTGTGTGTGTGTGTGTGTGTGTGTGTGTGTGTGTGTGTGCATGGGACTGTCATCAATTCAGCTGCTTATTATAACAGCAAGCTCACAACTCCGAACACAACATTACAAATGGCTGCCGTTGGGTGAAAACCTTGTATGTTCGTCCGTATATTTTTGTGATATTCAACTTTAAGATCAGGGGCCGTATTCACAAAACATTTTAAGGCTAAGAGTAGGTCCTAACGTGCTGATTTAGGAGTAACTCTCAAAAATAAGGGGCGTTTCACTTCTAATTTTAGGACTCCTAACTTTTTAAGATAAGTGTAATTCACAAAGCATTTTAGCGCTAAAACTAGCTCCTAAATCTATAAAAAGCTAGGAGTCCTCGAGAGGACTCCTAGGTCACTAAGAGTAAATCACAGACAACCATTTGATGGTGTTTTGGAGAGATTTAATGCTAGTGAGCTTTATAAAAGGTACCTTTAATAGCTGTAAGGGTTTAATGATCTTAGTAAAGCTATATTTAGAAAGTATAGACACATTTATATTTATTATAGGGGAAGGTGGGGTGATTTGTGCAACTTTTTACTCAAAGTGATTTTAAAGTGAGGCCTTGACAGTTATGTCTCCAACTCAAATATGTAGGGGAGAACGGGGTAATTTGTCACATGGGTTGGATGTCACATTCGTTATATCTCGCCACCAGAGCGCGCTAGCTCTGAAATGTTGATATAAAAAAGGTCCAGAATTGGGATCAGAGGTCACATACATAGACTTCCTTGGAGTTCGACTGCTGCATTTCAGGTGCGAGGATGTTTTGTGTTTTTCATGTCAAATTCCAAATATTTTGCTTCTCAGTATTTTTCTTCTAGGCTTTTACACAATGGGTTTATAACAAAACACTTGTTACCCTCAGAAAGTGTGAAGGGTAAACTATAGTTTAGATTGTGGTTAGCAAGCTAATTAGTTGTCAGATGGTTGTTGGCCTTGATGCTAGCAAGAAATTCAAGTTGGGGTTGGTCGTCAAATTTTTTGGGGGGTTGGTTGTCACATGTTATCTCAAGGCTGCAGCCAGAAAAGGAACCCAATAACGAAAGAAATTGTCAAGCTGTATCCTCACTGACACCCCAGAGAAGGAAATAATAGAGCAGGAAAAGGCAGCTAGCAAGCAAAAGAAAAAAGGGCAACAAAATCAAAACAACCCAGTGCATCCCAAACTAGACCAGCTGCCAAGGCTACAGAACGTTATGTAGGCCTATTTGTCAACTTGACAATGCAATTAAACATTCAAATTTGGTCCTGCCTCCTTGCCTTCTTTTTAAGATTTTTCCCATTAAGATAACATTGTGACAAACAACCCCATAGTGTGTGACAACCGACCCCTTGATGGGGTTGGTTGTCACAATGTGTCAGAGTGTCTTTGATGGTAAATTACTTCTTCATTACAATAAGTTGGAAAAAAAGAGAGACACACATTTCTAGCCAACACCTTAAGCTTCAATTTAATGTAGGAATGGCTATTGACAGATGTTTTGGTGATGAGCAATTCTCACTAGAGTAAAAAGTGTGCCTACTTACCCCGTTCTCCCCTACATATATTTCAGGATGTTGTGCATCCCTGGCAATAAAAACTTTGGATCTGGAATAAACTGTTTAAGAAATATAGCTTTCGGAAAAAAAGTTGTCTTGTCGCACAAATCACCCCACGTAGTGGGGTGATTTGTGCGTCATTGTGTCACAATGACAAAGTCACCATCATCATCTTTCTGGCCATCTGAACTCTCATCAGTGGTGTCGTTAAGTGGAATTGAGATGTCACTCTCTTCTGAGCTACTGTAGACAATCACTTTCTTTTGGTGACCAGCGTATACAGCCATGCCACTGGCACAACTCTCAGAAATGTACTTTGCACTAGTTGCTCCGTGCTTGTGGAACCAACTGCCACCTGACAAATGTGATTCCCCCTACATTTCTGCCTTTAAATCAAGGCTCAAAACCCATATGTACACCCTGGTGTTTCCTCCCCATTAACCTCTGCACTACTTACTTACCTCTGCACTACTATCTGTGTTTATGTGGATGTATGGGCTTTACGTCTTTTATTTTGGTTATTGTTATTTTACCTTCATTGTTTACCTACTGAATGCACTATGTACAGCACTTTGGACAGTGCAAACTGTCATAAATGTGCTTTTATAAATACATTTTACTTACTTACTTACTTATAACTCACCCAGGCCCTTGCGCACAAATCACCCCATCCCCAGAATTTTGGATAATAGGCATGATGCAGCAATTTAGGGTTGACATTGTGCTAATTATATAGACTCAAAGTGTAGCATACCAAAGCACTAAAACATGTGTCAAATGTTTTCAAACGTGTCTATAATTGTTCAGACACAATAATCAAAAAACCTTGATCATGGAAATTTTACTTTGAAAGGCAAAACACAGTTTTTTGAGCTTAAATGTGCTTATATCTTATTCCTTGTGTCTCCCTTCTTTACAGGATGAGTCAAATGGATGGCTCTTCTTAAATATGTGGTCACATTTCCAATTTCTTCCACGGTTTTCTAGAAACAATGGGTTTTGCAACTTCCAAAATGCACAAATCACCCCACCTTCCCCTATTTATATAAAAAAATATTTATTAAGTTCCTTTTCCTCCAGTTGCTTTGGGTTTACGATGCACTGAAAGTTACTGTTGGTGTCACGTTTGGGTTTAATTTCCTACCAGAGTAGGCCTATATGTGGCACTTCCCAGCATCTCCTCCGTTCCACAGGTCTGCTACTGTATAGTTGCGCGTCTCGCCTTTTTCCTTCCTCATGCACTTTACGATTTTGCCGGCTGTTGTTTCTAAATTGTGAATTTCCTGGTTCGTCGCTGTCTGACTATTGCTGCATAGTCCGCCATTGAGAGAAATACAGTGAGAGTGCATGGCGTGCAGCTGTTCAATGAGGATATTTTTTCCGATTCAAATCATTGTAAAATTTGAAATGAATAGACCTACGTGGCGCTATTGTAGGTTAATTGTGAACGAATGTGTGGGAAAACCTGCAGTATCTTGGTTTCATGTTAAATCAGTGTCACTTGTCATTAATTGTATATAAAAACTATTTACTTTAATACAGCGACACGATATGGATATCTCCCACAGTGTTTCCATCATAAATTCACTCTAACGCGCCCCACACACATCCTGCGTCTACCTCTGGAGCGCGTCGCGTTACCTTACTGCTGCCTCTCTCGGACTTTTCTCGGACACACATGCAACGTCTCAGCAGCTGCTGCTGCAGCGCTGCTTCTAAAAGCCCTATCTTTCTACATAGAGTTTTCATAGATAATTCCCATTAAAAATGAAGTTCTTTCATGTCATCTATGATGCATATGATTTATATTGAGTCTGGACAGTAATCCGTGCGCCCCATTGCCATTTTTTTTCTTTTTTTTTTGCCATATTTTCGCTTGTTGGAAGTTTTATTTTGAAGGGGACACACCAGGAAATGGTGAAACTACAGCGAAAGCTGCCAGTATGAAGTCAATATGACTCTCAACAGAGTATTTCAAAAATCACTTTACTGATTTATACGGGAGAGAGAGAGGGGGGTGTGGTCGGGGAAGAAGAAGGCCGTAGACACAGATAGAGCAACGGAAAACTGTTGCGCTCATCAGTTGCGCTTTTTTATTTCTTCACTATATTGGATCTCTATATGTGTCATTTATCCAAAAATGAAATGCCAGAACTAATTGAAAATTAGGTTTTAAATCCCTCGGATTTTGATTGCACAATTAAATCGTGAAATAAAGGGATTATTCGCGTATACGACTGAGGGATGTTTTATTTTGAAATAAACACACCGGGTAAACGTGTAACTAGCGTGAATGCTGCTGGTATGACTGTCAACAGAGTATTTCTCTATCAGTTAAAGCACAGAGACGCGAGAGAGACGCGCTGCTCTCAGAAAAAAATAGGCGAGCCTCCTGAGGTGAAGGGGAGCGGCGCTGCAGACGTGCCTCCGACGCGCCTCAGCAGTGCGTCTGAGGTTGGATGTGTGCTCGCTCTACGTTGATTTCACAGTCTGTGACCAAAAGTCAGACGCAGACGCGAGGTAGACGCGCAGTAGAGGTAGGATGTGTGTGGGGCGCGTTAGGGACTCATTCCCTCTCAGCCAATCACTGTGGGCATAGAAGGTATGAAGTTCATTGCTATGGATGATGTCATGTTCATACTATGAACATGACATCATCCATAGCAACAGGGTCAACACCGCCCTCTAGTCTTAGCTTAGGAGTCCCTCCCATTCCTTAGTAAAAGTTGGTCTTATCAGCTTTGTGAATAGGTTTTAAGAAATTACTCCTTACTAAGAACTTTTAGTGCTCCTTAGGAGTACTCTTAGCGCTAAGATAAAATGTTTTGTGAATACGGCCCCAGAACTATAGCTAGCACACATTACCCTTTCTTACCCATACAGGCTCATAGGATACAAGGTTTTTACCTAACAAACTGTGAAGTGCTTGTCATTCAGCACATGCAGGTAGAGCTGTAATGACTGTGAGCAGGCCTGCCCAGACAAATGACTGGGACCCTGAAAAGGTCCAGTCATGGGGCCCCCTTTACTCATACTGAACTTGTATCAATGTGCATGATGCGCTTACTCCTACATAAACACATACCTGTACACAGGACCAGTCCTAGCCAGTTAGATTAGGGTGGGCTACTGGAAATAATAGTGGGCAGAGAAACGGACGATGCGAGTGCTCTTGCAAAATCTCTGCACCTGCTTTTTGGCACATTTACTGTAACATTGACTGTAATGTAAGCTTTTAGACACACCAATGCTGTAGGGGGGTTTACCATGATAGCACTGCTACCAGAAGCGTTCCTCATCAGTATAACAACCATCTGCCACCTTCGTTTAAAGGCTAAATATGTAATTTTCTGATTTTCTTAGAAAATAATAGATAACATATACAGAATAATTTGCAGAACACCCTCACAAAGACACCTCAAAACTTGATGAAATATCACAGTATCTCTGAATTGAAAATCCACTTCTGCTGGCAGAAATACTGATATTAAGGAATTTTCTGGGGGTCTAAAGCCCTTGAAAGTTCCCTCTTTTTTCCTTTCTTTTCTGGTACCCTGATTTATGTCCAGGTCCTGGCATCACTGAGCTTGCTAGGTTACCTTGCTCATCATCAATACATAGCTAACGCTTGTTTGGTTGACCTGCTGCATGCAACGGTTTTGACGGGGAAAAAACGACCCATGATACTTTTAGTTTTTCAATATAAAATGTGATATATTTTACCCAAGTAACAGTGAATAAAATGTTTTCTTTTATAGAAAGTTCTCTTGCGAATATAGCGTTCATAATAAAGGTTGGTTAAATTAGGTAATTGCAACAACAACAAAAAATAAATAAAAATAAAAAAATTCCTCTCCCTGGTCCCTAGAAAGCTTTCCCACTTTCTACCCCTTATGGGCGGCCCTGACTGTGAGTGTAATACCTTAGGTCAAACATTAGGGCACGCATTGTGAATTCACCACAAGCAGCAGCGCGATGGGACAAAAGAATCATTGTATTGACACCAAGTGGCACAACACACACACACACACACACACACACACACACACACACACACACACACACACACACACACACACACAGCGGAGAGAGCTATGGAGGATTTTGCACAAACAGTTCCTCTGTGAGAGTGATGTCAGAGCTGAGGTCAGGGGTCATGTGACTGCCCCCCTGGACAGAATGCTGTTCACACGCAACTCAGAAACAGGAAGTTGAAAAAAAAATCCCAAACCGATGCAATTAGAAGCAAATATCCTCATTCAGACTGGAACATGCCAGTGAAAACAAAAGCATTTGATTGGAGCCAGCAGTGTTTGTCATTGCCTTCATCCAACACTCATCTCATAATCTGTAATCTCTCTCAGTATGGGACTGTGGTTCATGTGAATGTGTGAATGCATTCCATTCACTGCACAGTTAACAGCCGCTCAGAGAATGTCTGGGCATATTATCATGAATGCCTCTCCCTGTCAATACAACATGAAGAAGAGGACTAAACATGGAGGCCTATTGTAGAGAGATTCATTCCAAATTCACATTGTGTTGATGTTGAAGTTTAAGGGCAGTTATTGCTGCCACGGTGCTGGATTGCAAGTGTGATTGACACAGCACTACAGATTCATTCTTGCCTCACACTATCACCATTTTCTCTCTCTCTCTCTCCCCCCCATTGTTTGAAATGCAGAGCCACACAAATTTGACCCACTCTTACCCTCAATAACTTTCTGTTTTTTATCTGCAAAACAAGCTGCATTGCGTTTAAAATGAGCCCCAATCGGTTTGTATACCTGGGGCCGTATTCACAAAACATTTTATCTTAGCGCTAAGAGTACTCCTAAGGAGCACTAAAAGTTCTTAGTAAGGAGTAATTTCTTAAAACCTATTCACAAAGCTGATAAGACCAACTTTTACTAAGGAATGGGAGGGACTACTAAGCTAAAATAAGGGGGCGGGGTTGACCCTGTTGCTATGGATGACGTCATGTTCATACCTTCTATGCCCACAGTGATTGGCTGAAAGGGAATGAGAGCTAAGAGTGAATTTATGATAGAAACACTGTGGGAGATATCCATATCGTGTCGCTGTATTAAAGTTAAGAGTTTTTAATACAATTAATGACAAGTGACACTGATTTAACATGAAACCAAGATACTGCAGGGTTTCCCACACATTCGTTCACTATTAACCTATAGGCTACAATAGCGCCACATAGGTCTATTCATTTTACATTTTACAATGATTTGAATCGGGACAAATATCCTCATTGAACAGCTGCACGCCATGCACTCTCACTGTATTTCTCTCAACGGCGACTATGCAGCAATAGTCAGACAGCGACAAACCAGGAAATTCACAATTTGGAAACAACAGCCGGCGAAATCGTAAAGTGCATGCGGAAGGAAAAAGGCGAGACGCGCACCTATACAGACAGCGGACCTGTGGAACGGAGGAGATGCTGCGAAGCGCCACATAGGCTATAGGCCTACTCTAGTACGAAATTAAACCCAAACGTGACACCAACAGTAACTTTCAGCGCATCGTAAACCCAAAGCAACTGCAGGAAAAGGAACTTAATAAATATATATATGAATTATATGAATATAATACATATAAATGTGTCTATACTTTCTAAATATAACTTCACTAAGATCATTAAACCCTCACAGTTATTAAAGGTACCTTTTGTTAAGCTCACTATCATTAAATCTCTCCAAAATGCCATCAAATGGTTGTCTGTGAATTACTCTTAGTGACTTAGGAGTCCTCTCGAGGACTCTTAGCTTTTCATAGATTTAGGAGCTAGTTTTAGCGCTAAAATGCTTTGTGAATTAAACTTATCTTAAAAAGTTAGGAGTCCTAAAATTAGGAGTGAAACGCCCCTTATTTTTGAGAGTTACTCCTAAATCAGCACGTTAGGACCTACTCTTAGCCTTAAAATGTTTTGTGAATACGGCCCCTGATGTCTATCTGGGTTTCGCATTCAGCATGATGTTCTTAGCAGATGAATAACAAGAAATCGTAAAAAATAGCTGATTCACATCTTTAGCAGGTCCAAAATGAGGATACCATGCTCAGGCTATAATGAAAACCAGACACACCAGCTAAATATATGAGTCTTACTAACAAATTAGTTTTAACAGATGCACGTAGCATAAAAACTAATTGTATCAATCTTCAGCATCATACCTATCAGAACTCCGAGCTCACAATCTTGCATTTAAGTAAGAGTGTCAATCAAGTGACTAGAGTGGGTAGGATCGCTTAATTTAATACACATTTGATGCTTGCTTGCTACGAGCTTGAATTATGTTAGTTAAAAGTTTCCTCTATCAGAATTTCTTTTTCTTGAATCTTTGACTTTTTTTGTAAAATAAAGTTATATAGGGGAGAACGGGGGAATCTGAGGCATCGGGTAATGTGAGCCACCTCCTGTATCTAGGCAACGGAAAACATTTGTGGTCATGTGAGATATATGTCTTCAAGCCCCTCTCATTTCCCCATGGCCCTGAAAGAGAGGACCTAATGGTGCTGTGGTAAGCATGTTTTTTTCACCAAAATAGGTATTTTGCATGTACAAGTAAATGTTCTCGCTGTCAACTCTATCAACTGTTGTGCCAAAGCAAATGTATTCACGTAGAAAAACTTCTATCATACGTGTTGATGAACTACCAACATATAAAAACCATGTGATGATATTAGCTAAAGATTAGCCTGAAATGCTAAGAGAGGTAGTTTTTTCTCAAATTGTGGTGGTGGGGGAAAGTGAGCCAAATGCTGTGGGGGAAAGTGAGGCACTGTCTCTCTTTCCCCCCCATGAGGCACAAGTTAAGTTTAGTCTTAAACATATTTTGATGTAATATTACATAACATATGTTTTATTTTAATGTCATACACATTGTAGAAAAGCCATCATGCCAAGGAAATACACCAGGAAAACGACCTGGGGCAACCACACAGGCTGATGTTATAATCCAGTTGGGATTATTCTCCTGTGTTCTGGGCCCCAGGCTGTTCTCGCTGGTTCTGATTTTCCTATGCTTTGACCCCCAGACACAAGCTGGCTCTAAGGGTCCTGTGTTCTGACCCCCAGACTGTGTTCTAATCTAACTGGTTCTATCTTTCATTTGAATCTTATTAAAACCTTTTTGAATTATAATATGTTGTATTTGATTTTGTTCAGAGTTACTTTCAAGTGTTTAGAAAATTTGCTTTGCTTAATTGACCAAACCCCATCATTCTTTTACTAGTCCAACATTATTTCTGGAATGTGTGGCTAGATTTCAGGATTCTAACTGTTACAATATGTGTTGTTATGGTAGTTTCAGAGTGGAAAAAGTAAGTGGATCAGTTTACCCCTGGCTGGTTCACTTTACCCCCTTGATTTTTCTGGTCTGTCTCAGTTTACCCCACAGCTGGGGTAAAGTGAGCCACATGACAACTTTTTTTAAAACAATCATACTTTCACTGCCCTTTGTCTTGAAAAAATTCTGCTAATGCCCATTTCTAGGAAACATCCTGAATTAATGGGAAATCGCTCGCTTAGAGGGGAGCAAATGTAAAAAGTGGCTCAGATTACCCCGTTCTCTCCTATAGGCTAAATAAAATCACTGATAAATCAGAAGCACAAGCACCATCCACATTTAGGAAAACGTTCCAGAAATGTGTTTCGGAATACAACTTTGACCTTTTTAAGATGCACTCCGAAAGACAGAATTGACTGTCATCTGGCTCTGACTTAAATAGTGAACAGTTGCACTTGTGAAAATGTTGCGCTCTTCCTTTATGTCATGTGATTGACTAGTATGACTGTGTTTATTAAGTGTTGGAGTAGATGAAGACTACCTGATGTATTATACCAATCATGGCTTCAAATCAATCTTAATTTGAGCTTGAATGGCAGCTTGAATTTCCTTGTGAGACACCTATTTTGTATGGTCAAATCTCTATGGATAGACTACTTAAAATGCGACACTGGATGAAAACATGGCTTTACTACACCACTGTTTGGGCCATTTAGAGTTTTTTTTGTTTAGAATATTTTTATTAAGTAAATATATTATGAGCCTACCTGGAGACGATAGGAGGCCCTCATATACGGGAGGAAAATGAGTTTTTTTGTCAGGTTAGAAGGCGAGAGAGCCAACAATTTTCTGCCCACATTCATTCATTTTGTACCACATAAAGTTGCCATTTTGGCCAAATATATAGCGTTGTGGTTTTAGATTTTATTTTATGTTGTTTTTCTGGAATCTCAGGCTGTGTTCCATTACCCATACTTTATGCTATTTAGTATACTGTAGTAGAAAAAAAAATTAGGATGTCTTTATTCTTTTAGTATGCTTAAAAATTAATTTTTTCGATAATGAAAACAGCATTCTATTTTGGCAATTCTGACCTACAATCCTGTGCGCACCGGAAGTGACGTCACATCAACGGAGCCTCTGTATGAAAACAACCGCAAGAGCCAAGTTCAAGGCGCAATGGAACAAGAAGGGTAGAGAAAAGGGTCTGCCACTTCAACCGCAGTGTTGAAAATCTTGACACAGTGTCAGTGTTAATCACTGAAGACGTGTGTTGAATACCATTCCCCTTTGTCAGACTGTGTTACGTCCCAACACATCACACTTATTAGATCCTATACTCCACTCCATGCTGTCAGACCTACCTCTACCTGTGGCGCCCCCTGCAGGCAGTCAAACATTCTACAGAACACCTGGAGACAAGGAAGGGACCTTAGAATAAACAGCATAATACAATCCATGAGCACAGAAACACATACAATAATCTGTGTGTGTGTGTGTGTGTGTGTGTGTGTGTGTGTGTGTGTGTGTGTGTGTGTGTGTGGAGCAGGGTCTTCTCCTCAAAGGTGAATTTGAGCGGGACAATGCTTGACAGATAAAGAGTTATGGTGAGCCTTACCTTCAGTTCACATATCTTCTGAGATCTGCTTCACAAACACACATGTGCACACATGCTATGGCAACCCAGCCTGATAAGGCCAGTGAATCAGTCTGGACTGACGCACTTAAACACACGCACGCACTCACAAAATCCATATATTTTCTAGTGAACAACAGTCTAAAAAACAACACACACACACCATTTTGATGCAGAAACATAGTCACTGCATTGATTAACACTACACTGCAGTCACTGAGCCGCATTAGAATGAATATCACAAGAATTCATAATAGACTTGAAAACCAGCAGTAAATACTATGAGCACCCTTCAGCCCAGGTGGACACTTCCTCTAGTTCCTCACCCTTTACACAAAAGACAACTATACGGCACGCCTCAGACATGCCTTTCATTGTATTGCTGGCGTTACTTATATGTTAAATGAATCCCAACACGACAGAACCTGGTGCATGGTTCGAACCTGGTGTTTAAATGGGGAGCCCCTCCCCACCCCATTCCTTCTCACTATGGTGGAGTGTTATAAAGTCGAAAGTCAGGGGTTGGATTAAATTACTATTTTTGCAGTTGAATTACTTTTTTAAAATCTTCCAATAAAGGTTTTAATGGAAAGAATGTACTGTAGAATTCTGCTTAACCATTTCATACAATGCAGAAATACCAGACAGTTCATTTGATATTAAGTCGTGACTGTTATTCCCTTCCACAGTCAGTCAAATTGTCATGAAATGTGTTGTGGATATTTCTGCCCCCCCCAAGAAGCTAACTGTGCTGCCTTCGGTGACCATGTCCTGGATTGTAAAGTTTTTTGAAGAAATCAAGACTCAAATGATTTCCTTTTAATAATAGTCAGGGGGATATGATCAGACATTGGGCCAATCTGGGAGTCCATAATAAATAATAAATAGAAGGTTTTGATGGTGGCATTTAGAGCCTAAACCACAATCAATCACAGCCACTAGTAGTGTTTCTTTTTTGTTGTTCACCCATACATGAACTATTTCAACAATCTCTCCCTCTCAATTATATTAACTTGTCCCTACACGTACAGGCAAAGGGCTCATTCCATTCCCCTTATCAGGCAGCCAGTATCAGGCCTTACATACTCCATGCTTCCATAGCAAACTGTATAAGTGTATAACTCCAGTTCATACACACATCCACTGACACCATCACATTGTCATCACACCTGCTGTTATATGCTGATTTTAATGTTTCACTTTTAATATACTGTAATTGTCTTTGCTTTTGTTAATTGTGTGTTGGCTTTATTGCTACACCTGATTTCAATTTGCTTGTGTACCTTAACCCTACTCAATCTATTGTAAAGTGTCTTTGAGTGCCTTTAAAAGAGTTATATAAAATAAATGTATTATTATTATTATTGTGGAGGAGATGGAGAGCAAAAGAACCCATCAGTCCATCTGAACTTCTCCAGAGGCAGTGCTGTGTTTTATAGGCCATGCTAAGTAGAGTAGACTAATTAAGAAAAAAGCAGGAATCTTTCAGAAAACAGAGCAAAACGAGCCACAGGAAGGATCAAGCTTAAGAGTCCTCAGCCTGTATGTCTCAGAGCTGCTATCAATTAATGACTGATGAGCCGCACGCTCCATCGCTAACCTTTTCCGACCCCACAGCAGCCTGCTCAGCAGCTTACACACTGGCTGCTCTTTAATCTACATAATATGTGTAGAAGGACACTTACATAGATTACAGATGGATTTTCACCACAATCTGCCTGAGGAGTTTAGTATGTTACATGCTCCCATTACCAATCACTCCAATCTTCTTTTCCTCCTTCACCAAGAGAGCAGACCAACACATACTGTATATTTCGAAATTTGTCATTACCACAAATTTCATCCATCGACAATACAGCTTGAACTGCGATAAATGGTAGCCTTAACATGCTCTGTATGTCAATGGGGTCATGGGCATACTAGGTAATTCTGTAGAATGTTTGTTGACAAATATTTTTTGTCAAAATCAGTGAATTTTATCCAAAGCGACTTACAACTGGAGCACACATTCATACACCGATAGCAGCAGCAGCAGCTACCACGCTAACTACCAGGAGCAGTTTAAGGTTCAGTGTCTTGCCCAGGGACACTTGGACATGTGGCGTGGAGACGGGGGATCGAACCACCGACCCTGAAGTTGTGGGTCGACCACCCTACCCACTGAACTAAAAATCATCCTGTGCAAAAACACAGCATAGACTCTGAAAACTGGTACGTAAACAAAGGGACCGGGCCAGTTTTGTTTACATTCCCTTTGTTTGCATACCAGTTTACAGAGCCTAGGCTCTGTATTACCACTAGATAGATGTTTTTCAGCATGCACACAGTACAGACAGATTGCAGATTGTAAGGATATATTCACTGATTATGACCTCATTATGACCATATATTTCATATATTCCTCAAGAACAAGGGATTATGACAAGAGCAGAATCTGAGGAACATTGGTTTGGATGTTCGGAGTTCCCTAAGGAACGTGAGGAACATGCTAGCACTGGGTTTAACAGTAGCTTTATGAGTGGAACCCCCTTTGCTTTGCCTTAAAAAGTAAAGACATACACACTGACTATTTGCAATCAAAGCTAGCAGCATTAAGAAGGAGAGTGAAGTGAAGGAGGAGGAAACAACATGTCAGTTTGGATCTGGCACACAGTTACATGACTGACCTACATTATTCTAATGGTGAGGAGGAGAGCCAATGAAGTGATGTAATGCCTTCTCATCTCTCATATATTATTTTTATATTTAAACACGCTAGAAACAAGGAAGCCATTAGAACAGTAGCATTGTAGAGTAAATTTTACCTCTTAGCATTTCCTTTAAGAATACATACTATCTATCTATCTATCTATCTAAACGTCTGTCTGTGTGTGTGTCTGTGGCTCGCATATCTCTCTGAGTTTTGGTCAGATCGGCATGAGCTTCCGGATATTGCTTAAACACAGCACGAAGGTGTGCATCCTTCATTTTGAAGTTGTAGAAGTTATCATATTTATATCATGCTGGCGAATAGTAGCTTAGGCTACGTGCGCACAGAGCCGACAAAACCCCGCCTCCCTCTGACGAGCGGGACACACACACACACAGCAGACCGACACAGCCTTACTTCCTCAACAACTCCTCATCTGCTCCACGTGTCCGCTTTAGTGGTAAAGACTTCGCACAGAGCCAACTAAACCCCGCCTCCCTCTGACGAGCGGGACACACACACACACACACACACACAGCAGACCGACACAGCCTTACTTCCTCAACAACTCCTCATCTGCTCCACCTGTCCGCTTTAGTGGTAAAGACTGCACTTCACGCTATTTTCACTGTAATAATACAGCACGGTCTCGGATGCTTCCACAAAATGTTTTATATCCGTTTAAAATCTAAACTGAAAGCCCGAGGGCGACCGCGGGCACACAAGTCCGCTCCCACACACCGAGCGCGTGTGCGCGCATATGAGTCCCCCCCACAAACACACACACTGCTGCCTGCTACTGACACGTTAACGTTAATTGACAGTCTCGGATGCGGACGCCCGCGCGCGGACACAAGTTCCCCCCCCAGCCCCCCCCCCCCCCCCCCCCCCCCCCACACACACACACACACACAGCTGACTGCTACTGACACAGTAACGTTAATTGACAGTTATCCAAACTCTGTCTTATCTTTCAAATACCTAACAGTAGCCTAATGGTAATGGGGTTGACAATGTTGTCATGGCGTGCAGCATAGACTCCTTTTATACACAGTGCAGCCATTTACTATATAGGCAACTGATTGTAAGTTTGAGTGCATTGTGCAGTATGGATGGCAGTTTGCAAGGTACCATAATATCAGATTGTATAGGTAACACCTGTACAGCTCGATTCTTCTTTAGGATTCAACACTTAATTAATCAACACATTTTCTGTTTCATTTCACTTAACAAAACACATGGAATTAGTTTGTGGTTATCTTTACACAATACACTAAGGAATGTTGCCCTACTCCAGGGCTATTCAATTAGTTTTGAATGGGGGCCGGTTGGAAATGATCCAAAATGAGGGGCCAGAAAAAAATGGCTAAAATTGATGAGCATCACATCAATAGCTACATATACTGTAAAACACTACAACAACATAGGAGTGCATATATTGTCTTTATTTTATCAAATAGAGTTCACCAGCTTATCAAAAAAAAATCCCTATTTGATTAACATAGGTTGCCTGTTGTCTAAGTGTTTAACAATCTTATCAGTTCAGGAAAACACAATAGGATAACTCTTCAACAGTTTATCAAAATACATAGAAATAAATGTACTCTAAGTGCAACAGCTTATCAAAATACAGGTAGGCCTAGGTTTAGTTAGAGTGCAACAGCTTATCAAAAAACATAGAAATAAATGTAGGCTACTCTAAGTGCAACACCTTACAGTGGTTCCCCCAAAAAATGTGTTTGTCAAGGGGTCACTGTCCAGGGTCACGGGAGGCGCGGCGCTCCAACAATTTTGGCTGTATTTTGCTCAAAGATGCCAATGCACAGTACAGAAATAAACAACTGCTTATTTGAATACAAAAAAACTACAGACACTGACTTTACAGTTGTGCAATTTTGTTTGCTATGTGAAGGTACAAATTTTGTGCAAACATGCAAAGTTCTACTGGTGCAATATTATGCAGACACACTAAATACAAATAATGGACCATACACTTACACTGCGGTACAATCGCGCCCGCAAAGCTGCATACACAGAGCAGCTGATAGAGAAAAGCTTGGAGGCACATGTGCACATTTATTTACTGCAGATTGCGGCCTTTCGCGCAGTTATGACCATGCAAAAGCACACATCACACGTGCTTGTACATTGATTGTGCACCACTTGGGGGTCGGTCGGTAGTCAAGGCGGGGGCCAGTAAATATTCCTTCGCGGGCCGCACCTGGCCCGCGGGCCGCCTATTGAATAGCCCTGCCCTACTCTATAGCCAACTTCTACAAAGTAACTTACTGATAATAACCTTTAACAGTGTAAAATTAGCCATCACTGATAGCCAAATGTACTGTCTAATATGTTTCTTTGTTTACCTGCTTCCTACGGGCACTGCACTAGTTTATAAAAACATTCTTTGCGGAGAAGTGTGCGTATTCCTACGCCAACTTTCGACCATGCGTAGAGCTACCGCAAGGTTTTCCTGACTCGGGGAATCAGCGACGCTCAATGGCAACACCACGAAATAAAGCTCAGTCATCAGAAAAACACAGACAAATGACTGTGAAATGCTTGGCACCAAATATTTAAGCTTACCTATAGTTGCGAATATATGGCTACTGTAGGCCTAGTCTATGGCATGCAGTTGTGATGTATAGGTTGAATTACTTATCAAGTAGCCTAGGTCTACATGTTTTGGTTATTTTATAAATTGAATCTTATAGCGCTACTCCATAATAATATCCTATACGTCGGGAGGTGTTTCCGTGAGTGCCCAGCGGGAGAGCAAATTTTAAGAGGTGAGTAAAAAGTAGTTTTGTACAAAGTTAAGCCCAACAGATATTAATTAAATTGTATATTTCGTTAGATAAAATCATGTTATGAATTTAGCAAATCATTACACGCATCTCTTTCCCATAACTATTCACCCTGGAAGATTAAACTATAATCTGACGTTGTTGGAAATGTGTGGATCTCACGGGAGATAAACAATGCTCTCGAATAGACTATAAGCATTATTTCACTTGTCACACCATATTTTATATAGGCCTACATATAGTACTACAGGTAGGCCTACGCTAACACGTGATATTGCATACAGTACAAAGTTGGGCGAAACTGCTTTACAAAGACTACAACGACTGTGCCAATCATGATATGTGATAAGCTCGCGGGTGTGTTTGTGTGTGTGTGCCAGTTGCTGCAGCACATGCACGTCACAGGCTTTCTTCCTTCAGTCGCTTTCTTTGCGGCCGGTTGCCTCCCTGTTTACCCTCATGTCAGTCAAAATTCTGTGCTTATTAAGAGCGTCATCATATTCAGGAGCTATTTAGCATTCGCCATGTATGGACGATTGTGGGATGAAACTGGGAGGTGAAGTGGGAGGACACGGGGTGGAGATCGTCTGCGCACAATTCACCGCAGGTGGGTATTTATAAAGGGAAGATTGCGTGCAACTGTGCGCCGCACAGTTTTATAAATCTGAATTTTTTTTTGCGCAGCACATTTTTGGCTTTGTGCGGACGCAATGTTTTAGGATGGTTTCTACGCACACCATTATAAATGAGGCCCCAGAATTAACGGTTATTAACCGGTTAACCGTTAAGATTTAATGTAGCCTATTTATAGTGAAATACATGAAGCATTATAGCAGGGCTCCCGACCTTTTTTTGTTCCAAGGACCGGCATATTAATTTAAAAACAATTCAGGCACTAGTAGCCAATTTAAATGCCTACATTTTGACATTCACACGGCACCTTTGTCTGTTGTGAGAAGAGGTCTAGTATACAAATGTAGGAGCAGAAATTGCAATAAGTGACTGAAAAGGGACATTTACCCACCGAAACCCGGTGCTAAGTAGTGCTGAGCACGGGGCAACATTTTGAAAGACCGTAATATTGATAAGCTCCGATGTTATCAGTACTGCATAATGATCCTTAACGCTTTTGTTTATAACGGATTTTCCCTATTGATCCTGGCACACAATCATGGCAGACCTGTGTCTGTGCAGGGGGCGGGCACTCACTGCCTGGCTGTCTGTCACTCCCTCACACACTCACTGGGTGGATCTCAATAAAGGTTGTTCCATTTGCAAGGCTCCTTGCAAGGCTCCTCATATGCGGCTTTCTTTTTTTCTTGTACTTTTTTTTCCCTTTTCGTCTGGTAGGCAACTTCTTTTTCTTTTTTCCTCCGTTGACAAGGCTGTCTCCGTTGGCAGCAATCAGGGTTGCTAGGCAGCACAGGAGCGGCGAGTCGTCACGCAAGGTAACGGCTTGTTACGCAAACCGGAAATGCTCGTAAACGGAGACCTGCGGAGACCGTCCCGTTTAACAACGCTCGTTCGGCCCTGATTCGGCCTTCGAATCGGCCTTCATAGGCTATAGCCTTCATAGACCGCGAGACTGCGTCCTTCCAAGGATGTGGTCTCTGTAATGGGATACAGCTACTGAGACGGTGATAGATGCAGGACAGCATCCACCTCAAGAAGGCTAAAGCTAGCGCTATGTTAAGCTAGTGGGAGCCCACGCTGATTAAATTATATAAACATATGACACGGGACTGTTGTAATGTGACCATAAGTTGTGACTGGGAGCGTACCATGGACCTATTATAAAGTTGAGCGTAGCCTACACTTCTCGTTTCATTCTTTACCGACAGTTGGCATTCTTACATCCGGTTTAGCGATCAAAATAAGAGTCCGGATTTCAGAGAAATTAAGTTTATTGAATTTTTTTAACCGTTTAACCTTTAGTATTAACCGGTTAAAGATCTTCTTAACGGTTAACGGTTAACCAGTTAACCATGGACATCCCTAATAAGTAAAAAAAAAAATGTTTTACCCTCGCATTAAACCATGGTTCCGATTTTCTATTTCGGCCCCCTGTAGCTTTCCAGCAGGTAGTTGAGCAGGTTGTCCACCCAGGTTGTGATCCTTGAAGGTCCTAGATATCATTTATGGTGAACAACCTTTTACAACAGCCCATGTCTGTTTTCGAAAAAAAGAGGGTTTTGCCCCCTGGGTATATTGAAAGATGTTTAGGTGATGAGCAATTCTCACTAGAGTAAAAAGTGTGCCTACTATCCCCGGTCTCCCCTACTTGAACATAACCTTCGATATCAACAGACAGCAAGAGGTTTATCAAATAATATATCAAACTCCCAATCTCAGACAACTGGGGCCTCATTTAACGATGTGCGTAGAAACCATCCTACAACATTGCGTCCGCACAAAGCCAAAAATGTGCTGCGCAAAAAAAATATCAGATTTATAAAACTGTGCGGCGCACACCTGCACGCAATCTTCCCTTTATAAATACCCACCTGTGGTGAATTGTGCGCAGACAATCTCCACCCCGTGTCCTCCCACTTCACCTCCCAGTTTCATCCCACAATCTACCATAAATGGCAAATGCTAAATAGCTCGTGACTATGGTGACGCTCTTAATAAGCACGGAATTTTTACTGACATGAGGAAAAAAGGGAGGCAACTGGCCGCAAAGAAAGTGACTGGGAAGCAAGAAAGCCTGTGACGTGCATGTGCTGCAGTAACTGGCACACAAACACACACACGCGTGCGCGTTTATCACATATCATGATTGGCACAGTCGTTATAGTCTTTGTAAAGCAGTTTCGCCCCACTTTGTACTGTATGCAACATCATGTATTAGCGCACCTGTAGTACTATATGTAGGCCTATATAAAATATGGTGTGACAAGTGAAATAATGCCTATAGTCTATTCGAGAGCATTGTTTATCTCCCATGAGATCCCCACATTTCCAACAACGTCAGATTATAGTTTAATCTTCCAGGGTGAATAGTTATGGGAAAGAGATGCGTGTAAGGATTTGCTAAATTCATAACATGATTTTATCTAACGAAATATATAGTTTTAATGATAAGATGATTTAATTGATAAGTAATTCAACCTACATCACAACTGCATGCCATAGACTACAGTAGCCATATATTCGCAATAGGTAAGCTTATACATTTTATTGACTAAATATATTGGGTGCCAAGCATTTCACAGTCATTTGTCTGTGTTTTTCTGATGACTGAGCTTTATTTTGTGGTGTTGCCATTGAGTGTCGCTAATTCCCAGAGTCAGGAAAACCTTACGGTAGCTCTACGCATGGTCGAAAGTTGGCGAGGGATCTCACATCTCCGCAAAGAATGTTTTTATAAATACCAACGTTTGCCACCGCACATTTTGCCGCACATTTCTGACCATCTACGCAAGGTTTTTATGCGCCGCAAGCTTTATAAATGAGGCCCCTGGACGGGTAGACATACTGTACTTCAAGTATTTTCCTCAAAAGTAAATATTTAAACAAAATAAAGTGTGTTTGCAGTAACTGTAGCAAATTAAATAAAGCAAACTCTCACAACCTGAGACAAATACTAGAAGACATAGGCTACTGTATTACAAGTATTTTCTTCATTAAAAAGTTAACAGTTTAACAACATGGAGTGGTTTTAAAGATTGAACTCAAGCTCCTAGATATTCATCTACCCATCCATACACTCCTTCCAAAACACTCATCTATTCATGTATCATGAATTTGAAGTAGTGCTTATATCTCCACCTTGAAAATGCCAACTTTTCATCGGATTGCTCCGGACTCGCCATCTCTGCTGCTTCTTCGAATCTGTTTGGTGTGTGTGGTGCACGTGGCCTGGCTTGTGTGTAAAAACTAGAGGTGGGCATAGATTAATTTTTTTAATCTAGATTAATCTAGGAATTAATCTAGATTAATCTAGATTAAAATGTCTCATTTGAATTCATTCATAATATGTGTGTGCTCCCTAAATAATGACTCAAAGTAAGTCTTTGAGAACGTGTTTCTCAAGCCAGGTGGCTTTCATTTCGTCATCAGAACGAGTGTCTAATTATTGCGAACAAATAATATTCTAACAATTTAATCAGATATAAGGCTAAAAATCACAACATTGCACTGTTTTTTGTGCTTAAAAAAAACGAAAAAACTAATTTGTTGGGTAGGCTATAGGCTATAACAGAAAATAAAGCCATTACTTTTGTGCTTCAAGTGAAACATTAAATATAATTTTTACATAAATAATAAAGTCCTTATAAACTTTTCAAGAAGCTGGACTAGAGTGAATATTGGACAGGCTTTATAGGTCCATGGCTTTTACCTGTGGGACAGCGCTTCACCTAACAGCTGGCCGCAACACCAACCTACAGTCTATTGTGCGACGGAGAGCTAGTTATCATTAGCATCAGCGTTAGCCGACATCACGGCAACAGCTGAATAATGTAACACATTACACAAGTTACACTACATGAAAACAACGGGCTGTAGACGCTAGAGTTATAATTTCGTGTAGGAAACATTGTTGAGACTGGAATTTCGTACCACAGCGGCCGTTCAATAATACAGCACTCCCTTTAGCAATGGCTGAATATAAGACCTCCCTCTGCTGTGTATCTGCGGGAGCGAGTGGCATTAATAACTTAAAAACAGTAAACGTTTAACATGATTACGGGCGTTTAGATGCTTTAATCATATGCCGAATTTATAAACAGACCATATTATTAACAATAAATTAAGTTATGTACATGTCAGAGTTACGTACATGGATACATTCATAAGTAAACATTGAATAGACAGATTTGTGAAGGGGGTTTGGCGCTGAGTGTTACATTAGCGATCCTGCAGCCAGGTGGTGTGTGTCGTGGGCAAGTGATGGAGAGAGAGAGCGGCGGGTGTGTGAGAGAAGCTTCGCTCCTGCAATAAAGGCTCCTCAAGTGTCAACAACGGCCCCCGGCTATTATTACCCGACCAGAGAACACACGGAAGGGGGTTCACCCTGACGGCGAATAGCCATCGGCCCTGGAGGGAACCATCTCCCCTGAGCCGAACAGGAGGTGGAATAAGAGATTAACGGCGATATTTTTTTTATCGCCGATAAGAGTTTTGCGTTAACGCAGCACGTTAACGCCGATAACGGCCCACCACTAGTAAAAACACTGGCTGCGACCATGAAACATGACTCTGCCTTAGCCAACGTTTGTGTATGGAGCCAAGGGTGTGTTCTGATTACGCAGTTTATTCAATCAATTCATAGTAACGCACCGCATTTAACGTTCAGTAACAATAACGGCGTTGTAACGACGGAAACACTAATAAGTTAGATTACCCCGTTACTGAAAAAATAACGGTGACCTAATTCTGCCATCTCTCCCATAGACATTATAAAGGATAGACGCCGCATTGGGCGTTGAGCGCGAGAAATGCGGGCGCCATCTTGGACCGGTCACACGTTCCACTCAGTGTAGTCTGTTTGGCAGGTGGAATGAACTGTCAGCGCATGTAATTAATCATATCTCATTAAATACCAAACTGATTTTCACGCGGTTTTCTTTGCTGCAAAGATCATACATGTAGCTAAGATACAGGGCACAAGTTTCGACGTGTTTTAATATTCATAGTGGGCTTAACAGTCATAGAAGATTCTGATATGATATAAGTAACCAGACATCCGAGTCACACACTTCGTCCGGGAGGAGATTGAAACGGAGGATGTGTTTCTGCTTGGGGAACATATTGAGGAGACACAGTTTGGCATCGACAACCACCATTCCGACTTGTTGTCATTGTTTGTGTCTGTCTTTCACAAATTAAGGCTGCACCACATTGCCAAACTCGCCTCGCTTGAATTTCTCTTCGGAGTAAAATGCGATTGTAAGGATGGTTAACTTTATTTTATGCATTTGAGTATTATTGTTTGCTGTTGTTGTTTGATTTTCCCTTAATTGAATACTTTTGATTGCTGTAGTTTTGTATTGAATGTGTTTTTAAATGTACCGCGCTGCAAGGCACGCATTGATTTCCTGTCTGTGTCTGAGGAACCAACTCGAGACTAGACTGAACTTGGTATTCCCCCCCCTAGTATAGAACATTGGACAACCAAGAAGACTTTGCTTTGTTGTTGTTGTTGTGTTGTCCTGCTTGTTTGTAACCTTTATTTATACAGGTAAATCCCATTGAGACCGAAGACTCTTTTGCAAGGGAGACCTGTTTTCCTTTCCCACGTTACCATTCACACACACATTCATACACTGATAGCAGGCTAACTATCGACATTCACACAAGGCAAGGTGGGTGAAGTGTCTTGCCCAAGGACACAGCAACCATGACACAGGTGGCAGGGCGGGGATCGAACCTCCAACCCTTTGATCATCAGCCGACCCGCTCTACCAACTGAGCCACAGTCGCCCACACAGTCGTGTTGTTTTTTTATATGAGACCAAAGACAAATCTCCACACCCTGGACAATAAAGCATTAACTAACTAACTAACTTTAAATAATCCCGTCCTCTTTTAAGAGGCAATTGCCTAACAAGTTTGTGTTTTAAATTAGAGAAATAAAACATATTTTTACATGAACACTCATGTTGTCCTTCTCTTTTAATGAGATATTATATACACTGGTTTTTATTTATATTTAATGCCTTCATGGGAAACATCCACCCTTCATATGTAGCCTACCATGCTCGACTACTCCTCCTAAATTGCCCCGAGCTAACTCCAGTTTAGGAATAACTGCCTTTTCATGTAGTGCCCCTAATTCATGGAATGCTCTGCAGAGCAATTTAAAAATGACTGCTCTTCCTACTCTTGGTTTATTTGAATCTATGATTTCTGAATTTTACACATCTGACTGTAACTGTTTTAGCTGAATTCATTGTTAATTTAGTATTTTATTTTTGCTCTTGTTTTGTATTTTGTATAGGCCTACTTTATTTAAATTAATATATTTTATCCTATTTTATTTCTGCTCTCTGTTTATGTTATCCCTGTGATTGTCTTTATTGTGTATGCTCGTCACTGTAAATGAATAAATATATTTATATATAGCCTAATCATATATTGTTAACTTATTAAAATAGCTGACTTTATTGCCCCTATCTGTTTCTGCTTCTCTATCATATTTAGTCTAAAGTGTGTGATTTGCAAAATACCTATCATAGCCTACATCACATAAAGGTGACCAGACGTCCCCATTGTTGGTTGCCTGTCCCTGGCTAAACAGAAACAACTACCTGTTCCCGTTTTGTTGACACCTCATAAGGTTTTTCTATCAGATTGCTAGTCAAACTGGAAATGTCTCTGTTTTCCCCCTTTTCTGGGGATGTTCCTCGTTTTGATCTCGGACGTCTGGTTACTTATATCATATCAGAATCTTCTATGACTGTTAAGCCCACTATGAATATTAAAACACGTCGAAACTTGTGCCCTGTATCTTAGCTACATGTATGATCTTTGCAGCAAAGAAAACCGCGTGAAAATCAGTTTGGTATTTAATGAGATATGATTAATTACATGCGCTGACAGTTCATTGCACCTGCCAAACAGACTACACTGAGTGGAACGTGTGACCGGTCCAAGATGGCGCCCGCATTTCTCGTCAGCGCCAATAGGCAGTAGCGGCCAACGCGGCGTCTATCCTTTACAATGTCTATGATCTCTCCCCCTTCCTGCAAACCCAACTCCGTTGTGATTGGTTACCTTGCGAAGGGAAGTCGTGATTCTAAATGTCTGCAAAGAATCAGCGCGGGCGGGACGCGAACGCAGGTCTGCTGCTTCGTAAACGATCTCTCTACCGGGTGAGCTAAGCGAGCACTGGTATAGTGTTGTCACCCCCCGCTATATAGCAACCTGGGAGCTTGCCTGACCATATATGGCAAAAATATCTGGTGACACACATACCGGAAATTTGAACAAGTTCGGCTCGACTGGCTGCCATAGTTTTTAGTGCTCTGCACAGCCACCCCAGACGGTCAGCAGGGAATACGTCGAAATGCATGTACGTAATTACTTGATACTCTAGTATGGTTAAACATGACTATAAATCATTATAACAACGTTTATAGGTCATAAAAGTCGAAAAGTATCATAGGTCCTCTTTAATGTCTAATTTCAGGGTTTACCCAGAGATCTCCTAGCCTGGTCCTACCAGACCATTGTACTTAATTTCATTTGTACAGAAGGACTGGAATCGCTCAATTGTAGGGCCCTATGAAATCCGTTTTATTTTTTTCCAAATTCCGTTTTATTTTTTCACAAATTCCGTTTTTTCCGTCTTAATCTCATGACTTCCGTTTTTTTACAATTAACACTCATTTCGTCATCAGAACGAGTGTCTAATTTTTGCGAACAAATAATATTCTAACAATTTAATCAGATAAGGCTTAATTTAAAATACGTCGCAACATTTTTTTGTGCTTAAAAAAACTAAAAAACTAATTTGTTGGGTATAGGCTACCTATAACAGAAAATAAAGCCATTCATTTTGTGCTTCAAGTGAAACATTAAATATTATTTTTACATAAATAATAAAGTCCTTATAAACTTTTCAAGAAGCTGGACTAGAGTGAATATTGGACAGGCTTTATAGGTCCATGGCTTTTACCTGTGGGACAGCGCTTCACCTAACAGCTGGCTGCAACACCAACCTACAGTCTATTGTGCGACGGAGAGCTAGTTATCATTAGCATCAGCGTTAGCCGACATCACGGCAACAGCTGAATAATGTAACACATTACACAAGTTACACTACATGAAAACAACGGGCTGTAGAAGCTAGAGTTATAATTGCGTGTAGGAAACATTGTTGAGACTGGAATTTCGTACCACAGCGGCCGTTCCATAATACAACACTCCCTTTAGCAATGGCTGAATATAAGACCTCCCTGTGCTGTGTATCTGCGGGAGTGAGTGGCATTAATAACTTAAAAACAGTAAACGTTTAACATGATTACATGAGTTTCCATGGCAACGAGTGAACGCTGGCAACTTGCTGCCGCTGCTCGCCGGTAACTTTGAACTGTTTGAAACTTTTTAACTTTCAATAACTTAATTTTATTTATTTTATTTTCCATGAACTAATCGGACAGTGTGATTAGCTTCACTTGGAATATTTTTTCAATCCGCTGGCATTACTACTTGTGTGGGAACAACGATTCATTGGATGCTAGCTTACTTCATGATTGAACGGGGACTTTTATCTCATAACACCATTCGTGTGTTGACAACTGAAGGGGACGTACCAACCGTAGGCAGAGGCCGCTGCTGCTGATTGTTCGCTGATTCTCGCCACTGCTCATATAGCCACACACGCCACTACACCTGCTGCCGCTGTCCTCCAACACTGGGCAGTCGGATAATCTCCGGGTGCCTGCTGACCATCATCGTTGGTCCCACCCGCTTCAGCCGCCTCCTGGTCTCTCTGATCGCACTGTGTTGTGTACTGCAAGCGGGTCGCCCTCGCTCAGCTACCGAGTGGCGGCTAACGATCGCTGCTCCGTCGGCTACATCTGGTCGCATCCATCCTCCTCACTCCGCATGGTCTCCCCTCAGTCAGACTCTTCCCCTGGTTCATCATGATCACCTATTCACCTGCACAGCTGTTTGGACTTTTCAACCACCACCTCATCCCATCATCCATCTCAGTCATTCAACAACTTGGACTCCTACGCCGCCGCCGCTACATTCAGATTCAGATTCAGATTCAGAAGACTTTATTTGCCATGACATGTGAACATGTATGGAATTTGATTTGGTACAGTGGAGTTTACATTCACAGAGGCTCCCGCCGTGGGTTTGTTTTGACCCAGCACGGAAACTCCATCCCATTCGTCCGGTTACCTGCAAGCTCCGTCGCACCTCTGCCACGTCATCAGGACTCACCCGCGGCCGCTATTGGACCATTCATTGCTTCTGTCAGGCAGCAGCTCACCAGGCAGGACAGAAAACATGGACTGGATTTCACTGCTGTCCTTTCCCCTCACCCACACATCACTTCACCAAATGGCCAATCATTTATATACTCAACCACCACCACCCCTCCACCCAGTTTCCCCCCCTCCCCTCCGCCCCTCTGCACAGCTAACCTGGCTAACCTCAGACCTCTCCAGCCTGCCCCTATCCCATCACCCTCTGGCTGTGCCAACTTTGCCCTGCTCAACACCCGCTCACTCAACAATAAAGCCCCCGCCATACATGAACTCATCCTCGACAATAATCTGGACCTCCTATTACTTACTGAACCCTGGCAACAACCCAATGACTTTTTCTCCCTCAACCAAGCATCTCCCCCTGGTTTCAGCTACATCGCCAAACCCCGCCCTTGCCGCCGTGGCGGTGGCCTCGCCGTCATCCACAAACATAATTATTTGATCAGAGAACTCACCCTCCCCTCAGTATCATCATTTGAATTCATTGCTTTTAAAGCCCCCTCCTCCACGACAGTTATCCTCATCTATAGGCCACCCAAACCTAATCCCTCCTTCCTTTCTGACTTCACCGAACTCATCACATTAGCATTAACCCTCTCTCCACGCTTGCTGTTACTCGGTGACATTAATATCCACATGGACTCCCCCACCCCCAAGCTCTCATCTGAACTCACCATTGTACTGGACAATTTCGATCTCACCCAACATGTCACCTTCCCAACCCATGACAAAGGACACATCCTCGACCTTGTCTGCTCCATCAATCTCCCTATACTCAGTCTTCACCCATGCCCCTTTCCCCTCTCTGATCACAAACTTATACTGTTCACCATCCTCTCCCCCACCCCCTGCCCCCGCCCCCTCAGAGAAATCACCTTCCGTAACCTCAAATCCATTGATCCCCACCATCTCTGTGACCTGCTCTCCTCCACCCTCCCCCTGGACTCAACCCTCAGCTCACCTGATGAGCTTACAAACCACCTTAATTATATCCTGTCTTCCTCCCTCAACACCCTGGCCCCCCTAAAAACCAAAACTGTCTCCTTTAATACTTCTTCCCCCTGGTTCACACCTGCACTCCGCAAATTGAAACAGACTGGCCGCCAACTGGAACGACTCTCCAAAAAAACTTCTCTCACAGTCCACCACCAAGCCTACAAACTCCACCTCACTGCCTACAAAGACGCCCTCACCGCTGCCAAGTCTGCCTACCTCTCTGCCATCTTCTCTGACCCCTGCCAAAACCCCAGAACCCTCTTCTCCACAGTGAGCAACCTCCTCAAACCCCGGACCAGCACCCTCTCCACCTCCTCCCCAGGTCTCTGCAACTCATTCCTCCAGTTTTTCGCTGACAAAATCACCACCATCAACCATTCACTTTTCCCTGTACATGAACCCCCTGCACATTCAATGGCCCCTCCCCTACCCATTTCGCTGGACATCCCAACCCCTCCTCCCCATTGCCGTCTCTCCCACTTTGACTTGGTTACCCCTCTTGCACTCTCCAAGCTTATCAGCTCCTCCAAACCTACTACCTGCTCCCTTGACCCCCTCCCCACTCCCCTGCTCAAGTCCTGCCTCCCCGTTCTCTGCCCCTACCTCACTAACCTCTTTAACTCCTCACTGTCCCATGGAATTGTCCCCTCTGCTTTCAAATCTGCTGCTGTCACCCCCACCCTCAAGAAACCTGGTCTCGACCCCGCCTCCCTCTGTAACTACCGCCCAATCTCCAACCTCCCCTTCCTCTCCAAAACCCTTGAATAGCATAGTCACCAAACAACTCCAATCCCATCTCCACGCCAATAACCTTTTTGAATCCCTCCAATCTGGCTTCCGCCCCCTCCACAGCACAGAAACCGCTCTCCTTAAAGTCTTCAATGACCTCCTCACCTCTGCCGATGCTGGTTCCCTCAACTTCCTCATCCTCCTTGACCTGAGTGCAGCCTTCGATACTGTTAACCACACCATCCTGCTCACCAGACTCAGCAACCTCGGTATCGAAGGTACTGCACTCAGCTGGCTTCATTCTTATCTTTCTGACAGATCTAACTTCATCTCCCTCCATAACCACACATCTGCCACAGTCACCGTCACACAAGGTGTTCCCCAAGGTTCTGTACTCGGCCCCCTCCTCTTCATCATTTACCTCCTCCCCCTTGGTCAGTTACTTCGCCATTTCTCAATGGACTTCCACTGCTATGCTGATGACACCCAAATTTACCTCAGTACCAAATCCCCCCACAACCCCCCCATCTCCCACATTGAATCCTGCCTGTCTTCCCTTACACTCTGGATGAAAAATAACTTCCTCAAACTCAACAGCAACAAAACTGAACTCCTCCTAATTGGCTTCAAATCCACCCTCAGCAAATTTACAACCCCCCCCACACTCACTATTGATGGCACCATGGTCTCCCCCTCCCCCCAGGCCCGCAATCTTGGCGTAATTTTTGATCCCACCCTCTCCCTTGAACCCCACATCCGTCACACTGTCAAAACCTCCTTCTATCACCTCCGTAATATTGCAAAGATTAGATCCTCCCTCACACCCCATGCTGCTGAAAGACTCATCCATGCCTTCATCTCCTCCCGCCTTGACTATTGTAATTCACTCCTCGCCGGCATCAGCACCACCTCCATCAACAGACTCCAACGTGTCCAGAATGCAGCTGCCCGTCTCCTCACTCACACCAACTCGTGGAACCACATCACCCCAGTCCTCAAAAAGCTCCACTGGCTCCCCATTTCTTTCCGGATCAATTACAAACTCCTGGTCCTCACCTACAAAGCCCTCAACCATCTGGCCCCCCCATATCTCACTGACCTTCTCTCCCCCTATCAACCCCCTCGGGCCCTCAGATCCTCCTCAGCCAGTCTCCTCTCCACCCACACATCTAAACTCTGCAGCTTTGGTGACAGAGCTTTCTCCAGGGCAGCTCCCAGGCTCTGGAACAGCCTCCCCCAACATATCCGTGACTCTGAGTCCCTCACCATCTTCCAGTCCAAACTCAAGACCCATCTCTTCTCCTCTGCCTACCCCTAGTTCACCCACCAACCCAACTCTACATGACATTTTTGTTTGTTTATTGTTTTGTTTTTGTTAAGCGCTCTGAGTGAGAGAAGAGCGCTATATAAATAAAATTTATTATTATTATTATTATTATGATTACGTTCTTTTAGATGCTTTAATCATATGCCGAGTTTATAAACAGACCATATTATTAACAATAAATTAAGTCATGTACATGTCAGAGTTACGTACATGGATATATTCATAAGTAAACATTGAATAGACAGATTTGTGAAGGGGGTTTGGCGCTGTGTGTTACATTAGCGATCCTGCAGCCAGGCTCTACTTTTCACGGCAGTAGTTTGGTCTTTAGATGTCGCCAAACCAAAATTCCTCCCTAGTTCTGCTTTAATTTCAACCGTGTTGTTTCCCTTTGCCTTGGAAATTGAATTTCACCAAAATAATGGCGAATTCCGTGACATTCCGTGTTAAACAGTAGATTCCGTTTTTATTGCCCGATTCCGTGATTCCGTCCGTGTTTTCGTTATCGCGGAAATCATAGGGCCCTACAATTGACAAACGTAAACTCACAATTCAATTACTTTTAAGGCCTTTATTTTACAATGTTGAACGTAATGCTTTTAAGACCCCACAGGAACCCTGATTCTATCCCCTCATATGACACTAGATGGCTTAGGACTGGGAAAGTCCGCTAGTTTACTTGCTTTGGTCCAGACCAAATACAATTTAGATTTTTTTTGTTTGGTGTGGTCCACTTTCATATTGCCCCTTTCGCAAGTGAACCGGCATTACCAAGCAAAACCACATGTGATCTGAGGTCATTCATTCATTGGACAGACATTTTGGGGTGGAGAGAAGTAGGAAGAACAAAGTAAAAACTGCAAAATAAATATATCATTGATATAATATGGGGTTAAAACTAATAAAAAAGGCCTACATCTAGCCTATAAAGAAGAAAAACATCAAATTATTTTTGTTTCATATGGTTATAATATGTAGCCCTATGACAATGCCACGTTATGTGGCTTGTAGCCTACGATGTGAAACATCATTTTTACTGTATTTTTGCTGCTGGACGCGCGGCTCGCGAGAAGAATAGGCTCAGCTGATTTAGCTGTGTATCAGCTGGGTGTGAGTTTGGCGCGGCTCAGCTCCAAACTGACACGGGGATAGTAGGCTATTGACGGTCTCGTTAACATGGGAAGAAACATAAAAACCACACACTTCATGCAAAGCGCAGCGTGAACCTGTTGGCACTGTGCAGGAGACACTCCCCTCTCCTTCATCTGATCGCTGAACACATCAGCATGTAGGGCTGGGCGATATGACGATATCATATCGTGGACGATATGAAAGTGTCTACCGGGAGAGATTTGGCCATACAGTGTACAGGTCCTTCTCATATAATTAGCATATTGTGATAAAGTTCAATATTTTCTGTAATGTACTGATAAACATTAGACTTTCATATATTTTAGATTCATTACACACAACTGAAGTAGTTCAAGCCTTTTATTGTTTTGATATTGATGATTTTGGCAAAAAAGTAAAGAAAAACCAAAAATCCCTATCTCAAAAAATTAGCATATTTCATCCGACCAATAAAAGAAAAGTGTTTTTAATACAAAAAAGTCAACCTTCAAATAATTATGTTCAGTTATGCACTCAATACTTGGTCTGGAATCCTTTCGCAGAAATGACTGCTTCAATGCGGCGTGGCATGGAGGCAATCAGCCTGTGGCACTGCTGAGGTGTTATGGAGGCCCAGGATGCTTCGATAGCGGCCTTAAGCTCATCCACAGTGTTGGGTCTGGGGTCTCTCAACTTCCTCTTCACAATATCCCACAGATTCTCTATGGGGTTCAGGTCAGGAGAGTTGGCAGGCCAATTGAGCACAGTAATACCATGGTCAGTAAACCATTTACCAGTGGTTTTGGCACTGTGAGCAGGTGCCAGGTCTTGTTGAAAAATGAAATCTTCATCTCCATAAAGCTTTTCAGCAGATGGAAGCATGAAGTGCTCCAAAATCTCCTGATAGCTAGCTGCATTGACCCTGCCTTTGATAAAACACAGTGGACCAACACCAGCAGCTGACATGGCACCCCAGACCATCACTGACTGTGGGTACTTGACACTGGACTTCAGGCATTTTGGCATTTCCTTCTCCCCAGTCTTCCTCCAGACTCTGGCACCTTGATTTCCGAATGACATGCAAAATTTGCTTTCATCCGAAAAAAGTACTTTGGACCACTGAGCAACAGTCCAGTGCTGCTTCTCTGTAGCCCAGGTCAGGCGCTTCTGCCGCTGTTTCTGGTTCAAAAGTGGCTTGACCTGGGGAATGCGGCACCTGTAGCCCATTTCCTGCACACGCCTGTGCACGGTGGCTCTGGATGTTTCTACTCCAGACTCAGTCCACTGCTTCCGCAGGTCCCCCAAGGTCTGGAATCGGCCCTGCTCCACAATCCTCCTCAGGGTCCGGTCACCTCTTCTGGTTGTGCAGCGTTTTCTGCCACACTTTTTCCTTCCCACAGACTTCCCACTGAGGTGCCTTGATACAGCACTCTGGGAACAGCCTATTCGCTCAGAAATTTCTTTCTGTGTCTTACCCTCTTGCTTGAGGGTGTCAATGATGGCCTTCTGGACAGCAGTCAGGTCGGCAGTCTTACCCATGATTGCGGTTTTGAGTAATGAACCAGGCTGGGAGTTTTTAAAAGCCTCAGGAATCTTTTGCAGGTGTTTAGAGTTAATTAGTTGATTCAGATGATTAGGTTAAGAGCTCGTTCTATTTCGTTCCTACTGACCGCCAGAGGCGGTGCTTACAGCACTGGATGTTCCATCGCGCGCATGCGCAGGTCGAGATCTTTATACCAACAAAGTCACCTGTGACACCTGGGTGACCCCGGAATGTCTATATATTCCGGAAGTCACCTGAGGATCTGTTCCTTCTATTTTCTCGCGGATTAGCAGGACACACACAGTGCGTGTGTGTGAGAGATATACCGAATAGCTTTGTCGCAAGTAGCTTGTACCTTCGGGTTGGTGCTTCGATCTAACGTCGACCACCAAAGGCTGCGACTGGCAATTGTTTCTACTACGGCTGCGGGCCGGGCAGGGGTGAGTAAGTGTGAAAGCTACGCGTGGCCGCCGGCTACCGCGGTAGCTGTCACCTTCCACCTTGCATTATTGAGCTCGTAACAGTCGGCGGCTAGCTTCACAGTCGCCGTGTTATTATTTCGGTCGCGCCGTTGCTTGTAAGCCCGGTGCTGATTGTATGCTATTGTTTTCTAAAGAGTGCCAGTGAGCGGCTGGGCTTAGCGCCGCCACGGTAAGTTCTAATTTCTTTTGCTAGCTGTTGCGCTGTGCTCGGGTGCTGAGTTCGCCGGGGCCAGTTGCTTACTTTGATTTAATTGTCAGTGAGCGGCGTGGGCATAGCCGCCGCCACGGTAATTGCTAGCTTTGCTGCACTGCTGCTTGGGTGTGTGTCGCCTAGGCCAGTTGCTACTTGATTAGTTGATAGTGAGCGGCTGGGGTTAGCGCCGCCACGGTAAATTCTAATTTCTTTTTGCTAGCTGTTGCGCTGTGCTCGGGTGCTGAGTTCGCCGGGGCCAGTTGCTTACTTTGATTTAATTGTCAATGAGCGGCGTGGGCATAGCCGCCGCCACGGTAATTGCTAGCTTTGCTGCACTGTTGCTTGGGTGTGTGTCGCCTAGGCCAGTTGCTACTTGATTAGTTGACAGTGAGCGGCTGGGGTTAGCGCCGCCACGGTAAATTCTAGTTTCTTTTTGCTAGCTGTTGCGCTGTGCTCGGGTGCTGAGTTCGCCGGGGCCAGTTGCTTACTTTGGTTTAATTGTCAGTGAGCGGCGTGGGCATAGCCGCCGCCACGGTAATTGCTAGCTTTGCTGCACTGCTGCTTGGGTGTGTGTCGCCTAGGCCAGTTGCTACTTGATTAGTTGCCAGTGAGCGGCTGGGGTTAGCGCCGCCACGGTAGGTTCTAATTTATTTTTGCTAGCTGTTGCGCTGTGCTCGGGTGGTGAGTTCGCCGGGGCCGGTTGCTTACTTTGATTTAACTGTTAGTGAGCGGCGTGGGCATAGCCGCCGCCACGGTATTTGCTAGCTTTGCTGCACTGCTGCTGGGGTGTGTGTCGCCTAGGCCAGCTGCGTACTTGATTTATCGTTTTTGCAGGGGCGCGTCGTGCTCGGGTGCTCTCGCCTAGTGCTCGATTGCCTAAGCCTGCGTTAATTTGCCTCCAGTAGGCGGCTTGCGGGTAGCAGAGTCGCCTTCAAGGGGTTAATTTTGGGGTGTCACACCGGTGCTCGGTGCTCTCGCCTAGAGCCCGGCGGCATAGCCTACTAATTAATTTGCTATTTGCTAATTAGTTACTGAGATAGGGTAATTAAGTTGCCTTTATGTCAAGCGCCCATAATTGTGTCATCTGCTTGGCCTCCCTGCACACGGAGGATGGCCATGACCAGTGCTCTGCATGTCTGGGGGTTGAGCACCTGAGGGAAGCACTGTCGGATGATCCATGCATGAATTGTAGTTGCATGCCTCATGCACTAAGGCTGGCTAGGCTGGCTGAGGTGGAGGGACTAGTGTTGCCCCCGTCGGGTGCGGGTCCTGGTGGCGCCAAGCGGCGCTCCTCGGCAGCTGGGGGACCCCCCGGGAAGTCCCGTAGGGTAGACGAGTTGACAACCCAAGTGAGCACACTATCGGGGGACGTGGCTCAGATCAAAGCCCTCTTGGAGAACCTCCGAGAGGCACAGGGTGTACCAGCCGCTGTGTGTGTTCCCGCGGCTGCACAACTTTCCTATTCAGAGGATGATATGCTGTCTACAGCTGCATCCTGTAGTCTCTTTACAGAGGAGGGAGAAGTCTACGAGGCGTCCCTGGCTTCTCAGGCTCTCTCCCAGGGGTCGGCGGCCAGCTCGGCTAGAGGGCCAGGGCCCAGCCGCTGCACAGTTAGGCCAGCCTTGCGTATGGCGCTGGCGAAGCTGGGGTTAGACGAGGCTCCGGTTTCATCTGCACCGGTAAGTGCATTTTTCCCGCAGGCTGTTCAACCCTCTGTTTTCACGTTGCCCCCCTCTGAGCCGTACATTGCGGAGCTGCATAGGTGCTGGCCGGAGGCCAAGGTTTGGTCCCATCACACTAGCGATGGCAGAGCTCTGGCAGCTATGAGAGACGCTGGGGCTTACGGCTTGGACCGGTTAGCGCCAATTGAGCCAGCGATAGCATCCTTGGTTGTCTCCCCAGAGGAGGCGCTGAGGGCCGATGCGCGCTGCCCTCAGCCCCAGTGCCGAATTACGGACGACCTGCTTACCAGAAGCTACGGCATTGCTGCCCGTATGGGCCGTCTCGGGAATTCGCTTTCGCATACCATTCTGGCTTTGTCCCAGACCATTCAGGGGTCAGAGGTTGATCCCTCAGCTCAGACCCTAAGTGAGATTTCTCTTCAGACATTTGCTTTTATGACTAGGGAGCTAGGCAGATTAATGTCAACAATTACGTTGGCGCGCCGCCAGGTTTGGCTGGCGCAGTCCCCCCTGTCGGAGGTGTGTCGTCGGACCCTCCGGTCTCTCCCGGTTGTGCCAGGCCAGACGTTTGGGCCAGCTGCACTGCAGGCCCTGGAGCGGAGTGTACAGGCTGGCCAGGCCAGCCAGCATTTTGCGAGTTTGTGGCGTCCACCGCCACCTTATTACAGACCAGGGGCCTCTGTGGTACCCTGTGCCAATAACCCTCGACCACGTCCAGCTGGACGATCGAGGGGCCAGCGTTTCTCCGAGCAGGTTGGCCGGCGCCGTACTACCGCGCCGCCGCCACGGGAGGCATTTCAGGCGCCAAGAGGCCCGGCGCCAAGAGGCCCGGCGCCCAGCCGCCGCCCCCCCAAGGCCCCTAGGGGCAGGGGGGGTAGGTACTGAAGCTCAAGGGCCGGCCGTCGGACGTTTTTCTCAGCAGCACCTGGACTACTGGGAAGAACAGACCACAGACCCGTGGATGGTGTCCACGCTGTCCAACGGGTACACACTACAATTCCGACGCCGGCCCCCAACTTTCAGCGGGATCAGACTTACTGTGGTCAAAGATCCCGGCAGATCCCTGGTCCTGACCCAGGAAGTGGCCGCCCTCCTGGGGAAGGGTGCCATCGAGGTAGTAGAGCCACAGGAACAGCTCAAGGGGTTCTACTCAACCTACTTTCTGGTACCGAAGAAGGATGGCGGGTTTCGCCCCATTCTGGACTTGAGACGGCTGAATCGGTACCTCAAGGTCTTTTCCTTCCACATGCTGCGTGTTGCAGATGTCCTCCGGGCTATCGCTCCGGAGGACTGGTTCGTGTCGATAGTCCTGAAAGACGCCTACTTTCATGTCCCTATTTCACAGCGTCACAGGCGGTTCCTCCGCTTCGCATTTCTGGGCAAGGTGTACCAATTCAAGGTCCTTCCATTCGGGCTGTCTCTGGCCCCACGTATATTTACAAGGTGTGTGGCAGCAGCCCTGTCCCCATTACAGGCCGGCGGTATGGCGATATTGCCGTACCTAGACGACTGGCTAATCATTTCCCCAACTCGGGAGCAGGCAGTCAGGGACACAGCCAGGCTCCTCAGCCATGTGGATCGGCTTGGCCTCACGGTCAACTTTTCCAAGAGCAACCTTACACCATGTCGGGTGGTGAGTTATCTGGGGCTGGTGCTCGACTCGGTGGACATGCGAGCCTGCCTCTCTCCAAAGCGCGTCGCTACCATTCTGCAGCTACTACAGCGCTTCAGGCGGGGGAGGTTGCTGGAATACGGCCTCTTCCTGCGACTGATTGGTATGCTGGCCGCGGCATCCGGCGTGGTCCCGCTAGGCCTTCTCAGGTTGCGGCCTCTGCAGATCTGGGCCAATGGTCTCCACTTGGACCCCAAGTGGCAGAGACACAAGATGGTCAGGGTGTCTGGGCGGTGCCTTTTGGCCCTCCGACCCTGGAGAGAGAGGGCGTACCTGATTGCGGGGGCGCCCTTAGGGAGGCTGGCTTCCTGGCGGGAGGTCGTAGAGACAGACGCCTCCCTTACCGGCTGGGGCGCAGTATGGCGCCACAGGACTGTCAGAGGCCAGTGGGATTCCCAGCAGAGGCTGGAGCATATAAATGTGTTGGAACTCCTTGCGGTGTTCTTGGCTCTAAAGCACTTCCTTACAGTTCTGAGAAACCGGCATGTTCTCGTCCGGACAGACAACATTTCCACTGTCTACCACGTCAACCACCAGGGGGGCACCAGATCGAGGCGGAACCTGCGGGTCGCGCAGGGACTCCTTACATGGGCGTTCCCCCATTTCCTAAGCCTGAGGGCTGCCCATGTTCCAGGTGTCCAGAACATAGCGGCAGACCTTCTCTCTCGCCAAGGGCCACCCTCCGACAGAGTCCAGCGTGGCGGTCACAGCCTACTTCTGGTGGCCCCACATTGGCCAGGGAGGCTGTGGTTCCCAGCATTGCTGAAACTCCTCAACGGAGAGGCTTGGCGCCTTCCAGAGAGACAGGATCTTCTGTCTCAGGTCGGCGGGCGTATATGGCACACAAATCCGGGGCGCCTGCGGCTTTGCGTGTGGCCCCTGAGAGCCAGGACCCACTGCTGACGTCTTGCGACCAGTCGGTGGTCCGTACCATTTTTAGTGCTAGAGCACCCTCCACTAGGTTGCTCTATGCAAACAGGTGGAAGTTGTTTTCACAGTGGTGCGTGACACAAGGCGAGGTCCCGGAGACTTGCTCGGTGGTGGTGATACTGAACTTTCTGCAGTCTGTGTTGGACAACAACAGGGCTGCTTCGACCCTGCGCGTTTATGTGGCTGCAATCTCGGCTGCACATGCAAGGGTTGATAGCCAGACGGTAGGATCCCACTACCTAGTCAGGCAGTTTCTAAAGGGAGCCCAGAGGCTTCGACCACCACGACCCCTGAGGGCACCATCATGGGACTTGCAAGTGGTTCTGAGGTCCTTATGTCTACCCCCATTTGAGCCGCTAAGTCAGGCAGATCTGACGCGGCTGTCTATGAAAACGGCTTTCCTTCTCGCCATTGCAACTGCGAAACGGGTCGGTGAACTCCATGCCTTGTCAGTGAGCCAGGCGTGTATGCGCTGGCACGCAGATGGGTCAGGAGTGGTGCTCTGGCCGAATCCATCCTTCCTGCCCAAACGTTTGTCTCCCCATCACGCAAACCAACCAATTGAGTTGGCTGCTTTCAATCCCCCAGGCTCTCCGGGGGGTGCAGAGGGAGTGTCAGACCCGCTGTGCCCGGGGCGGGCGCTTAGGGCGTATGTTGAAGCGACAACCAGCTTACGTAAGACAGATAACCTCTTTGTCTGTTACGGGGGCTGCAGGAAAGGGGCTGCCCTGTCCAAGCAGAGACTCTCTCACTGGATTGTGGATCTAGTGTTGAATGCATATAGAGCACAGGGGCTCCCTGTGCCCTTGGCCGTTAAGTGCCACTCTACCAGGAGTATGGCTACGTCATGGGCGGCCTTGAAGGGGGTTCCTCTTCAGGACATCTGCTCCGCGGCTACATGGTCTTCATCATGTACGTTTGCGCGGTTCTACAGAGTGAATGTCGCTGCTCCTCATCCGGTGGCGACGGCTGTCCTGTTGATGGCTGCAAGCCCTTAAGTGGTGAGTACTCTTCGTGACCTTTTTGGTATAAGTCATCCAGTGCTGTAAGCACCGCCTCTGGCGGTCAGTAGGAACGAAATAGAACGATAGTTACGTATGTAACTACGGTTCTATGAGTTCCGGATGACCGCCAGAGTTCTCTGTCACTCAGACTTCTCAGACACCGCGAGAAGATCCAGTGGAACAGATCCTCAGGTGACTTCCGGAATATATAGACATTCCGGGGTCACCCAGGTGTCACAGGTGACTTTGTTGGTATAAAGATCTCGACCTGCGCATGCGCGCGATGGAACATCCAGTGCTGTAAGCACCGCCTCTGGCGGTCATCCGGAACTCATAGAACCGTAGTTACATACGTAACTATCGTTTAGAGTACCTTTTCATGATATGCTAATTTTTTGAGATAGGAATTTGGGGTTTTCATGAGCTGTATGCCAAAATCATCAGTATTAAAACAACAAAAGACCTGAAATATTTCAGTTGGTGTGCAATGAATCTAAAATATATGAAAGTTCAATTATTATCATTACATTATGGAAAATAATCAACTTTATCACAATATGCTAATTATATGAGAAGGACCTGTATATTGCGGAGAAAAAAAGTTCATGTGGCGGGAGCATAGATGGAGCGGGAGGCAGCTGTCCCTCCGAGTCCCTATAGTTACACTGCAGTTACACCGCCGCGCCACACGGGGGCTCTGTAGCAGAGTTCTGGGCTGCAATACAGCTTCTCTACCCGCAACAGAAGAAGCCTCATCTGTCGCTCTAGCTGTCTAGCTCAGTTAACAAACCAACTCCGTGTCACGGTGGCAGAGCAGCTGGTTTTAACGGTCAAAAATGTCAACGGGCAAAGGAAACTTGCTTGCTGCTTCAGCGTGCTCATGGTATCTGCCAATTTTTAAAGTTCAAATTTAAAGACATTTAAGACCTTTTTAAGACCTCTAAAATGGAAAAATAATACCAATACCGCGGTAACAGAAATCGACAAACTACACTATACTCCGTAAAGGGTTACATTAAATCTGACTACCAAATATTCAATGCACTTTAGCTAACAACTGCTGTCTAATTACAGAAAATAAAAAACAAAAAGGTCCAACTAGCTGATCTTTTGAGGGAACTATTAGTATCTTTAAAGATGAGCTAGTTGGACCTTTTCGGGTTGAAGATGGCCTCAAAATCAACTCCCAAACCTACTGCCAGTTTCTAGAAGATACTTTCTTCAGTGGTACAGTAAAAGGTCTGCATCTTTCAAGAAGACCATGATTTTTATGCAGGACAATGCTCCATCACATGCATCGAAGTACTCAACTGCATGGCTAGCCAGTAAAGGCCTTAAGGATGAAAAAATAATGACATGACCCCCTTCCTCTCCTGACCTAAACCCTATTGAGAACCTGTGGGCCCTGCTTAAACGGGATATTTACAGTGAAGGAAATCAGTACACCTCTCGGAACAGTGTCTGGGAGGCTGTGGTTGCTGCTGCACAAAAAGTTGATCGTCAACAGATCAAGAAACTGACAGACTCCATGAATGGAAGGCTTGTGACAGTTATTGAAAAGAAGGGTGGCTATATTATATTGGTCACTGATTTTTTTTTTTGACATGTCGGACATTTTTATTTGTAAATGTTGAGTTGTTTTATTATTCTCACTGTAACAGATGAAAATAAACAAGTGAGATGGGAAAATTTTAGTTTTTTTATTTAGTTGCAGAATAATTCTGCACACTAATAGTTACCTAATAATAGCAAAACATATATATATTCTCGTAAGAAAGACAAAACCTCACCTTTACTTTCGTAAACATTCAGGTTTAGGTTCATTAACATTTTGGATTGACCGAGAGCACTGTAGTTGTTCAATAATAAAATTAATCCTCAAAAATACAACTTGCCTAAAAAATTTGCACACACAGTGTAAGAGATCACTGTAAAGGCAACCTGAAAACCCATCATTACCACCTTTTTAACCAATTACAGAACTGTATCAATTGGTTTACATTTACTGATTAATCGAGTAACAAGAACAGTTTAATAAATTTAGAAAATATGTGTTAGGTGCAGCATACAATATTTTAATTAGGCTAAATTAAAAATGGGATATTTTTGGGAGAAGAATAATCCGAATGTTCTTCATATTTTAATTCCTTATTCAATAAATAACAAACTTAGTCCATTAACTTTATTTTTCAGAACTTATGGCAGAAACTATTTAAAAATTGGTTCCACAGGTCAAGGGAGGTTTTTGCAATTTCAAAATCGTATGTTGGCCCACTGTAGATTTACATCCATGCTCACGAGACCTGCGGTAATTTGCGCAAAGTAATTTTTTCTTCATACAGTATTGTTGCAGGCGTTCAGGTTAATAAACCGAGTTGTACCGATTGGCAAAGGAAACGTAGGCTACTATCTGCGATTGATGGGAGGATCGGCAATAGTTTTTATAGCTGTCAGAAAGGGAGTGCAGAGTGGAGAGAAAGAAAGTGACAGAAAGAGACCCGCGTCTCACTCCATGAGCTCACGCCAAGTCAACGCGACCTGAATGAGCTGAATGAACGTCTGATGAGCAGCTATTTATAAATATAGACACATAAACATTGTTCACTAAACACAATCAACGTGTTGTGTGATTTGCGACAGTAGCCTACCTATATCATCAGCGGACGGGTGGTTGCGCACCTACAAGCAGCGGCAGTGTGTGGTCGCGGTCGCGGGGTGAAAAAAGCCAGCCAGTCGTCCTCCCTCCACCTCTCACTGAATTTATAATAGCTGCGCATGCATTTCGCTGGGTCGTTCTCTCCTTTTTTGCTCTACCGCGGCCGACTTCAAATTCGAAAGCAGGGAACACACATTCTTCTTCTACGTTTTAAATGCGGTACTCAGCCTCACACGGCCGTACTGCCTCTAGCGTAGGCGTCGGACTTGCCGGATATCTTTGTATATAAAACACCGATAAAATAAAAACATAGAAATCTAACAATTAAACTATAAAACTAGAATGAAACAAATAAGGCAAGCTCATTAATTCTGCCCCCGAGTAAATTTAATGCCGCCCACCCAATAATTCCAGACTTTTTAAGACATTTAAGGCCTTGAATATTGAAACTTAAATTTAATGACTTTTAATGCTTTTCAAGATCCGCGGCAACCCTGGTGCTGTTGCCGTGACGCAGAGTTGGCTTGTTTTAAGCCGCAAACTACATGGGTTAGCTCTCGTGAGCTAGCTGGCTAATAATGACATATTTAGCCTACTCGGGGTTTCACCCCCGTGCTGTTATTGTTGGAGACAGCCAGCAAGGCTGGTTTTATGTAACTTTAAAACATGTCAAACTTGAAAATATTATTTGTGTTGAAGCTGGAGTTAAAGTATTACCAGACATTTGCTCATTAGTTAATTTTGACAGCTTTTTTAAATGAAGATGAGCAAATACTGCAGGAAAATTCAAGTCTTTCATTATTTTGATATAGGCTACTATCAATTGGAAAATGTATGCCGTCATTTTTATTTTGCACTGACTGACTAAAGCCAGACTGGTGTGGTATTTTGCACCAGTTTTTCTTTTGTATGGAAATATAATAATAATCTAATGTGATTAAAGTTCAGTACGGTTATTGTAATCCATTGAATTTTAAGGAAAAATACTATATCGTGATATATATCCATATCGTGATATAAAATTACCTATGTCGTGATATAAGATTTGGTCCATATCGCCCAGCCCTATCAGCATGTTTATGCGTCTCTATTAAATGTAATATAGGCCTATTTGCTCGGGGCTCCCGGTCAAACCACAACTTATCTTCCTCACAATGGCGACAACAACACTTTCCCATAATGTGAAGCTGACGGCGATTTATTACAAAAAGAAAAGGCACAGTGCTTCCTGCAATTGGGTCGGATCGAGTCCGACCAAATTCACACCACAAACGAACGAGTGCGTTTGGAAGCGCACCGAGACCACCTCTACAAGTGGGTCTCGGAGCGCTTGTTTGGTCCGCCCCCGAGTGCGATTGCTGTATTCACACCTGCCTGCAAGATGCGCACCGAAGGCGGAAGTGCACCTGAGTTCGTTTCAACCGAACTAAACACGGCAGGTGTGAATACACCCTAAGTAGGTTTCTGAACATGCACAGCGCGCATGTTTGTGTGTGTGTGTGTGTGTGTGTAGTTGACATTTGGCCCTGGCAGAGTAAAGGTTGTATGGATCATTAGGATTCCTCGTAGGGGAACATGACCCTCTGAACTAAATGTCCTGACATCTGTAGTTGATGAGATACAAAGTCTTGCTACTAAGCTAGTTCAACACACATCCCAGGTTTCTATTTCCCCATTTCCACTGAGCAGCACAGGTTCGGTTTGGTTTGGCACGGTTTGGTAAAAACCGCCAACCCTAGATCTGGCTTGTGTTTCCACTGCTGACAGCACCCTTACTTGGTAGGCTGGGTTTATGGCGTACAGTGATAGCCGTGGTCAGATCCGATGAATACCACTAGACCTTATAAACAGTCTATGCTCTGGTCGCGGCTGCTGCAGTGACATCATAGCAGGAGGACACAATGTAGCCCGACAATAAATTCAATGCAGGAAAAACATGACACAGTAAACAAAGAGTTGTGGCCGTCAATGTTGTCTCACTCGCGCCAATGGCATTTGGCGCCCTTTGGCATGGCTTGGGAACCCAACCAAAGGGGGAGGAAATATGTATGGCACAGTATGCTTAATTTGGTACCCTTCTTAACTTTTGGAATTAAAATAGATGCATGTTTTACTGGACCTAAACAGTAGTGCTCAGTGGTAACAAGGCTTTTGTGTTAGGTGGCTAGACAAAACCTTAAACCCAGGGCTGTAAAGTGCGACAGTTTTGATCGCATTTGCTACTGAAATTGATCACGTGCGATGATGAATACAAGTACACTCGCACGAGTGCTAATGAGCAGATGCTGTCTGTTTGAGACACAGAGGAGTGCTGCACAACACTGCTTAGAGGGCTCTACATTAACACTCTCCAAATTCAGGTAAATGTAGTCTTAGGCAAGTAAGTTATTGAGTCCACCCTCCACTTTGGCTGGTGAAAGGTGTGTGCTCGGGACCTGTGCTTGTACGGCGATTCTAGCGTCTAATACACTTCACCAACGGTAATAACCGGAAGGAGACGGCACGCAGTTAAGTTAGCGCGTGTGCAGAACATTTCCTGTGCGCCTTCACATTAAAAGCATGTTACTAGCCAAAGGTGAGTTGACTTTTTTGAAGCCGGTAAGAACAGGAAGTTCGCAACAGCCCTGCAGTGCGCTAGCTTGAAAATCAACTGCTTCAGCTGCAGAGAGCAGTCAACAACAGTAGTCTATTTAAACAAAGTTTGAAATAACTGATAAGCCACTGAAGAACTACTCCCAACACATTCACAACAACCTATTTAACTTATCCTAAATTGTACCAATATGTATACTTATTTATTTAATAGGCTATATGTTTTAAAGTTATAGGTTTTAATTAACAGAAGGACATTTACCAAAAATGTTTATTATTATGAATATAATAATGATATGTATATACAAAAAATATATAAATATTAATTTTATGGTGAGAAATAATTCTGAATCAGCAAAAAATTGCAATTGGCAGGCAGGTTAGATTAGTTTGTCTAAATTACAATCAGTGCACCCCTATTAATTTTTCTACAATTATTACTGCACACACTAGGATATGACATTAATTGAGAATTTCAAATGAGACCAAGATGACAGGCTAAAAGGTCATTAGAGCTAAATGCATGGGTTAAGGTTATGCAAGTTTTCGATCATACTTTGTGTGCTACTGAATTTATTTTTGTGCTACTGATTTTTTTTGCTTGCTAGCACCAGTGCTACCACCTAAAAAAATAAGCGTAAAACCCTGCTTAAACCCCAATAAGAAATAATGGGTATTACGACAGTTGTTACCAAATGTCTTTGTCAACCAATGTTTTATTCTTTGGGCTCTGTGCTTGTTCCCAAATCTCAACCTCTAAAGCACTTACACTTTACATAATCATTCTCAGCCCCATTCTGAAGGTCATTACAGAAGGATTTGTATATGTTGTAAACTGTCAGATTTGAGGCCGGCGCTAGCTAGGGGCAAGGGTGGGCTCAGTCCACCCAAATGTGTCTTGCCCAGCCAATAAAAAGTAAAGAAAATTTATTTTTTATTTTTCAGACAGTTAGAATATGTGTATTTACTATACCAGGACCATTCCTAGCTTCTGATTGTGTGGGCACGGCGACAGCCCGCCTCCAAAGTTACCCATCACCTGCTTTTCTGTGGTCACACGTCAATCACGTCCACAGAGTGCAGTCTCTCTGTTGCAGTTAGTAGGCTTCTCTGCGACTTTTTCCACACGTTAACCTGTTCTTTCGGTTAGTAAATGCAGTGCGCAAAAGCTTCCTACTTTTCAAACCGACTTACAAAACCTCCTGTGCAACGTATCTCTTATTCTAGCCTTTAAAAGCCTAGTGCTGCGTCCGCCTCCCACGATGCTGCTGCTGGCTAGGGGTGTACACGTGTAACAGTTTGGTAAATCATAACCGTTTAGGAAAAATAAATAAACGAAAACCGTTTTTTTTTTTTTTTTTAAGTTTTGAAAATTATAATTTTTTTAAGGAGTGGTGGGCGATGTGAGCTACTGTAGGCTACACAAGCAGATAACACAAAACATGATTGTGTTTGGTTACGATATTTATTCATTGAACTATTTAACTGCTCCACCTTCAGTTTCACTTTTCTTTCCACCTCCGTCTCAAACAGCTGGTCCGATCAGCTGTTCGGCACGTGAGCCCAACGGCCCGACAGCGGGAGTCAGTAGCCTCGTTCGACTTGCACAGGTCTGAGCAAGACCTGCGCAACTATGACGCGCGTCTTGCTGAGCGCACAACAAAAATGCTGGAAAAATGCTGTGCGCTCAGCAAGCCGAGCGTCATAATTGCGCAGGTCTTAGCAAGACGGCGACATGTCGAACGAGGCTAATCTAATGACAGATGATCACTAGGCAGTTATGATCACTTCGAAGTCAAAAAGAAAAATTATGAAATAAAGGCCTCTCTGCCTCTGTCTATCTGTCTGGCTGACTTTCTCACTGCACACTGTCACCCCCCCCCCCCATGTCAAACGGTTAACCGTGTACACGAAAAATGTACAGCCGTGTAACCTTTAAGAAACCTGCTCTACAGTTAATCACAATAATCTGATTGACTTGACAGTTGTGTTCTGATTAAACAAAAATGGATGCTGGCATAGCATATGTGCTACATTAACAGTGCTAGCCTAATCATCACATTGGTTTGGGTTACTACTGTCTACAGCACTTGGTAGGCGAGGTTTATGTCGGACGGTGATAGCAGCTGTCAGAGTAAACAGTCTATGGATCAGCTGTTGAACGGCGCTGGCTCGTCCATATGCAGATTGATGTTTAATGTTTGTTTTACCTTTTCTGAGAGATGATGCATAGGGGTGACACCCAAAGTTATCCATGCGGTGTCTGTGCTGCCATCATGATGGATAAAAAGCCATTATGCAGTCCATAACCATCATGCAGCGGCAGCAGAACAGAGCGTTAGCGCCTTAGCATCCTCGTTATCCGTTCAAACGAGCCCCGTGAAAATCCGCGTTTATACGATCCCCCAATCCATCTTGGTAGATACTTGCTTAATGGTTACATTTTGTCTGGGAAGGACCTAGTCCTTTTAATGACTTGATCAAGTAGCTTGCCAGCCTAGCCTGAGTTGATATAAAGTTGTGTTGGTCTTGAATATGACCGCTTTGGGTAGCAGACCGGACATGTGACTGTTTCAGTCACTGTAATTGGTTCATGGTTTACTGTACGTATGACGACAACACGTTAGGGCGCTCACCCCCTGAACCCATAAAGATTGCATTGCGAGGCCTGGGGCCTATCCGAAAACTTTTTTTTGCATAGGAAATTTCCTTTCCTATCGAGATGAACCGGAAGTACTCGGCGGATAGGTGATCCGAATTCTCCAAATGCTTAGGAAAGGCATAGGAAAGGAGCCTCGATTCATCCTTTAACCCTCCTTTAGCATAGGTTACTCCTGACCAACCTATGCTAAAGGAAAGGAGATAGTGGTATCCCATAATCCTTTACGGCGGCAAGATTTAAAGCAACAGGCCACCGCCGGAGTTTACCGACTCTACACGAATACGAACGAGAGGTAAAACAGAAGAGAGGAGAAGAGAGGAAGATTTAACTCGGCTAAAACAAAATACCCCCCCCCCCCCCCCCACACACACACACACACACACAGGCTAAAGATAATAAAGAACTCATAAAAGACCAACATCATAATAGTTATTTTCGTAGCACATAATTTACACCATAAGAAAATAAAATACCAACTTCACATTTAATGAAGTTACTGGGGGCAGTTCATTTCAACATCAACACAAGTGTAGCCTCTTTTTATTCCACATGTGAATTGGGATATATGGGAGTGATTCTCACTCTGTTGGCGACAACCTGATTAAAATCAATATGAAAAGAACGCATGGATCAAACAAGCGCTTGTTGTGGTCAATTTTCGGAGAATAGGCTATAGTGTAGTTTCACGCTAGTGACTCACGTCAGCAATACTCGCCGTCGCGCAATGACGTCGGTTAGGAAAAGTGGAGTCGAATTCATTTGAAACAGTGCTGTCCTTTCCTATGTTCGATAGGAAGCACCTTTCATCTCTCCTTAACCCCGATGACGTTTAGGGGTTAAGGCATAGGAAAGGAGGCTTATAGGTTAGGAGATTGGTGGGGCCTATCCGAAAAGTATGGTTGCGTTCCGAATCGCATACTCTTTATTTTTTCTATTCTACATACTACATCCGACGATAAAAATAATCTAGTTAGGATGCAGTAGGCATACTATTGGGACATACTTTTCTCTCTTATTTCATCATAACATTGCGCCTTGATCTTGCCTCTTGCTTTTATATCCGTCGCATCCCCGTTTGTTTTCATATGGAGGCTTCGTCGATGTTACGTCATTCACGTGCGCACTGGATTGTGGGTCAGAATCGCCCAAATAGGATGCACTTTTCAACACTAACAATCTTGGCCGCATGAAGTAGAACATCCGGGTACTTCTAACCATCCTAAATCTGGCCACAAGAATCGGGACATCCTAAATCTTTTTTCTACATACTATATAGTAGAAAGTATGCGATTCGGAACGCAACCTATTTTTTGCATAGGAAATTTCCTTTCCTATCGAGATGACCCGGAAGTACTCGGCAGATAGGTGATCCGAATTCTCAAAATGCTTAGGAAAGGCATAGGAAAGGAGCCTCGATTCATCCTTTAACCCTCCTTTAGCATAGGTTACTCCGTACCAACCTATGCTAAAGGAAAGGAGATAGTGGTATCCCATAATCCTTTACGGCAGCAAGATTTAAAACAACAGGCCACCGCCGGAGTTTACCGACTCTACACGAATACGAACGAGAGGTAAAACAGAAGAGAGGAGAGGAGAAGAGATGAAGATTTAACTCGGCTAAAACAAAATACCCCCCCCCCCCCCCCACACACACACACACACACACACAGGCTAAAGATAATAAAGAACTCATAAAAGACCAACATCATAATAGTTATTTTCCTAGCACATAATTTACAACATAAGAAAATAAAATACCAACTTCACATTTAATGAAGTTACTGGGGGCAGTTAATTTCAACATCAACACAAGTGTAGCCTCTTTTTATTCCACATGTGAATTGGGATATATGGGAGTGATTCTCACTCTGTTGGCGACAACCTGATTAAAATCAATATGAAAAGAACGCATGGATCAAACGAGCGCTTGTTGTAGTCAATTTTCGGAGAATAGGCTATAGTGTAGTTTCACGCTAGTGACTCACGTCAGCAATACTCGCCGTCGCGCAATGACGTCGGTTAGGAAAAGTGGAGTCGAATTCATTTGAAACAGCGCTGTCCTTTCCTATGTTCGATAGGAAGCACCTTTCATCTCTCCTTAACCCCGATGACGTTTAGGGGTTAAGGTATATGAAAGGAGGCTTATAGGTTAGGAGATTGGACTTTTCGGATAGGCCCCTGGGGCCATGCCTGGGGCCTATCCGAATAGTGATTAGAAATGATTAACTAAGGTTTGCATTTCATTCAAAACATTTTTAAACTGTAAACATAGTTAAGGTGGTCTTTTTTTTATTATTATAGGCCAATAGGCCTTCTGTGATGTGAACTAATAATTAATTAATGTTATTATTAGTCTACTTGCTTGATTTCTTTTTAAATAGCCTACAGAGACACATGTGGACATTTATTTACTGCTATCGCGGCCTTTCGCGCGGATATGACCATACACAAGCACACATCGCGCTCGCTAGCACTTTAAAAAAAATAAAATAAAAAAAATCTTTGGTCAGTTGGAAATCAAGGCAGCCCGCACCCCCCCCTGACAACTCACGGCGACCCCCAAGGGGGGCGCGCCCCACCATTTGAGAAGCACTGGGTTAGGGGATGCAGCATTAGTTAACATGGGGATTTAGCCTGTTTTAAAGATGGCTGACCTTGTGACATTGACATAGACACAACTTGCTGACCCCTACCTTGTATCATTGCTTCATCCTTCCATCACTGCCTGTGTATTAAAGCAGAGAGGATGTAGCCTGCCCTACAGTACATCATCATTTCAAACTACTGTATAAAAGAGGACACAGGGCCTTTAACAACAGTTTGTGGAAGTTGCCCTCTCCTTACAGTATAGGCCTAGTGGAAGACTACTGTAATATGAGCAGGAATAATCGTGACCTAATTTCACGGTAACACTTCTCCAGCGAGGTCAAGAATGTGTCGTTCTAGTTCACCTCCGTCTCACACACGCACGCATACACACACACACACACACACACACGCGCACACACACACACACGCGCACACACACACACACACACGCACACACACACACACACGCTGCAGTAGTCTGGCTTGTGTCCCACTTCCCTCTGTCTGGCCAAAGGAATGCTGTGTTTCCTGTGTGTTGTGATCAGTGCACAGTTCTTCCCAGTGGGCCTCCTCCTGACAGATCCCAGCAGCTTGATAAGGAAATGGCCCTTCTCTAGTAGTTGGATACATCAGCTACTAAAAGCACTATACTCTGTTTCCCATCCAAATCTACATTCCAACATCAAGTAATTTCCACACAATCCTTTATTTTCCATAAATATGTCCCCACAACTCCAGTGAATGAGACCTATGGTGACATATACAGGTGGTGCTCAATACATTAGAATATCATGAAAAAGTTGATGTATTTCAGTAATTCAACTTAAAAGGTGAAGCTAATATATTATATAGATTCATTACATGCAAAGTGAGATATTTCAAGCCTTTATTTGTTATAATTTTGATGGTTATGGTTTAAAGCTTATGAAAACCCCAAATTCAAAATCTCAGAAAATTAGAATATTACATGAAATCAATAAAAAAAGGGATTTTCAATACAGTAATGTCGGCCCTCTAGAAAGTATAATTATGCATATCTACTCAGTACTTGGTTTGGGCCCAGTTAGCATGAATTCCAGCCTCAATGTGGCGTGGCATGGATGCTATCAGTCTGTGGCACTGCTGAGGTGTTATGGAAGCCCAGGTTGCTTTGATAGTGGCCTTCAGCTCGTCTGTATTGTTGGGGCTTGTGTGTCTCATCTTCTTTTTAACAATAGCCCATAGATTCTCTATGGAGTTCAGGTCAGGAGAGTTGTCTGGCCAATCAAGTACAATAATACCATGGTCAGTCAACCAGTTACTAGAGGTTTCTGGCACTGTGGGCAGGTGTCAAGTCTTGCTGGAAAAGGAAATCAGCATCTCCATAAAGCTTGTCAACAGACGGAAGCATGAAGTGCACTAAAATCTCCTGATAGATGGTGTTGACTTTGGACTTGATAACACAGTGGACCAACACAAGCAGATGACATGGTGCCCCAAATCATCCCTGACTGTTGAAACTTGACAGTGGTCTTTAAGCAACTTGGATGTTGTGCCTCTCCACTCTTCCTTTAGACTGTGGGACCTTGATTTCCAAATGAAACACAACGTTTCATTAGGATCAGTGATGATTTGGGGTGCCATGTCATCTGCTGGTGTTGGTTCAATGTGTTATTAAGTCAAAGTCACCACAGCCATCTACCAGAATATTTTAGAGCACTTCATGCTTCTGTCTGCTGACAAGCTGTATGGGGTTGACAATTTCCTTTTCCAGCAATACTTGAGACCTGCCCACAGTGCCAGAAACCACTAATAACTGGTTAGCTGACTATGGTATTACTGTGCTGGATTGGCTTTACAACTCTTCTGACCGTAACTCCATAAATAATCTATGGAGTAATGTCAAGAGGCAGAAGATACACACCAGACCCAACATTACAGACGAGCTAAAGGCCACTATCAAAGCAACCTGGGCTTCCATAACACCTCAGCAGTGCCACAGACTAATTGTCCCCATGCCATGCCACATTAATGCAATAATTAATGCAAAATAAGATCCCAGACCAAGTATACAGTAGATGAATGAAAATACTTATCAAAAGTGTGACATTTCTGTATTATAATTTTTTTTTAATTGGCCTTATGGAATATTCTAATATTTGGAGATGCTGGATTTTGGATTTTCATGAGCTCAGGGTATCTGCAGGTTTCAGCATGTCAAATTTAAGACTTTTTAAGACCTTTTTAATACCACCTTGAATGAAATTTAAGACCTAAGACACAATACATATAGGCGATAGTTGGGGGGTCCAGCTGTATTACAACCCAAGCATAGCTTGTGTGTCACTCAATGAGACTCATTCAAGTTTACTTTTTGTCTGTTTATTGAACATAAAGTGATACTCATTTATATCAGAAGCTAGGAACAAAGTAGCCTTTCTCAGGGTATCTGCACATTTGAAGACCTCTAATGAACACCAATACCTTGGCAACATAAATCAACAAACTACACTACAGTATATGGTCTGTAGAGGTTTATTAAGTTTGAATATCAAATATTCAATGCACTTTAGCTAACAACTGCTGTCTAATTACAGAAAATAAAAAATGTTCAGCAGTCTGAATGAAGACAATGTCCCCCCGCATTTACCATCACATAAATATAAGATCACTGTAAAGGCAACATGAAAACCCATCATTACCACCTTTTCAACCTATTATAGAGCTGTATCAATTGATTGACATTTTCTGATTAATCGAGTCACAAGAACAGTTTAATCAATAAAGAAAATGTGTTAGCTGCAGCATGCAGTATTAGAATGAAATACAAAAATCTGGTAATTTATGGGGAAGAATATCCTTCAAATTTTAATTAGCCTACTTATTCAATAAACAACAAACTTAGTCCATTAACTTTATTTTTCAGAACTTATGGCAGAAACTATTTAAAAATTGGTTCCACAGGTGAATGTTTTTGCACTTTAAAAATCGGGAAATAGGCTACTGTATACAGATTTGCGGTAATTTGCGAAATGTTTTATTTTCTTTATATTGTTACAGGCAGCCAGGTTAATAAACTGCGGGTATTAGGGTTGTACCGAATGGTGATGGAAATGTAGGCTACTGTCTAAGATTGACGGGACGATCGGCAATAGTTCTTAACTAGCCGTCAGATAGGCCTTTCACACCGCCGCAAAATCGGAGCTAGTTCTGGGCTTGTTCGGAGTTAGAGCCAGTGTTTTGGTTTCACACCGCCAGAGAGCCTGCTCCGGGCCGTAAAAACCGGGGGAACTCATACCCCAGGATTGAGCAGGGTTTGATAAGAACTGCTTGCGCGAACGGTTGGGGGAGGGATTATCCTGACCAACCAGAGCAACTCAAACCTCATGCCCGCCATATTTAAAAACACCGCTACTACGAGACGTAAACATAACATAATTACCGAACGTAGCGATCAAATTGACCGGCGAGAATACGCTGTATGGGTCCTGTTTGCTTAAGAAAGCAAAGCGAGAGCCAACAAGTGTAAAAATAAGACGTATTCGCCGCTGTTGTTGTGCTTAAAGCTAGCGGTAGCTTTAGCGTTGGCCACAAGAGCAGCGGCGTCGGGTGACGTACACACACGTTTACAGTGACGTCATGACGTTGCTCTCTTGCCGGCTCCATGGCTGTCTCCGGTCGATGTGAAACCAACCGGTTCATAACTGGGATAAGGCTGTAACCAGTTTTGAACTGACCCCAACACCAGCCTGGAACTGACTCTTGGTTCATTTTGGTGTGAAAGGCCTAAGAGAGCGAGAGCAGAGTGGAGAGAAAGAAAGCGACAGACGGAGAGAAGCAGAGACTCGCGTCTCACTCTGTGAGCTCACGGCAACGCAACCCGAATGACCGTCTGATGATGAGCAGCTATTAATTAATAAATATAGATACATAAACATTTTTACTAAGCGCAATAAATCTGTTTGTTTCTGTGTGAGTTGCGTTTGGGTCAGTAGCCTACTTACATCGCCAGCGGGCGGGTGGTTGCACACCTACGAGTAGCGGCAGTGTGTGGTCACGGGGTGAATAAAGCCAGCCATGATATTTGTAGTCCACCCTCCACCTCTCACTGAATTTATAATAGCAGGGCATGCATTTCGCAGGGTCGTTCTCCCCTTTCTTGCTTTCACGCGACCGACTTCAAATTCGGAGGCAGGGGACACATTCTTCTTCTACGCTACGTTTATATGCGGATCACAGCCACACACGGCCGTACTGCCTCTAGCGTAGTGTCTGACTTTTATATGAGCAGTTAGTTTAAAGTAGCCTCTCTACGGCTATGTCTTGATTCAGAGACCACGCACTTGGTAGGACGCAGTCTCGCGGTCTATGAAGGCTATAGCCTATGAAGGCCGATTTTAAGGCCGGTTTTAAGGCCAACGAGCCTTGTTAAACGGGACGGTCTCCGCAGGTCTCGGTTTACGAGCATTTCCGGTTTACGTAACAAGCCGTTACCTTGCGTGACGACTCGACGCTCCTGTGCTGCCTAGCAACCCTGATTGCTGCCAACGGAGACAGCCCTGTCAATGGAGGAAAAAAGAAAAAGAAGTTGCCTACCAGACGAAAAGAAAAAAAAGTACAAGAAAAAAAGAAAGGAAGATAAAAGTTAAGAAGATGGAGCAACACGTTGCTGTTTTGTTATTTTTTATTTTATTTTATGCCATCTCTGAAAAAACGCAATGAATCATGGGATATGTTGGGCTGCGAAGGATACATATGATGCAGCCTTCAAAACCGTGAAATGAAGGCTGCATTTAGGTCCATGATATGAGGAGCCTTGCAAACGGGACAGCCTTTGCGCGCCGCTATGACGCAATCGGTCTTCAAATGCAGCCTTCGTAGGCTGCAATACCCATGCAACCCCTGAATCAAGACACAGCCTACATCTCCTTCTCGGAAAGTCGCGGAAGAAAACAAATATATAACATTGAATAGTCCTGCCCCGACAAATTTAAGACCTTTGAGTAATGGATTTAAGACCAGTATATCACATTTTTAGTCAATTTAAGACTTTTTAAGGCCTTAATTTTAGATACTTGAATTTAAGACTTTTTAAGACTTTTAAGACTTCCGCGGACACCCTGGAGCTATAAGCCGGAATCCTGAAAAGTTAAACAAAAAAATGCCTGAAAAAAATATCTAATATATCTAGAATATATGGAACTTTCACTTTTTGAATTAAATTAGATTTAAAAAAGAGCTTCTCCATGATATTCTTATTTATTGAGCAGCACCTACAGTATCTCACAAAAGTGAGTACACCCCTATCATTTCTTCAAATATTTCATTATATCTTTCCATGGGACAACACTGAATAAATGACACTTTGATACAATGTATCAAACAATGTAACAACAATGTATTGTTGCCAGCAGTTTAGACATTAATGGCTGTGTGTCGAGTTATTTTGAGGGGACAGTAAATTTACACTGTTATACGAGCTGTACACTGACTACTTTACATTGTATCAAAGTGTCATTTATTCAGTGTTGTCCCATGGAAATATATCTTTTGTGAGATACTGTATGTGTATCAAGGCATGATGATATCACACAACTAGTTATCAGGGCACCATTTTATTATTATTTGTATTGTCATTAAAGGTGGAGTCAGTGATTCTGGAGAACGCTTGTCAAAATAACTTTTTGTCCAAATCAGTGAATATCTCATCACGATCCTCTCCTCACAAAGAGGGCCCACTGCGGCTGGCAACATGCCCGTTTACAAAGCCTAGGCTGTGTATAAACACTGGATTTTCTTATCAGCTCACACACACACACACAGTACAGAGATTGCAGATAGTGAGGAGATATTCATTGATTTTGACAAAAAGTGATTTTGATAACAAGCATTCTCCATGAATTGCTGACTCCACCTTTAAGTAGTGAGAATAAGGCAATGTCATCAGATAAACACCACATTTGATGATCACCAACGGTCACTTACTTTATTAAAAACTGCAGTGTGAGTATTGTTGTGATAAAAAGCAGATAATACAGTGTTAAAAGCAAAAGGTTTATTTCAAATAGCAAGAACTCCTCCGGAGGGGTCACTGATGGCCATATACACAAGTTTATGTTGCTAAAAGTGACCCTGGTTTCTTAAAATCCTCACATATTTAAAGCACATTTGCTCCACAGGGGGGAGACGTCTAAATTACATCACAGTGGCCCTGCAACAGTTGAGGAGGAGAGACAGGCTGAGAGGCAGACAGTTACACATTACATACATACATTGATATTGTAACCATGGGAGGGGCAGGCTGACCAGAGAATCCGCAGGGGGCTGTCTGCATGGACAGTAGTGTTGTTTTTGTCAACGAAATATATGACAAAATATCGTCGTCAACGAACATTTATCACGTGACAGAAACGAGACGAGACGCAACGTAAATGGTGGTCATATATATATATATAATGCTTTATTGTTGACTAATAAAAACGGGACTAAATGTGGTTTACAAAAACAAAAACTCTGATATAATATCTCTTCATGTTAATTGACAAAAACGAGAGGACACAAAATGTTATAAGGCTATTTTGTCTCGCCATTATTATTATTTTTGTTTCCTGAGTCTCGGGGCTGCAAACAGGCTACGGCTTCAGATTAAAAGCATTTCACTGGCTTAACATGAGTATTTAACTAAACAAACGTGAGTTGGCTTTTATTTTGAAATAGCAGGAAGTTAGCAGGCGACGTTACTTCCTCAATCCCCACTCGCGGCAATATGGAAGATGGGCTGTGTTCGGAACGCCATACTAACGTCCTACTCATACTCATTTTGACTTCAATTTGAGTATGTGACGGTTGGGTATGCGAGTTTGGGTATGCGAGAAATTCCCGGATGAGTACTAACTTCCGGGAAGATTTTGCGTATGAATCGATTGTATACTTTTCATACTCAACCGCCCCACAATGCACTGGGTCAATTCTACCCGCCCAGGAAAATGAAATATTTTCGAGCAAGTTGCTAGGCAACGACATTGTTTGGGGTCCGCGATCTGACAACTGTACGTGCAGTCATTCATACAACTCTTACAATAGATAAGAGATGAAGATAAATACCAACTAAGTGAAATGAGTGATGTGAGTCTGATAGTGGAGAGAGATCAGAACAGATCGCTGTTCCACACACCGCAGCTCGTCCAGCTCAACTCACAGACAGCTGAGTGCTGTCTGATGAGCCGGACACAGAGCGTCGGAGGGATCCTCCGCCTCAAAACATAATTATAAAACATGAGGTCTAAACACAGATGATGAACACAGGACTGTAAAAATCTAGTTCAATATCTAACCTGTAGAGGGCGGTTATACGCTAAACAGTGTCTTAACTGCCTGAATCTTATAAGAAGAAGAAGAAATTCTTCATTGCTTGAGTATACTTCAACTGAAAACGTTTCGACGCACCTCGCATACACAATCGATCTTTGAGTAGACAGTATGCAGTATATAGATGGTGAGTATGTAGGATGTAGGACGCTAGTATGGCTTTCCGAACACAGCCATGCAGCTGCGGCGGTGGGTTAACTTTAACGACTAACCAGCTGCAGCCTGAAGTTACTGTATTGGCTAACTGTCAATATGTGGCCAAACGTACTCACGTCATCTTGACTGGATTCCTGTCGGATATTAACCATGACTCCTGTGTTCCCTGCTCTCCTGAGTCATGTCGAAAAAGTATTCCATTGTTTTCTGAACGAGTAGTAGCCCTGTTTGTGGACATCTATCCATCAAAACTATGACGTAGGTCCTTAGCAACGGTCATTATACCCTTGACAGAGGTCTGTCTTGCTGGAAATAACAGACCTGTAGAATGCCATGATTTACATAGGATTTTCAAAGTGCAATGTAATAAGTTCTGTCAACGAATTCCACTGTATGCAGTCTGTGCTTCCACTCTCATGGTTCAAACCATTTGTGTTATATCTTGTAATACAAAATCTGACTTCAGTTTACAAGCAATACAAGTCATACACAAACATTTTATTTGCACTTTGTTATTATGTTATTGTAGCTCTAGCATTCAAGAACCTTTTTTCTCTTAATTAAACTTGAATGTAATGTCAATTTTTTCTGGCATTGTCATATGAAGCTATTTTATTTAGGTCTATTTATTTTATGTAAATGTATGTCATTAGACAGGAGATTTTGAAAAACAAAGAGAAGCTGTCCGAGCTCCACCAGACTGCTGTTCAGGTTGAGGAATCCGGCATTCTTACATGTTTGGTAGCTCAAATAAATATGATGTAAATTCAATCAGACCGTCTTCCGTGTCTGGAATTGCATGTATTCTTGAGGCTATAAGGTAAAAATAATATAATAAGATAAGATAACCTTGTTTGACTTGGGAAATGGGGGACTTAAAGAACATTTTGATTTTGGCTGTACTATACTAGGTACTTGTACTATATTAACTGGGTTAAATATAATTGCATTACTAAAAAGACTAAAATACAAATGTCATTGACTAAGACTAGACTTAAATGTCATCAGTTTTTGTTGACTAAGACTAGACGAAAATAGTCCCAGATAATTCTGACTAAGAGAAGACTAAAAAGCTCAAGACTTTTAGTCAACTGAAACTTGACTAGACTAAAAAGAGTTTAAACGTGACTAAGACTAATAAAAACTAAAATGACAGTTTGACACAACGACTAGACTAAAACTAAACTTAAAACAGGCCGCCAAAAACAACACTAATGGACAGTGTGTTTATTCAGATGTATAGTCAGGCTAGCTGGCAGATCAGCAGGGGCCGTCTACAACTTTCCCCCCACAGTATACAAAATATTCTTAAATAGTGCTTGTTTATACATCATCTTGTTCTGTATATTACCTTATTCTAATACTGACTGATGGAGTAAACAGTTTTGAAGGAGGGATATACAGTATCTCTTTAAAATGACCAAGGAGCAGATTATATACAGTCCCCTACAAAAGTATTGGAACGGTAAGGCCAATTCATTTATTTTTGCTGTAGACTGAAAACATTTGAGTGTGACACCAAAAGATGAATATGAGACAAGAGATCAACATTTCAGCCTTCATTTCCAGGTATTTACATCTGGATCTGATACACATAAGATAGCATTATTTTAAAAAGAACACCACATTTTTAGGTGAGCAAAAGTATTGGTACAGATAGACATAAAATAAATTAAAGTGGGGCGCCCTTAGCTCAGTTGGTAGGGCGTCCCCCCCATGGCCAGCAGCGGACCCGGGTTTGATTCCAGCCCGCGGTCGTCCTCTGCATGTCACTCCCCTCTCTGACCCATTTCAACTCTGTCTCTACACTGTCAATAAAGCATAGAAATGCCAAAAAAATATCTTAAAAATAAAAAAATTAAAGTGAATAAACTTAATATTTTGTTGCAAATTCTTCTCTTGCAATAACTGCATCAAGCCTGTGACCCATTGACATCACAACACTTTTGCATTCTTCTTTTGTGATGCTTTTCCAGGCTTTCACTGCAGCCTCTTTCAGTTGTTGTTTGTTTCTGGGGGTTACACCTCTTTAGCAGGTAAAATGCCTGCTCTATAGGATTTAAGTCTGGAGATTGACCTGGCCAGTTTTAAACCTTCCATTATCTTGCTGCATCATGAAGGATCTTCCAATCAGTTTGGTTGCATCTTTCTTTAAAGTGGCAGAAACATGTTTCTGTAAACTTCTGAGTTAATTTTGCTTTGCCATCATGTGTTACATCATCAATGAAGAATAATGAGCCCATCCCAGAAGAAGCCATGACATTGCCTCCACCGTGTTTCACAGATGAGCCTGTATGTTTGGGATCATGAGTAGATCCTTTCTTTCTCCAAACTTTAGCCTTTCCATCACTTTGGCAAAGGTTCATCTTGACAACAACACAGTAACACATGATGGCAGCAGCAAAATGAACTTAGAACTCTACAGAAACATTCGGTCTGCCAATTTAAAGAAAGATGCAACCAAACTGATTGGAAGATGCTCCATCATGCAGCAAGATAATGATCCAAAAAAACTGCAAAAACAGGAGTTCATCTGGGGCAAGAAATGGAAGGTTTATGCTGGCCAAGTCAATCTCCAGACTTAAACGCTATAGAGCATGCATTTTACCTGCTAAAGAGGAGACCGAAAGTAGTAACCCCCTAAAACAAACAGCAACTGAATGAGGCTGCAGTGAAAGCCTGGAAAAGCATCACAAAAGAAGAATGCAAAAGTTTTGTGATGTCAATGGGTCACAGGCTTGATGCAGTTATTGCAAGCGAAGGATTTCTGACAAAATATTAAGTCTTATTAATTTTAATTTATTTTAGGTCTATCTGTTCCAATACTTTTGCTCACCTAAAAATGTGGTGTTCCTTTACAAAAAAAGCTATCTTCTCAGTTGTGAATCAGATCCAGGTAAATACTCATATTCATATTTTGGTGTCAAACCCAAATGTTTCCAGTCTACAGCAAAAATAAAGGAATTGGCCTCACCGTTCCAATACTTTTGTAGGGGACTGTAAGCAAGTACTACAGTTGAAAGATGGTAAAGAAGAAGAAGAGGCACTCTAAACTCTCTGTTATCTACCCGGCTATGACAGTTCAATACAAGCAGACTGGTTGACTGATAAGTGCACAAACCTCAACCTGTGACTGAACACACAATTCAAGTGAAAAAAGGAGAATTCAGTGTTAGGTTACCCTAAACATATCTGTAAAGCCTTCAGCTGTGTCTGCTGACAAACTTGGACATTTGAAAACCCAATTAACTGGGTTTACTTCAGTTCACTTCAGTTGTATATTACTGAACTCAGATCCATGACACACACATGCATTTGTTTAGTCTGGAAACTTCACTGAAAGCATCATATATAAAGGTAATAACACAAGGGATGATACAAATACATTTCAGCTGGTATGATTCTGACTGTGTGTGTGTGTGTGTCAGCACAGCCACAGACACATACTGCACGCCCTCGTTTTATATCTTCCTCTCTCGCTGTCTCCCTGTTATGCACATTAGCACAAACACACACACACACGTCCTAATGAAGGTAACATTAAGGTGACGTGTGCTGCTGTTACTGGAACAGTCAGCAGAAAGGCTCTGTGTTTAAAGCTTCCCTCAGCAGAAAGTCTATGGTGTTGTCTCCGCTGCTCTCCTGCTCCTTTAACCACACACACACACACACACACACACACACACACACACACACACACACACACACACACACACACACACACACACACACACACACACACACACACACACACACACACACACACACACACACACACACACACACACACACACACACACACACACACACACACACACACACACACACACACACACACACACACACACAGTTCTAAAAACATGATTAGTTTGAGTTAATAATGAATCCATTGCCCTAACAGGAATTAGCCTGGTCCTACCAGACCATCGTAATTTGTACAGAAGGTCTGGAATCGCTAAATTGACAAATGTTACCTCACTTGTAGGCAGGTGTCTGTTGAATTTATAACTATTGGATCTGCCCAGTGTCACTCTGGATCTACCATAATAACATTTGTTTGTGACGTATGTCATGCGCCAGCTTCTGGCGTTTTCACAGCATTATTAAACCTATTTAAGGCCTGGCACAACAAAAACATTCTAGTCTGTATGTTTAGTTTATATCTCCATGACAACACTGAGGGGGGTGAATTTTTTTCTATCAGGCTAGTTTTTATTCTATTGGAGTTTAAATGTATGAATAATTGGCTGCGGTCTCTTGAGTGACAGCTAGCCGCCCGTTGGCCCTCACTGTGCCTTGGAGGTATACGTCAGCTAGATGGGCATATCTCCGTCCAATGTCACATCAATGCCCTCTTTCGGTAAGAGGAAATGAGGCAGAGTAAAAATCTGACAAGATGGCGACGCGCATGAAGTCAGCCCGGATGCTACATCCATTTTATATACTATCTATGGTCTAAACTAAGAGAGGGACAACAAGACTGCACAACCCCAAGATTGCATACTGTATTGGTTGGCGTCGTCCTTTTTTTCAGTGGTGACTTCACACGTTACACGCACACGCACTCGCACACACTTTAATCTTCATAGCTATGATCCTGTGAATTGGTTGTGAACCAAGGGGTAAAAGCAATTTACTCCTCTCAAAGGCCATATAACACCACTGAGCAGCAGTATGTGTGTGTGTGTGTGTGGGTGTGAGCAGGTAGGAAGGGATGAATCAGTGTGGGAAAAGCGTCCTATAGTAGAAAGATGTGATGGGCAAACAGGAGGATGAAGGGATGAGAGCAGATGATAGAAGGATGCTGGGAAGTAAAAGAGGGGAAGTGAACAGTAGGAAGTGATGTGAAATGACTGATTTACATGACAGATGGAAAGATAGTTTTTGAAGGAGATATGGAGGTACACACACACACACACACACACACACACACACACACACACACACACACACACACACGCACAATTCTATAAACAAGATCTGTGAATGACTCCCCTTGATGCCACGGCGAGATCTACATTTGTCTTAAAGCAGCTCCTATTATTGGCCCTGTACACACAGTACATGACAAAGTGGCATGATATATTTGAACGCTGAAATCAAATCCTTTACCTTGTGGTGGTACCATGGACGTCGATTTGGCTAAACAAGTGGGGGGGACAAACAGGCATTCTGGAGTGCATTTTCAAAAGTGGGGGGGACAATGAGGAAACATCTTTTTTTCTCTTTAGTGCAGGTAATGAACGGTTCTGAAAGACGGCATACCCGCTCACTAATGAATACAATGTATACAAAACACTGATGTCTGACACATTTGATGAAAAAAGCATTTTCAAAAAGCAGCGAACATATGAGCCACTAGCTGCTCCCCGTAGCCCAACCAAACATGACGTAAACAAAAGGAGCTTGGGAAGGTAGTTCCGACTGAGCAATCTGATTGGTCGAAGGCATTTTGACCGTGCTCAAATCGAGCCGAAGCACGGCTGGACTGTCGCACAACAATATTACTCCGCCTCGGTCTCCATGGCAACCTAGCTAGTAGCATAGGCTTCAATTGACCTTTGGCTAAGCCCCGCCCTCCTTAGTTACTGTTGCTAACTCGGACAAGTTGTCGCAGCTGACTGCTTGTTTACAATATGGCAGCTCTCTCTCGCACATACACACACAGACCAGACGTATTTGAAATGACACGACAGTGACTGCAGGTTCTGTTTTGTGCGTACTGTAGTTTTCTCTAAATGATAAAACATCTCATCCATCAACTTAACGGACTCGTCTCTCACATCAAGGGCCGGGAAGTACGCAGGGGAACAAGTCAAACCTTCGCCGATTTACACTACTCGGCTTCTTCTGTTTAGCTTTCAAAATAAAAGACAGCACTCAATGTTCTGTAGGAAATCTAACTGAAGGCACCTCCATAAACTAAATCTTAATAGATAAAGTACCAGTAGCATACAGGCTATGTCCAGCATCAGAATTAAACCATCTCTTTATCCTTGATTATTGCACAGCTCCAACTATGTTTGTCCATCAGCAACAATGAAAACACAACTGCTCAATTGAATATAAAAAGCATCATGGCTTGCACTCGGCATAAATTCATCAACTGATTATTAAATAAACCCCAAAATAGTTTCTGACTCACCAATCTGACTCCCTGGTTGTAGAAAGAAGCAAGCTGATAGTTATCATCCAGTGTGACTGACAGCAGAGCTAGCTAGCATCCTTCCGTTCATGTAGGCTACCTGCCCGTTTGAAACGCTCGTACATTGTTGGTCCTTTTCGCTGTTGTAAACCGTCCAAGGCTGGCGCAGGCATTTCTCTTGCTATTCATTCTTTCCCTTTTTAAAATATAATCCAACTTGTTAAATTTCCTCCAGTCTGAAATATCTGCGGGCACTGACAGCAGCTGCAATGTTGACTTTAAAATCCGCGGGGGTAACGACGTGAATGAGAGCAGCTGGCGTAATCACGTATCGCTGTTGCATGTGGCCCAGGCACATCGTTTGGCCATTTTTGCGTCTTTAACAATTAATAAAGCCAAGAAAACAACAAAAGTGTCGCAGGCTCCAATGGTTCTCTATGGAGATAGATGCTGAGAATGTCCGAGTCTGGATCCTGGGTCGTTAGTAGTTAAACGCTATTGGTTCATTTGCATTCGGGGGCGGGGCTTAGCGGGGACTGAGCCAAAGGTCAATTACTTCTTGATAAACAACCAGTGACGTGCGGTGAGGTCAGTGAGTGGGTCAATAGTATCCAGCTGCAGCCCCGGAGACAAGCACCCTGGCGTGACAACGACACCCAGGCGTGACGGAAGTAACTGTGGTGTGACAGACGTTACCTGTAGATTTTATTTTTGCAACATCATAAACTTCTAAGTTGTAAACAACGTCAAACAATAACAAGACAGCAGACCGATACTAAGTTTGTGTTATTTATATTGTTTTGGCGATTAGGTTCAGGCATCACAGTTGGGTGGTTAGGGTTAGGGCAAGGGGACAGGGAGAGGTTAGAATATAGATAGAACATTGACGGAACACGGCGGCGGCCATCTTGAGTACGTCACGTCAAACAATAAAAAAGACCGCAGACCGATAGGCTACTAAATTTCGGTTATTTAGTCCTATATTGTTTTGAGGATTAGGTTCAGGCATCATAACTGGGTGGTTAGGGTTAGGGCAAATGAGTGACATAGCAGACATGTCATGGAAGCTAAATAGTCAAAAATCACGTCCGTCACACCACAGTTACTTCCGTCACGCCTGGGTGTCGTTGTCACGCCAGGGTAACTTGTCTCCGGGGCTGCAGCTGGACCCTACTCGAGTGGGTAGGCACTGAGTTCTGAAAGCCAGATTTCTCTAAACCTATATATTGTTAAATCAAAAACAATAAACAACAAACAGGCACGCACGGCCGATTTCAAATAAGTTCCTCCCTTTCTTTCTTTCTTTCTCTCTCTCTCACTCACTCACTCACTCACACACACAGACGGGACGTATATGAAATGTCACGACGGTGACTTCAGGTTTGCCCGTAGCCTACTGTAGTTTGGTCTAAATGATTAAACATCGCATCCATCGACTTAACGGACCCGTCCCTCACACCGAGGGCCGAAAAAACGTAAGGCAACAAGTCAAACCTTCGCCGATTCAAACTACCGGTAGGCCTACTACTTCTATTCAACTTAAAAATAAAAGACAGCATTCATCATTATGTAGGACTACAGCATAACTGATGGCAACTCCACTCCATAAACTTTATCTTAATAGATAAAGTACCAGAAGCATATGCCCCATGGACCTGTCCAGCATCAGAATGTAACCATTTATCCACATTGCAGAACTTAGGTTTGTCCGTCAGTAACAATGAAAACACAACTGCTCAATTGAATATAAAATGCAGAATGGATTGCACTCGGTATCAATTCATCCAACTTTATTATTAAATAAACCCCAAAAAAGTTTCTGACTCACCAATCTGACTCCCTGGCTGTAGAAGCAAGACGATAGTAATCCAGTGACAGTCTGACTGACAGCACAGCTAGCTAGCATCCTTCCGTTCATGTAGGCTACCTGTCCGTTTGAAATGCTCGAACATTGTTTGTCCCTGTTGCTGCTGTACACCGTCCAAGGCTGGCGCAGGCCTTTCTCTTGCTATTCATTCTGTTCCTTTTAAAATTATAATCCAATTTGTTAAAATTCCTCCAGTCTGAAATATCTGCGGGCACGGCAGCTGCAATGTTGACTTAAAAATCCCCGGGGGTAATGCGACGTGAATGAGCAACGTAATGACGTTGGCCTAAACTGCGTAAATGTCTAGTAATATCTCGATTTTAATTGGTCAATGAATGATATGTAATGTAAAGGCTTATGTGGCATACCATTTACGTAAAAAAGGCACGAAGAATTATGCTTATTTGCGTACATGTTAAATAATACAGAATCAAGTGCGCATGCGCGAAAACTTTTTTTTTCTTGCCGTCCACAATGAATAGGCGCAAAGGCACTGATTCTTTGCCGTACACAGTGAATGGGAAACAGCAAAGGCACAATATTTTTTTGGCGTAACTTACTAACTGCCACATTTCGAATCAAAACGTCTACACTTTTTCAAAGTAATCGCGGATTACATGTAAAGATCGAAATAATTAACAGTAATAATACAAATATAAGTTTATTAAATAAAAAAAATATTTTATTTTATTTATTTATTTATTTTGCACACGGCGCCAGGGTAGGCAGCCTACCCTGACCGCACATCACTGTAAACAACATCGTCATGTATCCATGTGCCGCGACACAAGCTGCTGTTAGTGTCCGCTACATTAACAGTCATTAGTGGGCATAGAGGATGGTAATCCCTACAGTTTACACTTCACAACGGGACACTTAAAGCCACTCGCCGTTGTCTCTCTGCTGCTGATTGAAATGCATCAGTCTTCTCTGGTGTGCAAACTAGCGGAGACTTCGGAGCATTTTTTCTCTGGTGTGCAAACTAGTGTGTGTGTGTGTGTGTGTGTGTGTGTGTGTGTGTGTGTGTGTGTGTGTGTGTGTGTGTGTGTGTGTGTGTGTGTGTGAGTGTGAGTGTGAGAGAGAGAGAGAGAGAGAGAGAGAGAGAGAGAGAGACCTTGACGCTGTGTTTTAATACGGCTGGACGCACTCCATGTCCGGCTTAAAAAGTGGGGGGGACAAAGTGAGTCTTGACGAAAAGTGGGGGGTACATGTACCCCCCATCCCCCCCGTAATCGACGTCTATGGGTGGTACCATAACAGTTAAGTGATTAATTCTGCACCATGAAATATAATCGCGCAGTGAGATTACATACAAATAATGTAATGTACTAGCGCGTGGCCGCGCGTCCACCCAAGAATGGCCACGCCTCGTCGAAGGCGCGACCATTTGCGGCGAACGCAGAAGATGAAAATATTGATCTTTTCGGCGTCGCCACGCCGCGAAGGCCAATCAGCGTTGAGATTGCCTGGTGGTCTGCAAGACGAGGTGGCCGTGTGGAGTGAGGACATTGGGCTTCCAATACATTCTGCAAATATGTGTATTTTGCATCTGTTTATCTGTTGGTTGTACTTTAGCCAAGGTAGCGCCGGTTAGCATAGTGAAACTCACCCAACTGTGTGCTGTAACGGAGGGTAATATGAACCCAAACTTGACGGCAGTGTCCGTGTGGAATTCCAATATAGTACAGCGAAGCACCGGTGTTGTCCTCCGCCAGACCCGGCAAACTTTCACTTTCATGTAGGCTGATGTCTGCCTTTATTTTTGCCGCTGAGCACACAAGCTGTTGTTAATGTGTTTAGTAGCCTATGTTCCTGAATTGCTGTTAATGTGTGTGTATTTGTGATCGGGGTGCGTCTTCATGCTGTTTTAATGCTATTTGTGACATGACTGCCGCTGGTTACACAGTGTACCTACATCTGTCTTTTCTGGCACAGCTGGACCATGTTGTTGTTGTTGCACCGTAAGTGTGACGGGTCTGATCTCAGAAACGGCGTCGGCGTCAGGAATATATGGCCCAATATGATCAAGCGTTGAGCAACTTGCGTTCACGCGGCCAACCGCCGCAGGGGGCCAGTGCAGTGTGTTCGCAGCTTAATTCAAGCAAGCTTAGCAGCACCTCTTTTAGCCAACCACAATACATTTGACTAACCCTGCGTTCCAATACCCTTGCTTCCTTGCCATTTAGTAGATAAAGATTTAGGCTGTCCCAATTCTTGTGGTCGGATTTAGCATGCTTAAAAAAAACAGATGCCTACTACATCCAGCCGAGATTTTTAGTGTTGAAATCAGCATGCTATTTGTGCAATTCTGACCCAAAATCCAGGACGCACAGGAAGTGACGTCACATCGACTGAGCCTCCGTATGAAAACAACCGGGGATGAGACGGAACTATAAGGAGGAGGCAAGATCAAGGAGCAATGCTATGATAAATAATAAATAAGTGAAAGTATGTCCCAATTGTAACATACAGTACTGCATGCTAATACTTCTTCCTCACATTTGAAAAGAATAAAACCAGGGAATGGTCAACAATTAATTAGTCATTACATTCAGTCAATTGTTACTTATGCCTTGTTTCCACCGAGTAGAGCGGGTTGGGTCGGAGCGGCTCAGAGCGGAACAGCTCACTTTTAAGAATCTCGGTGGTGTTTCCACCGCCGACCCTACCCTTACTGGTAGGGCGGGGTTTAGGCTGGACTGCGATAGCCGCCGCCAGAATGTGGGTCAAACTATCGGGCTGTGGAACAATTGTGGTCAAGCCAGCGGTCTCTCGTTTTTGCTTGGTCAAACCAGCCGCTTCTTTATTCATTCCCCCCGTGTTGTTGTGAGCACAGAGACGGCTCGGTGCAACTGATAGAAACAGTGAGCGAACAGCGCTGGCTGCGGCAGCTACGTGACATCGTAGCAGTGGGACACAGTGTAGCCCACTGATTCATTTAATGACGAGGAAAAACACCACACAATGAACAGTGCTGTACTCACATTTTCGCCAAAACACAAGACTCTCTTCACTCTTGCCAAGATGACTACAAATGGCGGAAATGATTCTTTCGACCAATCAAATGACGGCAGTGTGTAGCTCCGCCTTTTCGGCACCCTTTCAGGCGGCTAGTACCCCAACGGAGGAGTACTGAGATTAGGAGCGGCTCAGAGCGGTTAGGTGCGCTTAAACCGTACCCTACCCAACTTTTGGCAAATGAAAAGCCAAACTACCCGGACCGAACCGCTCCGATCTGCTCTACTCGGTGGAAACGAGACATTCAAATACCAGGGCTTTGTGCGCCAGCTGATCCCCAATCAACATACAGTATATGCTGTATGATTTAAAAAATCTGGTGCTAGATTTGTAACGGAAGAATGTATAATCCCAATAGTAAAAGATACAATGACATCTCCATGGGCACTTGTGTGATCAATTTAAATTAGATTATCACCCAAGAAATAACCCAGTATAGTACTGATGTAATAGTAATAGTACACTAAACCTAGCATTAGGAAGCTGGATACTGCTACACCATTGTTAGTAGTAGTAGGATAGGTGGCTGTGTGCCAGTGTGCCATTGGTAAAAATAAACAAATCCTCACTAATCTCTTTTCCTGTCAGTGCAGTACAGACAACAGGGTTCAGGAGTCCACTCTGTAACACACACACACACACACACACACACACACACACACACACACACACACACACACACACACACACACACACACACACACACACACACACACACACACACACACACACACACACACACACACACACACACACACACACACACACACACACACACACACACACACACACACACACACACACACACACACACAGTTCTTCTATCTTTGTGAGGACCGTCATTGACATAATGATTTCCCTTGCTCCTAACCCTAACCTTAACCATCAGAACTAAATGCCAACTCCAACCCTTACACTTACACTCACCCTAACCTAATTCTAACCTGACATTTAAAACCAAGTCTTGAACCTCAAACAGCCCTCTGAAGAAGTGAAGACCAGCCTGAAATGTTCTCACTACGATGGTTGAAAGCTAAAACTGCTCCTCACAAAGATGCCTGTACAAGTACACACACACACACACACACACACACACACACACACACACACACACACACACACACACACACACACACACACACACACACACACACACACACATATATATATATATAAAAAATTAAGGAGAAAAGGTAAAGGTAAAACAGCTGTGCGTTAAAAGGTAAAATAAAATATTTGGGCTGGCCGATCTAAAACCAGGACTGATGAAATCAATCACTGTTTACCCCCATCAGGAAATCATTCAACAGTAGGCAGGGACATGAAGTGAGGGATGGTTGAATAGAGTGATTGGGAATGCATAACAAGGGAGCGAGTGTACAGTCAAGTATCTGCAGGGGGAAAAAAAGACATCAGAGACTCCAATCTCTCAGTCTGGTCCACAGTAATAACTGTCTTCACATCATTAATCTCTCTCTCCGTCTCTCCCTCTTTCTCCTGCATCCATTTAGCATTTCATTATCCTTCTCTCATTCCCTCCTTCCATCCCTCCACAGTGTGTGACTACTCCAATCAGGCGAGCTGTACAGCCCCATCATGACAAAGGTCAGCGGTCAAGTGAAGACACTGGGCTAAGGAGGCGTGTGGCGCCGGGAAGACGGATGGAGGAATGGAGCGATTCAGTCTTTCAAGGAGAAAACAAGGTCATATATATATATATATATATATATATATATATATATATATACAGTCATATGAAAAAGTTTGGGAACCCCTCTCAGCCGGCATTATAATTGACTCTGCTTTCACACAAAAAAGATAAAAGTGGTATGTCTTTAATTTACCAGGAACAGCTAAGTACTGGGATGTTTTCCAAACAAAGATTTTTTGAAAAGCAGTATTTAGTTTTATGAAATTAAATAAAATGTGAAAAACTGGCTGTGCAAAAATATGGGAACCCTTGTGGTCTTGCTGATTTTAATGCATGTAACAGCATGTAAAACTGATGACTTTAAACACAAACTTGGTTGGATTATGTTGTTAAGCCTTGAACCTCATATAAAGGTCTGTTTAATCATGATAAAAGGTATTTTAGGTGCCTAAATGCAAGTTCCACTTCTCGTTGACTCTCTGCAGAAGTGAGACAGAATGCGATCATCAAAACAGCTCCCAAAAGATCTTAAAAACAAAGATTATTCATTGTCATGGTTTAGGGGAAGGCTACAAGAAGCTTTCCCAAAGGTTTCAATTGTCAATTTCTACTGTAAGGAACGTTGTCAGGGAATGGAAGGACACAGGCACAGTTGCAGTTAAACCCAGGTCTAGCAGACCAAGAAAAGTACAAGAGCGGCATATGCGGCGGATTGTGAGAATGGTTGCACACAACCCAAAGATCACCTCCAAAGACCTGCAAGAACATCTGGCTGCAGATGGTGTATCTGTACATGGTTCTACAATTCAGTGCAATTTGCACCAAAACATCTGTATGGCCGGGTGATGAGAAGGAAGCCCTTTCTGCGCCCACGCCACAGATACAGTTGCATGGAGTATGCAAAAGCTCATTTAGACAAGCCAGCTTCATATTGGAAGAAAATGCTTTGGACTGATGAGACAAAAATTAAGTTATTTGGTCTTTATAAAAAGCAGATGTTTTGGTACAAATTGCGCTGAATTGTTGAACGATGTACAGATACACAATCTGCAGCCAGATGTTCTTGCAGGTCTTTGGAGGTGATCTGTGGGTTGTCTGCAACCATTCTCACAATCCTCCACCTATGCCGCTCCTGTTTTTTTCTTGGTCTGCCATGCCTGGGTTTAACTGCCACTATGCATGTGTCCTTCCATTTCCTGACAACGTTCCCTACAGTCGAAATTGACAATTGAAAGCTTTTGGAAAGCTTCTTGTAGCCTTCCCCTAAACCATGACAATGAACAATCTTTGTTTTTCAGATCTTTTGGGAGCTGTTTTGATGATCCCATTCTGTCTCACTTCAGCAGAGAGTCAAAGAGAAGTGCAACTTGCATTTAGGCACCTAAAATAAATTTTCTCATGATTAAACAGACATTTCTATGAGGTTCAAGGCTTAACAACATAATCCAACCAACTTTGTGTTTAAAGTCATCAGTTTTACATGCTGTTACAGGCATTAAAATCAACAAAACCACAAGGGTTCCTATATTTTTGCACAGCCAGTTTTTCACATTTTATTTTATTTCATACAACCAAATACTGCTTTTCAAAAAATCTTTGTTTGGAAAACATCCCAGTACTTAGCTGTTCCTGGTAAATTAAAGACATACCACTTTTATATATTTTTTTGTGAAAGCAGAGTCAATTATAATGCCGGCTGAGAGGGGTTCCCAAACTTTTTCATATGACTGTATATATATATATATATACACATATATATATATATATATACACATATATATATATATATACACATATATATATATACACATATATATATATATACACATATATATATATATATATACACATATATATATATATATACACATATATATATATATATATATATATATACACATATATATATATATATATACACACATATATATATATATATACACATATATATATATATACACATATATATATATATATATATATATACACATATATATATATATATATATATATACACATATATATATATATATATATACACATATATATATATATATATATATACACATATATATATATATATATATACACATATATATATACAGTATCTCACAAAAGTGAATACACCCCTCACATTTCTTCAAATATTTCATTATATCTTTCCATGCGACAACACTGAATAAATGACACTTTGATACAATGTCAAGTAGTCAGTGTACAGCTTGTATAACAGTGTAAATTTACTGTCCCCTCAAAATAACTCGACACACAGCCATTAATGTCTAAACTGCTGGCAACAAAAGTGAGTACACCCCTAAGAAAAAATGTCCAAATTGGGCCCAAAGTGTCAATATTTTGTTTTGCAACCATTATTTTCTAGCACTGCCTTAACCCTCTTGGGCATGTAGTTCACTAGAGCTTCACAGGTTGCAACTGGAACCCTCTTCTACCCATTCATGACGACATCAAGGAGCTGGTGGATATTAAAGACCTTGCGCTCCTCCATCTCCCGTTTTAGGATGCCCCACAGATGCTCAATAGGGTTTAAGACTGGAGACATGCTTGGCCAGTCCATAACCTTTACCCTCAGCTTCTTTAGCAAGCCAGTGGTCGTTCGGAGGGGTGTTTGGGGTCGTTATCATGTTGCAGTACTGCCCTGCGGCCCAGTTTATGAAGGGAGGGGATCATGCTCTGCTTCAGTATGTCACAGTACATGTTAGAATTCAATGAACTGTAGTTCCCAGTGCTGGCAGCACTCATGCAGCCCCAGACCATGACACTCCAACCACCATGCTTGACTCTAGGCAAGACACACTTGTCTTTGTACTCCTCACCTGGTTGCCGCTCCACACTCTTAACACCATCTGAACCAAATAAATGTATTTTGGTCTCATCAGACCACAGGACATGGTTGCAGTAATCCATGTCCGTAGTCTGTTTGTCTTCAGCAAACTTTTTGTGGTGTTTCTTGTGCATCATCTTTAGAATAGGCTTCCTTCTGGGATGACAGCCATGCAGACCAGTATGATGCAGAGTGCGGCGTATGGTCTGAGCACTGACAGGTTGACCCCCCACCCCTTCAAGCCCTTCAGCAATGCTGGCAGCACTCATACGTCTATTTTCCAAAGCCAACCTCTGTGTACGACGCTGACCATGTGCACTCAACCTTCGTAAACTGGGCCGCAGGGTGGTATTGCAACATGATAACGACCCCAAACACACCTCCAAGACGACCAGTGGCTTGCTAAAAAAGCTGAGGGTAAAGGTTATGGCCTGGCCAAGCATGTCTCCAGACCTAAACCCTATTGAGCATATTTGGGGCATCCTCAAACGGAAGGTGGAGGAGCGCAAGGTCTTTAATATCCACCAGCTCTGTGATGCTGTCATAAATGGGTGGAAGAGGGTTCCAGTTGCAACCTGTGAAGCTCTAGTGAACTACATGCCCAAGAGGGTTAAGGCACTGCTGGAAAATAATGGTGGCCACACAAAATATTTACACTTTGGGCCCAATTTGTAGATTTTTTCTAAGGGGTGTACTCACTTTTGTTGCCAGCAGTTTAGACATTAATGGCTGTGTGTCGAGTTATTTTGAGGGGACAGTAAATTTACACTGTTATACAAGATGTACACTGACTACTTTACATTGTATCAAAGTGTCATTTATTCAGTGTTGTCCCATGGAAAGATATAAAGAAAAATGTGAAGAAATGTGAGGGGTGTACTCACTTTTGTGAGATACTGTATATACACATATATATATATATACACATATATATAGGGGAAGGTGGGGTGATTTGTGCATTTTGGAAGTTGCAAAACCCCTTGTTTCTAGAAAACCGTGGAAGAAATTGGAAATGTGACCACATATTTAAGAAGAGCCATCCATTTGACTCATCCTGTAAAGAAGGGAGACACAAGGAATAAGATATAAGCACATTTAAGCTCAAAAAACTGTGTTTTGCCTTTCAAAGTAAAATTTCCATGATCAAGGTTTTTTGATTATTGTGTCTGAACAATTATAGACACGTTTGAAAACATTTGACACATGTTTTAGTGCTTTGGTATGCTATACTTTGAGTCTATATAGTTAGCACAATGTCAACCCTAAATTGCTGCATCATGCCTATTATCCAAAATTCTGGGGATGGGGTGATTTGTGCGCAAGGGCCTGGGTGAGTTATAAGTAAGTAAGTAAGTAAAATGTATTTATAAAAGCACATTTATGACAGTTTGCACTGTCCAAAGTGCTGTACATAGTGCATTCAGTAGGTAAACAATGAAGGTAAAATAACAATAACCAAAATAAAAGACGTAAAGCCCATACATCCACATAAACACAGATAGTAGTGCAGAGGTAAGTAAGTAGTGCAGAGGTTAATGGGGAGGAAACACCAGGGTGTACATATGGGTTTTGAGCCTTGATTTAAAGGCAGAAATGTAGTGGGAATCACATTTGTCAGGTGGCAGTTGGTTCCACAAGCACGGAGCAACTAGTGCAAAGTACATTTCTGAGAGTTGTGCCAGTGGCATGGCTGTATACGCTGGTCACCAAAAGAAAGTGATTGTCTACAGTAGCTCAGAAGAGGGTGACATCTCAATTCCACTTAACGACACCACTGATGAGAGTTCAGATGGCCAGAAAGATGATGATGGTGACTTTGTCATTGTGACACAATGACGCACAAATCACCCCACGTAAGACAACTTTTTTTCCGAAAGCTATATTTCTTAAACAGTTTATTCTAGATCCAAAGTTTTTATTGCCAGGGATGCACAACATCCTGAAATATATGTACATATTTGAGTTGGAGACATAACTGTCAAGGCCTGACTTTAAAATCACTTTGAGTAAAAAGTTGCACAAATCACCCCACCTTCCCCTATATATATATATATATATATATATATATATATATATATATATATATATATATATATATATATATATATATATATATATATATATATATAGTGGAGGAAATAAGTATTTGATCCCTCACCGATTTTGTAAGTTTGCCCACTTACGAAGAAATGAGCGGTCTATAATTTTAAAGCTAGCTTTATTTTAACAGTGATAGACAGAATATCAAAAAGAAAATCCAGAAAATCACATAAAAAAAATATATAAATTATTTTGCATTTCATTGAGTGAAATAAGTATTTGATCCCCTACCAACCATAAAGAATTCTGGCTCCCACAGATTAGTCCTTGTGCTTTAAAAAAGTATTCCTAATCTCAACTAGTTTCCTGTATAAAACACACCTGTCTCAACTTGTTACCTGTATAAAATACACTTGTCCACTGAGTCAATAAATCAAACTCCAACATCTCCATCATGGGCAAGACCAAAGAGCTGTCTAAGGACATCAGGGACAAGATTGTAAACCTGCACAAGGCCGGAATGGGCTACAAGACCACTGGCGAGAAGCTGGGTGAGAAGGAGACAACTGTTGGTGCGATTATTCGAAAATTAAAGAAACACAAAATGACCATCAATCTCCCTCGGTCTAGGGCTCCATGCAAGATCTTACCTTGTGGGGGTATCAATGATCATGAGAAAGGTGAGGGATCAGCCCAGATCTACACAGGAGGAGCTTGTTTATGATCCCAAGGCAGCTGGAACCACACTCACAAAGAAAACCATTGGTAACACACTATGCCATAATAGATTGAAATCCTGTAGTGCCAGTAAGGTCCCCCTGCTCAAGAAGGGACATGTACAGAAACGTCTGAAGTTTGCCAATGAACACCTGAACAACTCAGAGAATGCTTGGGAGAAGGTGATGTGGTCAGATGGAACAAAATCAAGTTCTTTGGTATCATAGTGACTCGCCATGCTTGGAGGAAGAGGAATTCTGACTATGACCCAAAGAACACCATCCCCACAGTCAAGCATGGAGGTTGAAGCATTATGCTTTGGGGGTGTTTCTCTTCTTAGGGGACAGGTGGACTTCACTGCATCGATGGAACTATTGATGGGGCCATGCACCATGAAATACTAGGTGACAACCTCTTTCTCTCAGCCAGGTCCGTAAAAATGGGTCCTGCATGGGTCTTCCAGCACGCCAATGACCCTAAAAATACAGCAAAGGCAACAAAGGAGTGGCTCAAGAAGAAGCACATTAAGGTCGGAGTGGCCTAGCCAGTCTCCGGACCAATAGATCTGTGGAGGGAACTGAAGCTCAAGCGACAGCCTAGAAACCTTAAAGATTAGGAGAGGATCTGCAAAGAGGAGTGGTCCAAATATCCTCCTGAGATGTGTGCAAACCTGGTCATCAACTACAAGACACGTCTGACCTCTGTACTTGCCAACAAGGGTTTCTCCACTAAGTAATAAGCAATGTTTTGATAGGGGATAAAATACTTAAAGTATTTCACTCAATGAAATGCAAAATAATTTCTATCTTTTTATGTGATTTTCTGAATTTTCCTTTTGATATTCTGTCTATCACTGTTAAAATAAACCTAGCATCAAAATTATAGACCGTTCATTTCATTGTAAGTGGGCAAATTTACAAAATCAGTGAGGGATTAAATACTTATTTCCTCCACTGTCAGACGATTAAAATATTTTATCGCGATTAATGTCATAAAACAAATTAGTATTAAGGCTAAATTAAACTGGTTGTTGTAGGCCTTTTGGGAGTCGTTCATCCACGGCTTATTTCAGACTGTGTGTGGAGTGGACACACTATAGACCCCTTATCAGTCTACGTCAAACAGCGTCACTCCCCGCTCTACTGCGCATGTCCATTGCAGAAAGAGACAAGAGCGACACAAGCCACAATCATGCCTTGTTGTGCTGTTGGATGCACAAACCGTTTATTTTTTGTTTGAATGGTGATAAAGCTAGAAATGCCCAAATACACCGCTGTATAATTACATAAATGAGTTGTGAAATGTTTACAATAAGGACAGTGACCGGAGACGAGGCTATAGCAATGGAAAGCAATGGAGGCTTATGCCTCGTTTCCACCGAGTAGAGCGGGTCGGGTCGGAGCGGCTCAGAGCGGGACAGCTCACTTTTAAGAATCTCGGTGTTGTTTCCACCGCCGACCCTACCCTTACTGGTAGGGCGGGGTTTATGACCCTACCCTTACTTGTAGGGCGGGGTTTATGACCCTACCCTTACTGGTAGGGCGGGGTTTAGGCTGGACTGCGATAGCCGCCGCCAGAATGTGGGTCAAACTATCGGGCTGTGGAACAACTGTGCATGGTCAAGCCAGCGGTCTCTTGTTTTTGCTTGGTCAAACCAGCCGCTTCTTTATTTATTCCCCCCGTGTTGTTGTGAGCACAGAGACGGCTCGGTGCAACTGATAGAGACAGTGAGCGAACAGCGCTGGCTGCGGCAGCTACGTGACATCGTAGCAGTGGAATACAGTGTAGCCAACTGATTCATTTAATGACGAGGAAAAACACCACACAATAAACAGTGCCGCGCTCACATTTTCGCCAAAACACACTGACTCTCTTCACTCTAGCCAAGGTGACTAGGGGAGAACGGGGTAAGTAGGCACACTTTTTACTCTAGTGAGAATTGCTCATCACCAAAACATCTGTCAATAGCCATTCCTACATTAAATTGAAGCTTAAGGTGTTGGCTAGAAATGTGTGTCTCTCTTTTTTTGCAACTTATTGTAATGAAGAAGTAATTTACCATCAAAGACACTCTGACACATTGTGACAACCAACCCCATCAAGGGGTCGGTTGTCACACACTATGGGGTTGTTTGTCACAATGTTATCTTAATGGGAAAAATCTTAAAAAGAAGGCAAGGAGGCAGGACCAAATTTGAATGTTTAATTGCATTGTCAAGTTGACAAATAGGCCTACATAACGTTCTGTAGCCTTGGCAGCTGGTCTAGTTTGGGATGCACTGGGTTGTTTTGATTTTGTTGCCCTTTTTTCTTTTGCTTGCTAGCTGCCTTTTCCTGCTCTATTATTTCCTTCTCTGGGGTGTCAGTGAGGATACAGCTTGACAATTTCTTTCGTTATTGGGTTCCTTTTCTGGCTGCAGCCTTGAGATAACATGTGACAACCAACCCCCCAAAAAATTTGACGACCAACCCCAACTTGAATTTCTTGCTAGCATCAAGGCCAACAACCATCTGACAACTAATTAGCTTGCTAACCACAATCTAAACTATAGTTTACCCTTCACACTTTCTGAGGGTAACAAGTGTTTTGTTATAAACCCATTGTGTAAAAGCCTAGAAGAAAAATACTGAGAAGCAAAATATTTGGAATTTGACATGAAAAACACAAAACATCCTCTCACCTGAAATGCAGCAGTCTAACTCCAAGGAAGTCTATGCATGTGACCTCTGATCCCAATTCTGGACCTTTTTTATATCAACATTTCAGAGCTAGCGCGCTCTGGTGGCGAGATATAACGAATGTGACATCCAACCCATGTGACAAATTACCCCGTTCTCCCCTACACAAGGCGGAAATGATTATTTTGACCAACTGTGGTCAAGCCAGCGGTCTCTCCTTTTTGCTTGGTCAAACCAGCCGCTTCTTTATTTATTCCCCCTGTGTTGTTGTGAGCGTGTATTTACTACTATCTAGGCTATGGCGTAAACACACAGAGACGGCTCGGTGCAACTCATAAAGAGACAGTGAGCAAACAGTGCTGGCTGCAGCAGCTACGTGACTAGCAGAGGGACACAGTGTAGCCAACTGATTAATTTATTGACGAGGAAAAACACCACACAATAAACAGTGCTGTGCTCACATTTTCGCCAAAACACAAGACTCTCTTCACTCTTGCTGAGATGATTACACATGGCGGAAATGATTCTTTCGGCCAATCAAATGACGGCAGTGTGTAGCTCCGCATTTTCGGCACCCTTTCAGGCGGCAAGTACCCCTACGGAGGAGTACTGAGATTTGGAGCGGCTCAGAGCGGTTAGGTGCGCTTAAACCGTACCCTACCCAACTTTTGGCAAATGAAAAGCCAAACTACCCGGACCGAACCGCTCTGATCCGACCCGCTCTACTCGGTGGAAACGAGGCATTATTTACAATGACCCAGACGTTATACATCTCCGTCCTCTTCCCTTGTGTTTGACTAGGCAGTAGGGGTTTGCTCGTGTGTGTAGCCGGTAAGTAGGCTAAATCATACCATTTAGGAAAAATCAATAAACAAAAACCAAGTGGGGTCGACATGTGCTAGCCTACTGTAGGCTACTAAAGCAGATAACACAACACATTATTGTGTTTGGTTACAATATTTATTCATTTAACTGCTCCACCATAAGTTTCACTTTCCTTTTCATCTCCGTCTCAAACAGCTTGTCTGATCAGCTGGTCGGCTCGTGAGCCCAACTGCCCCGACAGCAGGAGTCAGTCTAAAAACAGATGATCACTAGGCTAGTTATGATCACTTTTAAATCAAAAAGCAAAATTATGAAATAAAGGCATCTTTGCCTCTCTGTCTATCTGTCTGCCGGTCTTTCTCACTGCACACTGTCACTCTCCAACAGCAGTCCGGCCACTGAAGTCGTCGGGGCCATTTCTTCTCATCATTTATCCACTCAACTGCCCACAACGTGTATGGGTCATTAAGACGTATCCCGTTCAATAGTGTTAATGTTTCCGCATAACCAATGTTATTACTCGCTGATAAAGTGTTTTAGTAAGCTGACAACATCGCTATTTAACACCATGGACCTATAAAGAAACACCGCAACTGTAATATAACCAAACGGGTAACAATGGCAACCAGTCAAACAATTTTTCTTCCTGCCCCCTATACACCTGTGTGCCGGTCGTTGCTATGGCGCTGCTGCAGCCGAGGCTTCAGTCGCCCTTCGTAGCGAAAATTAAAGTGAAAATTAATGACTGGCAGCTGTCACTAACGTTCATAGAGGTTTTGGTGGGGGCGCAAGGTTATAAGTAGGACTTTTGGACAACTGCTTTGATGTCTTCCAGTCAGGATTTCGACAACACCACAGCACTGAGACCGCTCTGGTTAAGGTCCTCAATGACATCCACTTAAACACAGACAGTGGCAAAAGTTCTGTCTTAGTTTTACTTGATCTCAGTGCTGCTTTCGACACAGTTGACAACAAAATATTACTAGATCGACTTCCAAACTAGTAAGCTGGTTTGAATCCTACTTAAAGGACAGAGACTTTTATGCGTCAATAGGCAATTTCACATCCGAGCGAACAAATATTGAATGCGGGGTCCCCCAAGGTTCCATTCTTGGGCCTCTTCTGTTTAACATCTACATGCTCCCACTAGTTCAGATTATGAATAAGAACAAATTATGCTACCATAATTATGCAGACGACACACAAATTTACATAACCATATCACCAGAAGACTATAGTCCAATACAAGCACTGAGTAAGTGCATTGAACAAATCAATGATTGGATGTGTGAAACTTTCTTCAATTAAACAAGGACAAAACTGAAGTAATTGTCTTTGGTGCCAAAGATGAACAATTAAAAGTCAGTGCAAATCTTAAATCTGTTATGTTAGAAACCACACACCAGGCCAGAAATGAGCCGTCCACAGCCCTTAGGTCATCTGGGACAGGTTTACTTACAGTCCCCAGAGTTAGGACCAAGCCCCAACCTCAGCGATTTTTACCAGCATCCAATAAGGAAGTGACACACATTGTAGTACCTTCCGGTGGCCACTGGGGGTGGTACCAACACTGAGCAATTTTTCTTTGCAGGCCGTTTTCACAGTCTTATTAAACCTTTTTACAGCCTGGTCCACAAAACCATTCTAGTCTGTATGTTTATGTCATATCTCCATGACAACACTGAGGGGGGTGCATTTTTATTATTAATTTATCTAGTTTTTTGTCTTTTTGGAGGTTAAAATGTATTGGCGCGATCTCTTGAGTGACAGCTCTCCGCCCGTTGTCCCTCACTTTGCCTCGGAGGTATACGTCAGCTCGATGGGCTTATCTCCCTCCCTCCGACGTGACGTCGATTCCCTTTTTCGGCAAGAGGAGTGAGGCGGAGTAAAAATCTCACAAGATGGCGACGCGCATAAACCAGGATTGTTGGATGCCGTCGGAACCGGATTAACCCCTTAGGGTGCCCCAGGATGACTTCACATGAAATGCCCCTGTCCTTCAACTTTACACAAACATTTTAAAATTTAATATGGCATTAAGGCCACAGATTTACAAGAACAAGTAGCTAAAGACAAGTACAGACTCACCACACAGACTACTACAGAAACATTTAGATCCAACCAAAAAAGGGGGGGGGGCACTTTGCTTACACCCAAGTCAAAATAATAACCATTTTTTTCATTAATAATCTTAACAATGGTTCATTTTGTACATGTTTGTGTCTCTTCCACAATATGGCTGATATAAAGTATGAAACAAATATTTTTAGGGGCTAATCATTGTCCTGATCATTTGGTGCCCCCCTAATGGCTATATTTGGCTGGTGCCCCAGGGCACTCGCCCGATCCTTAATATGGATAATCCGGGTTTGGATGCCGTGTGAATAACTGAGGTCAGCCCGGATGCTACATCCATTTTAATATACTTAGGACTAAACAAGGAGAAGCAGCTTTCAGTTTTTATGCTCCAAATATCTGGAACAAACTTCCAGAAAACTTGAGGTCCGCTGCTACTCTCAGCTCTTTTAAATCAAGTCTGAAGACTTTCCTGCTTCCATTTTAACTTGCAATTTTGATTTAATTTAAATGTTCTATTTCTATTCATTAGCTTTTAAATGTTTTATTTTTATTCATTCGCTTTTCTAATGTGTATGTATTTTAATCTTGCCCCTGTAAAGCACTTTGAATGTCCTTGTGTCTGAATTTTGCTATATAAATAAACTTGCCTTCCCTTGCCTTTTGCAAATGACAAGCTTTCTTTTCTGTTCTTTTCCCGCGTAGTGCCACTCACACCACGGAAGACGCTACTAGTGAAGGTCGCGCAGCTGAGCTAGGAAGTGCTAGGTTCCTGTTTCTGCTTCAAAATAAAAGTCAAAATTTACTTGACGTTTAGCTGTTTTATATACCATCTATGCGTTTTGCCAGTTAAATGATTTTAATGTGAAGTTACGCTGTAGGACATGTTCCGTTTGAATTAACAGTAACTTAAAGGAATGGTTCTTTTAGGTAACTTCCTGTCAGTTACTGCAGTTAGCAGTCCCCTCGCTCGTCCCTACGTCACCATATTAATGCACTGCGGTCTTCAAGCAGCAAGTTATCAAGCATCATCTCAGATCCATAAGTGTGTTAAAAACCATCAAAACAGACATTGGGAAGGATTTTTACCTGCTCCGCCATTGTCGGCGCATAAACATTCACCCATCTGTCGCTCTGGCGTGCACCGGCAGTGAGACCATGAGTGAGACGGGTTTGTAGCGTTCTCTCTTGTGATTGGATATTAATTTCGGGATACGACAAAAAGTTTATTTGCCGATTACATGCAGAGCAGCTGACTGAGATCGGCTTTATGAAACGCGCATATTATGTAAGTGATCACTGTATGAATAAAGAGCGATTTAACACTAATATTAACGTAAATAAATCACTTACTTCACCTTTAACTGAGAGCCATATGTATAGTTTGTGGTGTTTCAGTTGTTCTAACATCACTAGTTGGTGCAACAGCATGTGAAAAAAACCACAACGTTTGCTAGGCTATAAAGAGCGTTAATCGCGCGATAATAAATTAACACCGTTAAAATTGGTTTGCGTTAACGACATTAATAACGCGTTAAACTGACAGCACTAATATATATATATATATACACTCACTGGCCACTTTATTAGGTACAGCGGTTCATTTTCTTGTTAACACATACACTGGATTGATCCCTCACTGATTTTGTAAGTTTGCCAACTTACAATTAAAAGAACGGTCTATAATTTTAATGTTAGGTTTATTTTAACAGTGATAGACAGAATATCAAGAAAAAAATCCAGAAAATCACATAAAAAAAGATTGAAATTATTTTGCATTTCATTGAGTGAAATAAGTATTTTATCCCCTATCAAAACATTGCTTAGTACTTGGTGGAGAAACCCTTGTTGGCAAGTACAGAGGTCAGACGTGTCTTGTAGTTGATGACCAGGTTTGCACACATCTCAGGAGGACATTTGGACCACTACTCTTTGCAGATCCTCTCCTAATCTTTAAGGTTTCGAGGCTGTCGCTTGAGTTTCAGTTCCCTCCACAGATCTATTGGATTAAGGTCCGGAGACTGGCAAGGCCACTCCATGACCTTAATGTGCTTCTTCTTGAGCCATTCCTTTGTTGCCTTTGCTGTATTTTTAGGGTCATTGACGTGCTGGAAGACCCATCCACGACCCATTTTTACGGGCTTGGCTGAGAGAAAGAGGTTGTCACATAGTATTTCATGGTACATGGCCCCATCCATAGTTCCCTCGATGCAGTGAAGTCCACCTGTCCACTTCGAAGAGAAACACCCCCAAAGCATAATGCTTCAACCTCCATGCTTGACTGTGGGGATGGTGTTCTTTGGGTCATAGTCAGAATTCCTCTTCTTCCAAGCATGGCGAGTCACTATGATACCAAAGAACTTGATTTTGTTTTAATCTGACCACTTCACCTTCTCCCAAGCATTCTCTGAGTCGTTAAGGTGTTCATTGGCAAACTTCAGACGGTTCTGTACATGTCCCTTCTTGAGCAGGGGGACCTTACGGGCACTACAGGATTTCAATCCATTACGGAATAGTGTGTTACCAATGTTTTTTTTTTTCTTTTTTTTTAAAGCATGAGGACTAATCTTAGGCAGCCAGAATTCTTTATAATTGGTAGTAGATCAAATACTTTTTTCACTCAATGATATGCATAATAATTTATATATATTTTTTTTTATGTGATTTTCTGGATTTTCTTTTTGATATTCTGTCTATCACTGTTAAAATAAACCTAGCTTTAAAATTATAGACCGCTCATTTATTTGTAAGTGGGCAAACTAACAAAATCGGTGAGGGATCAAATAATTATTTCCTCCACTGTATAACTAATCAGCCAATCACATGTAAGCAATTTGATGTATTTAGGCATGTAGACCTGCTGGACGGGACAACTTATTGAGGTTGAAACCGAGCAACAGAATGGTGAAGAAAGGGGTTTTAAGTGACTTTGAACATGGCAATGTTAAGGGTGCCAAGAGGGCTGGTATGAGTATTTCAGAAACTGCTGATCTACTGGGATTTTCACTCGAAACCATCTCTAGGGTTACAGAGAATGGTCCGAAAAAAGAAAAAATATCCAGTGAGCGGCATTTGTGTCGACGTAAAATGCCTTGTTGAGAGAGAGAGAGAGAGAGAGAGAGAGAGAGAGAGAGAGAGAGAGAAACTGTAGGCTATACAGCGTTTATAAACAGGCATAAAAGCGTCATATATGTATGCGATTAATTTAGATTAATTAATCACAGAGCCTGTAATTATTAATTAGATTAATTTTTTTTAAATCGCTTGACAGCCCTATTAAAAATACATGGATGCTTACTCCATCCGTTCAGGATTTTTAGTGTTTAAATCAGCATGCTATTTGGACGTTTTGACCCACAATCCAGTGCGCACCGGAAGTGACGTCACATCGACGGAGCCTCAATATGAATACGACTCGGGATATATAAGCAAGAGGCAAGATCAAGGCGCAATGTTAAGATGAAAGAAATAAGTAAAAGTATGTACCAATTGTATGCCTACTGCATGCTAACTATATTATTTTTATGATCAGATGTACTGTAGTATGTAGAATATAAAAAGAAAGAGTATTGGTCAATGTTGATAACTGCAGTATGCTAGTTCACATTGAGTTTGTTTTGTTGATGGAATAATTGAACACAGCTTGTTGTGGTCTCATGCTGATAGTAGAATGATGTATCAGCTTCATTGTCTTTAGTCTAGTTTAGCACAGAGACTGGAAGCAGCATGCTAACCGGGCTCAGTCATAGGGAACTGGCATTGATCAACAACACTTACAGAACCCTGCTGGCAAATAACAGTGGTTCGGTGCAACGATGCATTTTATTATTATATCGAGTGATCCACTAACTGCGGCTTTAGTGTGTGTGTGTGTGTGTGTGTGTGTGTGTGTGTGTGTGTGTGTTTGTGTTTGTGTTTGTGTTTGTTTGTGTCTGTCTGTGTGTTTGTAGTGATTACCTTTCCTGGAACGTGCAATATTTTTTATATAACCATGAAAATCCTAGCCTGGAAATCCAGACCAATATCTTGAACGATAGAGGGTCTGGCCACGATCAATAGACCCTCCCAACTCAAGGGGCGGTTCCTACTCGTGCATTTCAAATACCACTGCACGTGATTTGATAGCACTACGACCAATCAGAGCAACAGCAAAATGAACTCAGAAGTTTACAGAAACATTTTGTATATAGAGAATGCATTTTACCTGCTAAAGAGGAGACTGAAGAGAGTAAACAAACAACAACTGAAAGAGGCTGCAGTAAAAGCCTGGAAAAGCATCACAAAAGAATAATGCAAAAGTTTGGTGATGTCAATGGGTCACATATTAAATCTTATTCACTTACATTTATTTTAAGTCTAACTGTTCCAATACTTTTGCTCACCTAAAAATGTGGTGTTCCTTTAAGGTGCGAACACACTACACATGTTACACGCGTACAGACACGTATAAAATCGGCTATTTTTCCATAGGGAACCATTGGTTTACGCGCGTACATGGTGCGTAGATGCGTCACTCGCGCTAAAGCAACATTTTAGCCGCGTTAGCTGCGTATGAGCCGCATATATACGCAGCTAAGCGCGGAGTTCAAAAAATTCAACTTTTTACGCTCCTACACATGCCGATTAGCCGCGTTGGCCAATCAGCGTTGGGCTTGACCCGACGTCACATACATTGGCACGGTCGGAGAACAGTGTACTGTACACAGAGGCTGATGAGAGACACCGAGGAGGAAAATGTATTGCAGGCAGCCGAGCCGGTGCTGTATGACAGCAGCTCGGGAATAGAAGACGTGGGGAGAGTAAACCAGGAGAATGGACTTCCTAGTTAATTCAGTGAATATGTGCGGCTGTGCTTTAGCCGATAAAACAAGTTAGCGCCGTATAGCTTTAGTTAACTCACCCGGTTATGTGCGGGCGGCTAGCGCCTCATATTATGAACCCAAACATGACGGCTATGTCCGTGGGACTTTCACAACAAGTACAGCGAAGCACCGGTGTTGATCTACGCCAGCCACGGTCCCCTGTCACAGCCAGGTAGGGTAATGTTGCTACTTGGCTTTATGTTGTGCCGCCGTGAACCGATGCTGCTGTAACTGTGTTTGTTATGTAGCTGCCGTGAATATGCAATGCTGTTTTAATGCGAGGCTATTTGTGCTGTTCAGTTTGTCTTTTGGCACAGTTGTTGGCCGTGTTGTTGTTGTTTTTGTGCGGACATGCACGCTGTTGTGTCGGGTCTGATCGCAGCCATGGTTCATTAGGGGAAATACAATATCGGGAGGGAGACTACGCGCGTAGAACCATTTTTGACACAAAATGATCAAGCCACATTTTAGCTGCGTTACGCACGTAAATCTTACGTGGGTAACGCGTGTAGTGTGTTCGTACCTTTACAAATAATGCCATCTTCTCAGTTGTGTATCAGATCCAGACGTTAATACCTGGTAACGAAAGCTAAATTGTTGATCTATTGTCTCATATTCATATTTTGGTGTCAAACACAAATGTTTCCAGTCTACAGCAAAAATAAATCAATTGGCCTCAATGTTCCAATACTTTTGGAGGGGACTGTATATACACTCACCGGCCACTTTATTAGGTACACCTGTTCAATGGCTTATAAAAACAAAATCTAATCAGCCAATCACATGGCAGCAATTTAATGCATTCAGGCATTTAGACGTGGTCAAGACAATGTACTGAAGTCAAACCGAGCATCAGAATGGGGAAGAAAGGGGGTTTAGGTTACTTTGAACATGGCATGGTTGATGGTGCACGGCAGGATGGATCCATACTTTCATGTTGTTAACGCCAAATTCTGAACCTGCCATCTGAATGTCGCAACTGAAATCGAGACTCATCAGACCAGGCATGCTTTTTCAATCTTCTATTGTCCAATATTGGTGATCCTGTGAGAATTGTAGCCTCATTTTCCTGTTTTTAGCTGGTATCAATAGCTATCAATAGGGCTTTGATGCAAATTCTGAAGTCTGATTATTAGGCTACGTTGGCAGCTGCTGTGCAGTTTTTTTTCAGTAACTCAACCTGCACTGTAAAAAAAAGGCAATAAGTTGATCTTTTTGTAGATTCATACCTCCTCAACGTGCAAATTAATTAGTTGTTCACAATCACATACCTAATAAAATATTAATTTTACTCTTAGATTGGAAGGTTTCACTGTTTATTTATTTAGGGTGGCTTTTTAGTTGTATGTTTGAGGAGCACATTTGGGAGTTTAATTTATGCAATGTTGAAAGAATTTACAGAATTTTCATTTTGGGGCATCCCTACAGTGAATAATCGTATTTAATAATCGTGATTACAATATCAATCAAAATAATCGTGATTATCATTTGGTTTCTACATGAAATAAAATTAGGAACTTCACCGAATTTTCTACTTAAAACCACAAAAAAACAACACACACACACAAAAGAGGAAAAAAGGCAGGCTGCATATGCTAGAAAGAGTGACAGGGGGGGGGGGGGTCAGTTTATGCGGGAGACAAGGCAGCTAGCAAACAAAAGTGAGACGGAAGATTGAGACATGCTGAGAGTTTTGAACCTTCATTGTTAATTAGGCACCCACTAAATCAATAATGCACAGACACTGCGGAGAATAACATAAGATAACTTCCTACCTTCATGCTTATTTGCCCGAAGCTTCCCATAAAACGTCTATAGAGCCTTCTCTATGCATCTGTCTTTACTCTTTAATCCCGTGCGGGCCGTGTCCGCAAACTACAGGTGCAGCTGCGCTATCGTCTCACCCCTTTTGCACCGGGTCAAAGGGCACTATAGAAGTGCGATTAATCTGCGTTAATTTTTTTAATTGCGTTAATTTTTCTGTGATTAATTAATCGAAATTAACGCGTTAATTTGACAGCCTTAATTTTTAAGCATGCCACCATACTAAATGGCAGAAAGTATTGGGATTTGAACGCATGGAGTGTCTCCTGATGAATATTTTAGATTTCAGAGAATCTAGACAGCTGTTTGGTTCAGAACATGTGATTCCTGAACTGTAAATACAGCCTACATGTCTATAAATCAACAAGGTTTAGCACCAGCATACTGGCTAATCAATTCTAAACCACTTACAGCTACTGGAGGGCAGGTATAAGGACACAACATCACAGCAACCACTGGCACTATATAATAGCACAAACAATAGTAATGCTGATCATTTAATTTGAGGGTTAAAAATGAAAAGTAACAAAATGTTTTTTATTCACATGTGGACAAGCATCATGGAGATACATTTCTAAATCAACTCAAATTTAACTTTGACATTTCTTTACTGTTATTTCTTGTGACGGCTTATATACGTGATACAACATCCTTGATTGGATATAGTGTGAATAATAATAATTAAATAAGCTAAAATATTTAGCCCTGGTACTGAACATCCAGCCCAATGGTACTTTAGTTACATCTTAACATGATGTATAACATTAAAACATGGACATGGTGGCAGAGGCAAAAATAGCACAATGGTCATGCAGATGTGTAAGGTTTGAACATGCTTTGGTTGGTAGGCAGGCGCAGTAGTTAAAGAGGCCATGAGACAATATGGAAGCACCATGCATTCCTGTGTAGATCAACCCAGCCCATACCTTCATGAGTTAAGAAAACTAAGGGGCCCTTTACACGGTGAACACGTGACAGTTTTCCCTGTTTTGGTTTCTAAAGTTAACCCGTTCAGACGCAATTTATTTGAAATCTTCACTCGTACACATGTTTTCAGAGAAAATGGGCCGAATTCGCTGTAGTAGGCATGCCAAGCCAATAGTTAGCGGTGACACTTAGCCTAGTAGATAGCTCTTTCGGTACAATTTGATCCATAAAACATTACTGTAACCGAAAATTAATGCCACTAACGTTCATAAAGCGGTTGGTGTAAGCTTAGGGTTACAAGTATTGTAAATGACAAGCTTTCTGTCCTCTTATTCCACCGCATTGAACTTGTGAAAACAGAAGACATGCTGATAGTGAAGGGGCTTTGTGAGCGGCTACCTTCCTGTGAGGCGTACTTCAAAATAAAAGTCAACTCACGTTTGTCCAGTGAAATGCTATTAATGTTTAGCCAGTGAAATGCTTTTACTGTGAAGCCTTAATGCTCCTTTTGTTAGTAACTTAACTTACGGCGCTGATCTATAGATAGTGTTTTTTAATGTAGAGAGAGCCGTGTCCAGAGTTGGGTCGTAACGCGCTACATTTACTCCGTGACAAATACTTGAGTAACTTTTTGAATAAATTGTAATTTTAGGAGTATTTTTATTGAAACATACTTTTACTTTTACTTGAGTAAATATTTGAAGAAAGAACGGTACTTTTACGCCGTTCCATTTGGCTACATGACGGTAGTTACCTTATTTTTTTATATATTTTATTTATTTCATGCGAGAGCTATTTCTCTCATGATTTCTCTCCCCGGGGACGTCTTCAGCCAACATCTCTATCACGTGACTATTTCAACCAATAAAAACCACATTACAAAAGCTTGCCAATCAAATGCAGCCACTTCAGTCACATGACAAGTGTTGTCATGTTGTCATAGGGCTCAACCATGGGCTCAACAATGTCCGCTGACTTTTTTTAAAGGCTGCGGTCCCGCACCGATGTTGTGTCCGTGGCCGTGCCATGTAGGTTAAACGCATATTTTACCGACTATCTGGGTGAGTCGAGAAAATGTTAGAAACCGCTGATTCCGAGGAGCAATAGCCACACCCCTGGCCTCACACACTCGCAAGCCCTCAATCACACTAACTCACAAAATAACAATCACACACTCACAATCGCATTGACACAGACTCCCACACACTCGCAATTACAGAGACACTGTTCTTCTTTGACACATGTCCTGTTCTCCCTGTAGCCTACTCACTTTGCATGCCCCAGTCAGGCTGTGTGAGAGTCTGAGAGTGGTCTCTTTGTTCAGCCACTCTGTAGTTTCATACGTTAAGTGAGTGTGCCAGCAGGTTTTGATGTGTAACGAAGTTTAATTTTGTGTGTTTTATATTTTTGGGGCTAAACACAACCTAGACAATTTTCTCAGGGCCAGTGACATATTGTAGGAATTAGTTTTAAAATGTGTATGTGCAAAACAATTGCAACAGTGTTATAAGTGTATTGGTTTTAATTAATATAATTTTGGACAAGCCTAATCTATTATCATTTTATTTGAAGGGTGATGTATTTAATTTGGCAGATAATTAATGTATTATTGTTTGAGTTCAAGGGTTATTCATTTGATTTTTAAATACCTTATTTATTGTTTTATTTAAAATTATGTTATTTAACATATCTTTATTTGAACATTGTTGTTTTATATTATGTTCGTGTCTATTCTGTACCGTTTGTGTTGCTCTGTATATTTCAAAAATAAATCCGTAGTAATTCAGTAGGCCTACTTGTACTCTTGAGTACTTGAGTAGTCTTTTCACTGCATACTTTTTTACTCTTACCATGGTATCTGCCAATTTTTAAAGTTCAAATTTAAAGACATTTAAGACCTTTTTAAGACCTCTAAAATGGAAAAATAATACCAATACCGCGGTAACAGAAATCGACAAACTACACTATACTCCGTAAAGGGTTACATTAAATCTGACTACCAAATATTCAATGCACTTTAGCTAACAACTGCTGTCTAATTACAGAAAATAAAAAACAAAAAGGTCCAACTAGCTGATCTTTTGAGGGAACTATTAGTATCTTTAAAGATGAGCTAGTTGGACCTTTTCGGGTTGAAGATGGCCTCAAAATCAACTCCCAAACCTACTGCCAGTTTCTAGAAGATACTTTCTTCAGTGGTACAGTAAAAGGTCTGCATCTTTCAAGAAGACCATGATTTTTATGCAGGACAATGCTCCATCACATGCATCGAAGTACTCAACTGCATGGCTAGCCAGTAAAGGCCTTAAGGATGAAAAAATAATGACATGACCCCCTTCCTCTCCTGACCTAAACCCTATTGAGAACCTGTGGGCCCTGCTTAAACGGGATATTTACAGTGAAGGAAATCAGTACACCTCTCGGAACAGTGTCTGGGAGGCTGTGGTTGCTGCTGCACAAAAAGTTGATCGTCAACAGATCAAGAAACTGACAGACTCCATGAATGGAAGGCTTGTGACAGTTATTGAAAAGAAGGGTGGCTATATTATATTGGTCACTGATTTTTTTTTTTGACATGTCGGACATTTTTATTTGTAAATGTTGAGTTGTTTTATTATTCTCACTGTAACAGATGAAAATAAACAAGTGAGATGGGAAAATTTTAGTTTTTTTATTTAGTTGCAGAATAATTCTGCACACTAATAGTTACCTAATAATAGCAAAACATATATATATTCTCGTAAGAAAGACAAAACCTCACCTTTACTTTCGTAAACATTCAGGTTTAGGTTCATTAACATTTTGGATTGACCGAGAGCACTGTAGTTGTTCAATAATAAAATTAATCCTCAAAAATACAACTTGCCTAAAAAATTTGCACACACAGTGTAAGAGATCACTGTAAAGGCAACCTGAAAACCCATCATTACCACCTTTTTAACCAATTACAGAACTGTATCAATTGGTTTACATTTACTGATTAATCGAGTAACAAGAACAGTTTAATAAATTTAGAAAATATGTGTTAGGTGCAGCATACAATATTTTAATTAGGCTAAATTAAAAATGGGATATTTTTGGGAGAAGAATAATCCGAATGTTCTTCATATTTTAATTCCTTATTCAATAAATAACAAACTTAGTCCATTAACTTTATTTTTCAGAACTTATGGCAGAAACTATTTAAAAATTGGTTCCACAGGTCAAGGGAGGTTTTTGCAATTTCAAAATCGTATGTTGGCCCACTGTAGATTTACATCCATGCTCACGAGACCTGCGGTAATTTGCGCAAAGTAATTTTTTCTTCATACAGTATTGTTGCAGGCGTTCAGGTTAATAAACCGAGTTGTACCGATTGGCAAAGGAAACGTAGGCTACTATCTGCGATTGATGGGAGGATCGGCAATAGTTTTTATAGCTGTCAGAAAGGGAGTGCAGAGTGGAGAGAAAGAAAGTGACAGAAAGAGACCCGCGTCTCACTCCATGAGCTCACGCCAAGTCAACGCGACCTGAATGAGCTGAATGAACGTCTGATGAGCAGCTATTTATAAATATAGACACATAAACATTGTTCACTAAACACAATCAACGTGTTGTGTGATTTGCGACAGTAGCCTACCTATATCATCAGCGGACGGGTGGTTGCGCACCTACAAGCAGCGGCAGTGTGTGGTCGCGGTCGCGGGGTGAAAAAAGCCAGCCAGTCGTCCTCCCTCCACCTCTCACTGAATTTATAATAGCTGCGCATGCATTTCGCTGGGTCGTTCTCTCCTTTTTTGCTCTACCGCGGCCGACTTCAAATTCGAAAGCAGGGAACACACATTCTTCTTCTACGTTTTAAATGCGGTACTCAGCCTCACACGGCCGTACTGCCTCTAGCGTAGGCGTCGGACTTGCCGGATATCTTTGTATATAAAACACCGATAAAATAAAAACATAGAAATCTAACAATTAAACTATAAAACTAGAATGAAACAAATAAGGCAAGCTCATTAATTCTGCCCCCGAGTAAATTTAATGCCGCCCACCCAATAATTCCAGACTTTTTAAGACATTTAAGGCCTTGAATATTGAAACTTAAATTTAATGACTTTTAATGCTTTTCAAGATCCGCGGCAACCCTGTCTTACTCGAGTAATAATTTTTATGAGTACTTTTACTTCTACTTGAGTAATTATAATCTTAAAGTAACTTACTTTTACTTGAGTACATTTTTTGGCTACTCTGCCCACCTCTGGCCGTGTCCCTGGCACATAGGTGGGGACACGTTTATTTTGCTAGAAAAACCGGCAGAGCACAAATCTTTCCCCAGCCAAAGTGGCAGGTGGTCTCAATAATTTACTAATCACTTAGACTAAATTGGCGATTGTTATATTTGAGCCCTGCACGACACTCTCCGCTGATCACAGTGATGGTGCCGCGGAGACACCGTGCATGTTATGTTGTCTAACTTTATAACTCGCGTGTGTGTATTTTGACAGCAAATGTTATAGACTACGCATGTGTGAAGTGGAGCCGTGACGTCAGAGTTACAAGAAACCAAAACAGTTGTGTTTTCAAAAATTTCCTCCCTGGGAGTTGATCTCAAAAACTTGCGGTTTCATGCCTGCGTTTGCTGTTTTCATGTAAATGATATAGTGCATCGTTTCGTGTTTTCGTATAAACAGCACCTAACTAACTCCTTTTTGTATATTTTTATCTCCTGCGATACAAAATATTATTTAACATGAATTTGGGTAAATATGATTTGTTAAGTAATTGTAAAGCTTTCATGTACACTCACCAGCCACTTTATTAGGTACACCAGTTAAATTTCTTGTTAACACATATCAGTGATTCTTGAGAAGTGGGACAAAACAGGGTGCAATGTTGAAAAAATACAAACCCTATGTTTGGGCAAATTAAATAACATGTATGTATCCAACATATACTAAGCTACTGAGTTAAGCTTAGACATAGCCTTCCAGCTGTTGTCCTTTTTATCAAAATGGGCTTTTTACCTTGCCATTCCTTATCAAAATGGGCTTTTTAGCTTGCCATTTCTTATTTTGAGTCAACACCGTCAGACACCAAAAAACACAAGTACATTTTCCCTCAATTTATGCTAGACCCATGAGATGTATAGTGATCACAAATATTCACTAAAACTGATAGAGGCCACATTTTTTTTAAATGTATATGAATATACATTTTTTTGATATCTGACGGAGTTGACATATTTAACGTTTCTTAAACAGAACAAATAGAGTTTTTCCAGTAGCAGTTTGGTTTTTCGTTGATGATAGGTGCTAGTATGAACTACTTCAGGAAAATAAAATGATCGAAACATTTCAAATAACTTCTTCAGAAATTGTAAGTCGGTGTTGACGTATCATGTTTGTGACGCATGACTTTCAAGATTTGTAATGTAAAATATTCTTAAACTACAACACTTATCAGAGCCTGTCTGACTCTAATGTACTCTGCAGAGGTAGAATGTGACAATAGGTCCTTCATAGTGACAGTTGCCCCTTATTTTGGCTGATTCTATTACATTTTAATGGATTGTCTGACGGTGGTGACAAAAAGTGTCCCACCAATATGAAACCATATAAAACATGAATGTGTTGAAGAAAAACTATTTTTATTGATATGAGAGATTATTTAGTGTTGCTTTCGATGAAAAAAGCACTTTTTAAATCATTAAAGTAAATTTTTAATAGGTTTTATTGCATATGAAAGATTGAAACCCTCTCTGTGGACACACTGTTTTGGACATTGTGAGAAGATAACAAGTGTCATATATTTGACATAATAATGATTAAATTAAATTAAATTTAAAGGGATAATTGTGCTCCAGACATTCTATTCTTAATCCCTAATAACATCTACAATTTTAAATATTTTTATTTTTAAAGATAACAGCAGTTACATATGGAAGACTGCCTTTTGTCCCGGTTCTCAAGAATCACTGATATAACTTATCAGCCAATCACATGGCAGCAACTCAATGCATTTAGGCAAGTAGACCTGGACAGGGCATCTTATTTCAATTAAAACCGAGCAACAAAATGGGGAAGAAAGGCGGTTTATGTGACTTGGAACATGGAAATGGTGATTGCTGCAGACGGGCTGGTCTGAGTATTTCAGAAACTGCTGATCTACTGGGGTATTCACTCACAACCATCTCTGGAGTTTACAGAGAATGGCCCGAAAAAAAAAATATGCCTTGTTGATGTCAGATGTCAGAGGAGGATAGGCAGACTGGTTTGAGATGATAGAAAGGCAAAAGTAACTCAACTAGCCACTCGCACAGTATGCAGAATACCATCTCTGAACGCACAACCCGACCAACCTTGAAGCAGATGGGCTACAGCAGCAGTAGACCCTACCAGGTGCCACTCCTGTCAGTTAAGAACTGAAAACTGAGGCTACAATTCGCTCACCAAAATTGGACAATATAAGACTGGAAAAATGTTGCTTGGTTTGATGAGTCTCGATTTCAGTTGCGAAGTTCAAATGGTAGGGTCAGAATTTGGCATAAACAACATGAATGTATGGATCCATCCTGCCGTGCACCATCAACCATGTCATGTTCAAAGTCACTAAAACCCCCTTTCTTCCCCATTCTGATGCTCAGTTTTAACTTAACCCAGTGATGCCGGCTGCTGCGCGATGCAACATTTACCTCCTGCGCAGCATTGTTGCTTTATCTAATTTTCATGGCACGCGCAGCAAAGAATGCACCGTCATTGGTTCAAATACACATGAGGTGGGTTTTGTTGATTTTTTAAGACCACGTGACCACCCAAATGTTGTGTGGTTTGCCGAAAATCACGTCAATCAAAAATAAAAAATAATAATAAAAGAAATAAGCCGGCTGTGTCGGCGATAGTGTATTACAGAACAGTTAGTGGCGTTCGGAGCGCAGAATCTAGGTCTACTATAGGCTACTGACGAAAATCCCACAACACATTGCATCTATTTATTAACAATATTTATGAATTTAGGCTATATTTTGCTGCTGCAACTCAAATTCAGCCCAGCCAGGCGAAAGTTAAGGTATACAGCTGTTTGGACCAGCTGATCGGCTCCCGACAGCGGGAGTCAGTCTGCGTTCCAGTTGTACTGGGAAGTCGGATTTATGGTGCCAGTGATAACTGAACTAAATTATAAAATAAAGCTATCTCTTCCCTCAGTCACTACTATCCATGCTTAAAGGAAGCAGGATTATAACCTCATTTAGCACATTATTTTTAAATATTTTAGATTAGATTAGATTTATTTATTTGTCACATACACAATCGCACAGGGCGATGCGTAGTGAAATTCTTCTTGTAAACCAGTCCGGCTATCATTCAACTATGTAAAGTGCAAGATTAAAAAATTATTGGGTGGGATTGGGTGGTGGGCTAAGTGACATTGTCAGTCTAGTTCAACAGTCTGATGGCCTGGGGAAAGAAACTCCTCCTCATCCTCTCTGTGTTGTCCCTCAGCAGACGGTAGCGTCTCCCTGAAGGCAGCAGGGTAAACAGACTGTTGTTGGCATGATCGACATTACTAGTGATCGTTTTGGCTCTTTTTCTGCATGGTTTGATGTGAATGTACTACAGTTTGGGGAGGCTGGTCCTGATGGTTCTCTCAGCTGAGCGGACCACCCTCCTTAGAGCCAACTGATCCTGCTTGGTGGTGATACTCCCGCTCTGGATGCTCTCTATGGTGCAATTGTAGAAGTTCCTGAGCACACTGAGTGGGAGTTTAAAGTCTCTTAGTCGTCTGAAATAGTAGAGACGCTGACAGGCTTTCTTCACAACGGTGTTGGTGTGACAGGATCATGACAGGTCCTGTGTGATGTGAACACCGAGGTATTTGAAGCTTTCCACCCTCTCCACCAGGGCTCCGTTTATGCTGAGAGGTTGGAAGCTCCTCTGCTGTTTCCTGCTGAAGTCCACTATTAGCTCCTTGGTCTTGTCGACGTTCAACTTGAGTTTATTCTCCTCACACCAGTCCACTAGATGCTTGATCTCAGAGCGGTAGGCAGTCTCATCATTGTTTGAGATCAGGCCAACCACAGCTGTTTCATCAGCGAACATTGAGTACCTAATAAAGTGGCCGGTGAGTGTATGTATGCATGTATGTTTGTATGTATTCTGTATATGTGTTATGTTATGTGTGTTTTGTGAATTGTATAAAAAAAGAAAACCAGACACAATTTTTTAAGGAGGATTTCAGCCTTGGTCTCATGTATAACTAAGCACAGCAAGCTTCACTTGACAGACACAGACAGTTTACACCGATGTGACAAAGTGTGAGATGTGCTGATAGCACTGACAGCTCTGTACCGGCACCTCTATAGCTCTGCTTGTAACACTGGCATTATGCTACAACTTCTCTTGCTCTGCATTTGTTTTATGCATAAAACATAGGCCTGCAATGTTTCCAGGCCTATAGTTTAACTGATAAAAATTCTAGTGTTCGTTGGAGGCACATCCACAAAGATAATTTAAAATATCTAACAATGAATTAAAAAATCAACAAGTCTTTGTGTTTATGCTAGCCTGGAAATCCAGACCCTGATATCTTGAACGATAGAGGGTCTGGCCACGATCAATAGTAATTTCCAACTCAAGGGGCGGCTCCTACTCGTGCATTTCAAATGCCACTGCACGCAATTGGATAGCACTACAACCAATCAGAGCGATGCACAAGGTGACGTATTAAGCCCCTTCGTTTAGCGAACAGCGGTTTAACTGTTAAATTAAACTTTTGCCGTGGTCGGTCGGCAAAACAGAACATTCCTCTTACTTGCTAATGAAAGATTTGAGTGCCGTCTTCCAAAATAGTAAAACATCGAGGCCAAAGCCGTCTCAAACTCAAACAACATATCCGCAGCCATCTTTCCAGAATGTAATATAATATGTTCTGCGTTCTGCATGGATGCTGTCTTGTGCTTTTTGGTCAAACTATAGAAAGTCTCTGAAAAGTTAGTATTGCACAGTTTTCAGTGCAAAGAATTTTCGTTTAACGAAACAGAAATTACTCTGTTTTTTATTTAACATCACATTTGCAGTTGATGTGTCCACACTAGGGTTGGGCGGAATCCATTTTTTAATACCTTTAAATCTTCCCAAAATGATACCCCAGTATACGGTTATACCTCGAGGTATTAGGCTTCCTATTGCTACATTTTACAAGATAACATTGAACTAATCACTATAACGTTACCTCCGCCAAATACAAATTTTTACTGACAGCACTTGAACACAAGCTATTTTAAGCTTTAAACTGTCACGTGAGGCACAAGTGTTAGCATGGCGGGTTAAAAAAAGCTTTGTGCTTGTTTGACAGATAGTTTAAGAATTGACAAATGGAGCGCCTTTAGCTCAGTTGGTAAGGCGTCCCCCTCCTGGGCCGGACCCAGCAGCAGACCCGGGTTCGAATCCCACCCGCGGTCGTTCTCTGCATGACACTCCCCTCTCTGCCCCATTTCACCTCTGTCTCTCTGCACTGTCAATAAAGCATAAAAATGCCCAAAAAATATCTTAAAAAAAAAAAAAAAAAAAAAAAAGAAGAATTGACAAATAAGACCTACATTATTAATAGGACTTTTGTAATCACTTTAAAGTATCTTCAAACACAGGCATTGGTGCTGCTGCTGGAAATGGACAAACACACTCGTGTTAGGGTCGCCACCGACCCGTTTTGGTTTTCAAATGCATAAAAGAACCACTTACATTTTGTTTATTGCTTCAAAATTTCTTGACTTTGTCAGGAACCTCTATTTCAACAAAATAAAAAAAATTAAAAATGTTTCACTTAATTATAAAATGCTCTGGTGGAAATTATAACACTGGTGGTGTTAGGGTCGTTTTCGACCCGGTTATAGAATAAGATGTAAAAAACAATAACTAGAGCCAAAACTGAAATCTTAAGTGCACTGTCAGCCAACACAATGACAGTTAGCTCCTCTCCCAATCATGTGAGCTCTGGGGGGGTTCTCATTTTGACTTTTTTTGCCCTTATACCTGCATAAAAGCGAAACAAACAGAAGGGCATATCCAGACATGTGAAGTCAATTCAGTATAGAGTTAGTGACTTGAAGAGTGCACATCTCCTATTTGCAGTATTCAAAAATGAGGAGATATACAGTGAGCCAAGTTCTGGATCATGTTTTTGGTGAAAATGGCCACCTGATTCTAAAAATAAGAGGTGTTAGGTCTGCCGAAGCACTAAGGACAGAAAGATAAAAGTATTGTGCTTTACCTGCAAGAAATATCTCTGCTAAGAACACTAAAAGTGTTGCTTTTTGTCACACATCTGTACACACACACATACACATGCACACAGAGACTTTTACTCTGTTTCTTTTTACTAGTTTTGGAGCTAGTAATTGATTTTGATTAGTTTGATTTGTTGATTGGTTGTTGTTTATTTGACCTTACAAATCTATATTTTGTGTTGTGACTTGTTCTGGTTTTCATTGTGTGTTTGTATAATGCTGAAATAAAAGTTTTTTTGCTCTTTTCTGAAATAAATATTTATGGGTCGTAATTGACCGGTAACACCATATATGTTAAAAAGGTCAATAATATTAATATGAAAAAATAAATAAAACAAAATTTGTTAAGAAATGTGTTCTCATACCCCTCAGTTATAATCAGGTAACACAACAACCAAATATTTATATATATGATTCTCTTAAGGTTCATTTTACCATTTTTTAAACTGAAATTGAGGCGCATACTGACAAAAAAAAAGGCCCAGCCGCCTACACCAAAAATATTAAAAACAATATTTTCATGGATAAGGAAGCCTAACAATGTAACCAAGAGATGAGAAACAAAAAGGATGATAGATAATTGTTTTTAGTGTTTTTTACAGCTGATTTCAGACACGGGTCGAAACCGACCCGTTAACACCATGGATGGTAGCAGAAAGTTAACACAGGAGGAAGGTTAAGGCATTTATTATAAACATGCACCAGGCATTTTTTATGACATTGCTATCTCCCAACGCTAGTCCATATAGTTTTCCTGTCTAACTTGATCTCAGCAACACAATTGAGAGCACAATATGCTACCCAATACACACAAAGAAAGAAAGTGAGAATGACTTTCTGTAAAGTTAGCTTGGGGATCATGCTAACTCCGCAGGTTGTGGAGCCAGCTGTTGTCACAACAGTGAGGGAGAGCAGAGCAGAAACAAGGACAGTCCAGCTAGGGAGGAACACAACAGTCTGAAAGGAGCCAGGCACCAAGAAATGCAGGGGGTGGATACTGGAAGGTGGGCAGCAAGCATTGTAATAATGCATGGTCATACTGGAGGGGCTTCCTGCCTTACTGCAGGTGGTTCATTTTGCTTTGTCATTCTCTGTTTCAGTGAAGCTGAGCCACACTCTGGAGAATTTGCCTTGGTCAGCCATAGTCCACGTGAGTGAATGAAATTCGCAAGAGTTAGGAATCCATAAGCTTAGGGATGGGAAGGATCCAATACAGTATCATGTCCGATATGGCTGCAATCTATTTATCTGACATCGGACTGACGACTCCAACTTCACGTACAGATCCAGGTCAGTTTTTTGAAAAATAATAACTTTAACTATGAAATAAAATAACATATTAAGAGCATGAACACTTTAAAAATAATTTAGCAATTAAAAAGTTGAGTTGTGATTCTTGTGTATTCAAAACATTACAAGCAGATCAGATAAGCCTAAATCCATTTTTGTTTATTGCTCTTTTAAATTATAATTGTTTTGTTGCTGAAGCCTTCCTAACCTTACACATAACATCTTCAACAACAAAGATATGTATAATAATTTTGATATCAGACAGTATCGGTATCGGCCGATCTCCCAAACCCAGATATCGGAATCGGATAGTACTGAAAAATAGTGCATCTCTAAGCAAAATCAAAGTATACGCGTCTTATTGAGTCCGCGCCACGGTTCTTTGAATATAGAGTGACTGACTGATGAGAGATTAAGGGGGTATTCACACCTAAAAGTCTGCACCAAGGTCGAATTTAGGACTATTTTTAAATCCGCTGTATGGATTAAATCCGATGTATGGATCTAATCCGCGTAGGTTTGGTTTCAGATTGCAATTTTGCCAGCGCACTAAAGAACTTTCCATGACATACCCACATCTGTGTTTATCATTTACATGGGCGGCGTCCCCCTATTCTGGATATTGATTGGTTAGTAGATGGGCGTGTGTCTGACGTCTGTTTTTCTATTCGGTCGTATAGCCTTCATCAGTTTGAATTAATGAATGAAGAAAATTGATGGAAGAAATATATATAATGCTAGCTTCATGATTTGTGTGACTCATATCTGCTTGTCCTTATATCACAACACACACACAAAAAAAAAAAACACGTATCTGACTGACTACATCGAGCCGACTATCTTGTTGCCCCTAGCAACCCCTTGGAGCAACGTGGTGGAGGGAAGAGCTGCAGGAAATTGAAATGCTGTGGATGTGTGTGTGTGTGTGTGTGTGTGTGAGTTGAGATGCGGAAGGGCTTCTTTCTCTAAGTAGCGATGATTAATATGGAGGTGAAAATCTTTACTATTACAGACAGACACACACACACACGCAGTCTGTGTACTTCCATAGCCTCAGGAAACCCCACCCATCTTACTATAGAGTGGTGTTGGCCTATCTGTGTCTGCATTTATGTGTGCGTGCGTGTGTTTTGGACAGAACAACAAAACCTCAGTCAACATGTTGCCCGGAACAACCCAACTTCAATCAATTAAATATTGATCAATTGATCAAATAACACATAGTAATCTTCAGCAATGGAGACCGGTTGAAGCCCTAAAATAACGAACAGATGTAATATCTAACTCATTTAATATCCACAGCACAACGGATGCCAATTAAACATTCACTGTGATAGCAGCATATCTATACGCTGTCTCACTGTCAGCTAGAGAAGCGCTCACTACTCTCTTCAAATTCTAAATATATCTGACCCTTCTCTGCTCTCTGTTGCTACACTAGACAGGTGTGTGTGTGTGTGTGTGTGTGTGTGTGTGTGTGTGTGTGTGTGTGCGTGTGCGAGTGAAGAAATAAACACACTAGGCAGGTCTCAAGCTACAGACTGTTCCTTTTTGTTTCACACAAAAGCAGAGCCATCAAACAGAGAAACATCCCTCACTGCAATTTCAAACCCATCCTGTGTTTGTCCTGTGCGATCACACACACACACACACACACACACACACACACACACACACACACACACACACACACACACACACACACACACACACACACACACACACACACACACACACACACACACACACACACACACACACACACACACACACACACACACACACACACACACACACACACACACACACACACACACACACACACACACACACACACACACACACACACACACACACAGTTTCTATGAACAAACCGGCCCTGTTGTATGTCATAGAAAGCATGGCTGTCTGTGTGTGTGTGTGTCTATGTGTGTGTTGGGCGGGTAAAGACAGCTCAGATAAATGTGACATTGACCAGGTGAGAGGGATCATGGGAACGGTTGCTGTGGAAACTAGGCGGCCATGGCTGATTTTGCAGGTGTGCTGATGTCAATGATGATGTCATTATCGGCGATAAAACAAGCTGACAGAGTAAGGTTGCTTACATGAGAAAATTTGGAGTAGACATCCAGCAAATAGACTGCACCATGCACTACGCTCATGTACACAAGTGCATGTTCACACCAGGGAGTAATTTCTCACCCACCTTGTCACCAGCATGAAATCCTGTATGCATGTGTCCAATAATATAATAAATTGTCATCAATCTTTTAGAGCACTAGATTCACTCATACAATATCCCAAGAATAAATAGTCTTAATCCAATAGATTCCAATGGAGGAGGCAGCAAACAACCAATACAAAATCACTGCATTTTGAACTGACCAATCAGCTGACAGTCCAGTCAAGGTGCAGTTTATTTTTCTTTTATCAGGCTTTTACTGAAATAATTGGTCGACTAATAACAGTAATCGGCTACGATAAAAACAAGATCAATTGCAGCTTTATTTGAGAGTAACTGTGACACTGTGTTATGTTATGATTCAGTGGATTTAAGGTCATCAGTATTCCACTGCAGTTCTAGGCTCATTCAAAAGGCTTCTATAGATAATATAAAAGACCAGACTACTGGACTTTGGATTGCTTCAAGCAAGAAGAGCCATTGCACTTTGTTGGAAAAATGTGGATCCTTCAACACTGGCAATGTGGATTAAGGATTTGCCGAGCTGTATTGGACTGGAAAGATTGACTTATAGGGGAGAGTGTGGTAAGTTGTGCCAGCAGGGAAGTAGTGCCATCCCTTGTGTCTAGGAAACCATAGAAGAAATTGGAAATGTGACCACATATTTTTGAAGAGCCATCCATTTGACTAATCCTGCAAAGAAGGGAGGCACATGGAATGAGATGTTAGCACATTAAAGCTCAAAAACAGTTTTTTTGCCTTTCAAAGTAAAATTTCTATGATCATGTTTTTTTGATTATTGTGTCTGATATTCGGGGTCTGATATTCGGCGTCCAGTAATGGACTGCCGATTACCAAAGCGGTCATTCAGCTTTAGGGCCTGTGTCCAATTGTGTTTATTTCTTTTTTTTTTTATCGGTTGGAACACTGGCTGTGCTCTCGGAAGCGGCCGGGGCATGCGTGTGTGCAATGGGAGAGAGAACGATGTGTGTGGAGAGAAAAAAGAGGCACAGGAAATAGCCAAAGCCAATTCAAAGCCTCGACTCATTATGTTGCGAGGCCAACCTCAGAGGCAGAGTGATCGACTTTTATTTTGGCCTTTTTGCTGCGGCAGTTGTGCTGAGGGGAGATTGCCAACTGCGCTGTCCTTTTACGCACCACCACCACGACCGCCGTACTGTTTGGATTTCATAATTTGCATCGACGCCCTAATGATAATAAGAATGAGAGGCTTCATTTAAACGCTGTCCAAATGGTGGTTGTGATTGCAACTTTGTCGATGTAGGATGAAACTAACGGAGATCGCGGAAGCCTTCCCCTCGAAAACGTAACGTGCCCCGGTTATCATTTCAGACTTAAACCATGGTGTTGATAGCTTTCGTTTCAGAACTATGTGATTGACTATGAACATTTAATAAATGTTGTATTTCTCAAATACCGAGGACAGCAGCGAGGATGACCCGCTATGCCACGACCGAACCAGAGCATAACAGCGGTGTGTATCACAGCGGGGCACAGGAATGTCCGTGTGAGGATTGGAATAGTCTGTGGTAAACACATCAGAGTTTGGTCTATTTGCACTACTGCTTATTTGTAAGAAGAAAAGTGTTTTATTCAATGTGTTTTTATTTTCATATATTATTTTAATAAATACAATTCATTTCCTTACAAAAACAAGATCAGGGGCCGTATTCACAAAACATTTTATCTTAGTGCTAAGAGTACTCCTAAGGAGCACTAAAAGTTCTTAGTAAGAAGTAATTTCTTGAAACCTATTCACAAAGCTGATAAGACCAACTTTTACTAAGGAATGGGAGGAACTCCTAAGATAAGACTAGAGGGCGGTGTTGACCCTGTTGCTATGGATGATGTCATCATCATACCTTCTATGGCCACAGTGATTGGCTGAGAGGGAATGAGAGCTAAGAGTGAATTTATGATAGAAACACTGTGGGAGATATTCATATTGTGTCGCTGTATTCAAGTAAAGAGTTTTTATATACAATTAATGACAAGTGACACTGATTTAACATGAAACCAAGACACTGCAGGGTTTCCCACACATTTGTTTAGTTCCACAGGTCCGCTACTGTATAGTTTGCCACGTATAGAGTCCTAAAATTAGGAGTGAAACGCCCCTTATTTTTGAGAGTTACTCCTAAATCAGCACGTTAGGACCTACTCTTAGCCTTAAAATGTTTTGTGAATACGGCCCCTGGTCTTCAAATCTTTTTTCAAATATGAGTTTTGAAAAACATGGGGTCGTCTTATAATCAGGGTCGTCTTATATTCGAACCAATACGGTAAGTAAGTAAGTAAACGTATTTATAAAAGCACATTTATGCACTGAAAGTGCTCTACATAGTGCCTTTGGTAGGTAAAAAATTAAGGTTAAATAACAATAACAAAAATTAAATAAAAGAGATAAAACCCAGACTTCCACATATAAATAAAGATAGTAGTGCAGAGGTAAGATAGTTAATGGAGGAGGAAAAGCCAGGGTGTGCAGATGGGTTTTGAGCCTTGATTTAAAGAGGACCTAAGATACTTTTCGACTTTTATGACCTACAAACGTTGTTATAATGATTTATAGTCATGTTTAACCATACTAGAGTATCAAATAATTACGTACATGCATTTCGACGTATTCCCTGCTGACCGTCTGGGGTGGCTATGCAGAGCACTAAACACTATGGCAGCCGGTCGAGCCGAACTCGTTCAAATTTCCGGATAGTTTCTGTCACGCTCGGGTAGTTTCTGTCATATTTCCATGTATGGTAATGCTGCTCAGGCACGCTCCGGCTGCATGCCCCCACCTTCCTGAAAATTTCCCGCTGCTGGAAGGAAGGTAACCAATCACAACGGAGTGGGGTTTGCAGCAGGGGGGGAGGGGCGGAGAAGCTCAAAGCAGTGTGTAGAGAGAGACTGCTGTGCTCGCTAGAGTAAGAGGAAGAGTGTCCCGAAAATCTACATAGTTTTTTGTGATGTGATTCGTGTCAGGTTGCTCTATAGCAGTTTTTAACAAGAAATGAAGACCTGGGGCCGTATTCACAAAACATTTTATCTTAGCGCTAAGAGTACTCCTAAGGAGCACTAAAAGTTCTTAGTAAGGAGTAATTTCTTAAAACCTATTCACAAAGCTGATAAGACCAACTTTTACTAAGGAATGGGAGGGACTACTAAGATAAAATAAGGGGGCGGGGTTGACCCTGTTGCTATGGATGACGTCATGTTCATACCTTCTATGCCCACAGTGATTGGCTGAAAGGGGATGAGAGCCAAGAGTGAATTTATGATAGAAACACTGTGGGAGATATCCATATCGTGTCGCTGTATTAAAGTTAAGAGTTTTTAATACAATTAATGACAAGTGACACTGATTTAACATGAAACCAAGATACTGCAGGGTTTCCCACACATTCGTTCACTATTAACCTATAGGCTACAATAGCGCCACATAGGTCTATTCATTTTACATTTTACAATGATTTGAATCGGGACAAATATCCTTATTGAACAGCTGCACGCCATGCACTCTCACTGTATTTCTCTCAACGGCGACTATGCAGCAATAGTCAGACAGCGACAAACCAGGAAATTCACAATTTGGAAACAACAGCCGGAGAAATCGTAAAGTGCATGCGGAAGGAAAAAGGCGAGACGCGCACCTATACAGACAGCGGACCTGTGGAACGGAGGAGATGCTGCGAAGCGCCACATAGGCTATAGGCCTACTCTAGTAGGCTACGAAATTAAACCCAAACGTGACACCAACAGTAACTTTCAGCGCATCGTAAACCCAAAGCAACTGCAGGAAAAGGAACTTAATAAATTAATTATATTAATATAATACATATAAATGTGTCTATACTTTCTAAATATAACTTCACTAAGATCATTAAACCCTCACAGTTATTAAAGGTACCTTTTGTTAAGCTCACTATCATTAAATCTCTCCAAAATGCCATCAAATGGTTGTCTGTGAATTACTCTTAGTGACTTAGGAGTCCTCTCGAGGACTCTTAGCTTTTCATAGATTTAGGAGCTAGTTTTAGCGCTAAAATGCTTTGTGAATTAAACTTATCTTAAAAAGTTATGAGTCCTAAAATTAGGAGTGAAACGCCCCTTATTTTTGAGAGTTACTCCTAAATCAGCACGTTAGGACCCACTCTTAGCCTTAAAATGTTTTGTGAATACGGCCCCAGAAAAGTAGTATAATAGGATCTCTTTAAAGTCAGAAATGGAGGGGACATCACATGTCAGGTGGCTGTTGGTTCCACAAGCGCGGAGCAGCTACTGCAAAGTAGTAGTATTTCTAAGAGTTGTGCCAGTGGCTGTATACGCTGGTCACCAAAAAAAAAGGGATTGTCTACAATAGCTCAGAAGAGGCCAAAATGCTAACTTCAGCATGCTAACTTGCAGGTGTGATCTTTACCATGTTCACTGGGGTTAGTTTAGTGTGTTAGCATGCTAACACTTCTGATAAGCAGTACACACGAAGTGCAGCAGAGGCTGTGTTGGAGAAATTTTGACCTCAAGATGGAGCCGGATCAAACGTCAGAGGAACACCAAACTTGCTCAAATTTTATCTAGAGACAACAGGAATTTGTTTTGGAGGGACAGTTTAAGCTATGTAGAACTCATTGGACACATTGAGCCAATGGATTCAATTCCCCTTTTGAATATTTTTGATGAGTTTCAAATTATGGCAATGGAGTGAAAACCTTCGGAGATTTTTTAGAAACTTGGGGAAATGTGCCATAACCTACGTATAACCTTCCACTATGGTTCATTTGTCAGGAGACTGCTGTTAGATGTTGTGAAACATTGAGGTTATACTGAAACGTAAACCTTTCTACTACGATGTCACAAACATACTGTGAGAAGAAGCACCCAGTTAAATATTTTGTGCCGTAACTACTGTCGTGACACACACAAACACAAACACACACACACACAGATCTGGATCCCTGGTGTGTGTTGTCAAACAGCAGGAGACCGCACTGACAACGTGAACAGCAGCCACCATCCTGAGCCTCAGCGGGTGCGAGCACATTTCTAAACTGCAACACCTTACATTGTAGATATGACAGCCATGCAGAGAACTGTTTTCTATTAACACTAATAAAAAGGGGTGTTGATTGCTGGTTTCATCGCGATACGATATTAGATTCATACATTGGACAGCTATACCAGATACCAGGGGCCATATTCACAAAACATTTTATCTTAGCGCTAAGAGTACTCCTAAGGAGCACTAAAAGTTCTTAGTAAGGAGTAATTTCTTAAAACCTATTCACAAAGCTGATAAGAACAACTTTTACTAAGGAATGGGAGGGACTCCTAAGCTAACACTAGAGGGCGGGGTTGACCCTGTTGCTATGGATATGCCCACAGTGATTGGCTGAGAGGGAATGAGAGCTAAGAGTGAATTTAAAGCTGCAGTTGATAGTTTTTTCACTGTAATATTTGGCAAAACTGTCATAATAGCCATTCAGCTATATGTAGGTGAAGTGGTCTGAAAATATATTTTTATCACTTTGCTCCCCCCTGCCTCTGTGTGCTGCCCCCCAAAATTGCCACCGCTCATGTTAATTTTGACCAATCAGAGCGAGGTCAGATTCTCCGTTCTTATTGGCTGTGGGACCTTGGCAACGACGTTGATGCGTCAGTTGCGTGAGCGTTCACGACCCTAGCAGTCTGACACTAGCTGTTTGGTACTAGGCTACTACGGAGGACAGCGAGTAGCAATGTCTTCACAAACGAACCCTCTTCCCCGGATACCAACAACTAACACCGCTAAGACAGCAAAAAAACGATGAAAGACGAATGTTGAAAAGTTAACTGCTAAAAGGGAGACGGAGAGAGCTCGAAAAAAAGTACACCGGCCATGTCTTCTTGCCCTATCACGTCAAGACCTCTTTGTCGCTATATTTAGTGACTTTTCAGCCCCACTGGCGAATTTTTTTTCAAAACAGCGACAAGCAACACATCTAGCTTTTTTTTCTGGTGTTATTGATGACTTTTTTCGCCAAAGCAAGTATCACCTCTTCTCAACGAGCAGCGGGAGCACTGACAGGCAGCCCGCTCCTCGCGCAGCAGCAATTTTACAATGATTTGAATCGGAAAAAATATCCTCATTGAACAGCTGCACGCCATGCACTCTCACTGTATTTCTCTATAACGGCGGACTATGCAGCAATAGTCAGACAGCGACAAACCAGGAAATTCACAATTTAGAAACAACAGCCGGCAAAATCGTAAAGTGCATGCGGAAGGAAAAAGGCGAGACGCGCAACTATACAGTAGCGGACCTGTGGAACGGAGGAGATTGTGCGAAGCGCCACATATAGGCCTCTAGTAGGAAATTAAACCCAAACGTGACACCAACAGTAACTTTCAGTGCATCGTAAACCGACAGCAACTGCAGGAAAAGGAACTTAATAAATATTTTTTTATATAAATATAATAAATATAAATGTGTCTAAACTTTCTAAATATTTTACTAAGATCATTAAACCCTTACAGCTATTAAGGTACCTTTTATAAAGCTCACTATCATTACATCTCTCCAAAACACCATCAAATGATTATTTGTGATTTACTCTTAGTGACTTAGGACACCTCTCGAGGGCTCCTAGCTTTTCATAGATTTAGGAGCTAGTTTTAGCGCTAAAATGCTTTGTGAATTACACTTATCTTAAAAAGTTATGAGTCCTAAAATTAGGAGTGAAACGCCCCTTATTTTTAAGAGATAATCCTAAATCAGCAAGTTAGGACCTACTCTTAGCCTTAAAATGTTTTGTGAATACGGCCCCAGAAGTCTGCCGCAACATGACTTCCATTAGGATTCGATTCTGGTGCCTGCAAGTGATAGACCATATAATTGGAGACAATCTGCTACATTAATCTCAACTCACAAAAAACAACACACATTTGATTTGACCATTTTATATCTGAGCTCTCTTACACATATTTAAATGATAAAGAATCCACTATTTTAGTGGAAATAGTGTCACAGATGTGCAGAGAGATTTTCAAAATAAAATCCCATATTAAAGACGATGATATTTATCTTTGTTTGGGCGTTCCATCCGTTCACCGATTAATCGATATACAATCATATGAAAAAGTTTGGGAACCCCTCTCAGCCGGCATTATAATTGACTCTGCTTTCACAAAAAAAATATAAAAGTGGTATGTCTTTAATTTACCAGGAACAGCTAAGTACTGGGATGTTTTCCAAACAAAGATTTTTTGGAAAGCAGTATTTGGTTGTATGAAATAAAATAAAATGTGAAAAACTGGCTGTGCAAAAATATGGGTACCCTTGTGGTTTTGTTGATTTTAATGCCTGTAACAGCATGTAAAACTGATGATTTTAAACACAAAGTTGGTTGGATTATGTTGTTAAGCCTTGAACCTCATAGAATTGTATGTTTAATCATGAGAAAATGTATTTTAGGTGCCTAAATGCAAGTTGCACTTCTTTTTGACTCTCTGCTGAAGTGAGACAGAATGGGATCATCAAAACAGCTCCCAAAAGATCTTAAAAACAAAGATTATTCATTGTCATGGTTTAGGGGAAGGCTACAAGAAGCTTTCCCAAAGGTTTCAATTGTCAATTTCTACTGTAAGGAACGTTGTCAGGGAATGGAAGGACACAGGCACAGTTGCAGTTAAACCCAGGTCTAGCAGACCAAGAAAAGTACAAGAGCGGCATATGCGGCGGATTGTGAGAATGGTTGCACACAACCCAAAGATCGCCTCCAAAGACTTGCAAGAACACCTGGCTGCAGATTGTGTATCTGTACATGGTTCTACAATTCAGTGCAATTTGCACCAAAACATCTGTATGGCCGGGTGATGAGAAGGAAGCCCTTTCTGCGCCCACGCCACAGATACAGTTGCATGGAGTATGCAAAAGCTCATTTAGACAAGCCAGCTTCATATTGGAAGAAAATGCTTTGGACTGATGAGACAAAAATTAAGTTATTTGGTCTTTATAAAAAGCAGATGTTTTGGTGCAAATTGCACTGAATTGTTGAACGATGTACAGATGCACCATCTGCAGCCAGATGTTCTTGCAGGCCTTTGGAGGTGATCTGTGGGTTGTGTGCAACCATTCTCACAATCCTCCACCTATGCCGCTCCTGTTTTTTTCTTGGTCTGCCATGCCTGGGTTTAACTGCCACTATGCCTGTGTCCTTCCATTTCCTGACAACGTTCCCTACAGTCGAAATTGACAATTGAAACCTTTGGGAAAGCTTCTTCTAGCCTTCCCCTAAACCATGACAATGAACAATCTTTGTTTTTCAGGGGCCGTATTCACAAAACATTTTAAGGCTAAGAGTAGGTCCTAACGTGCTGATTTAGGAGTAACTCTCAAAAATAAGGGGCGTTTCACTCCTAATTTTAGGACTCCTAACTTTTTAAGATAAGTGTAATTCACAAAGCATTTTAGCGCTAAAACTAGCTCCTAAATCTATAAAAAGCTAAGAGTCCTCGAGAGGACTCCTAAGTCACTAAGAGTAAATCACAGACAACCATTTGATGGTGTTTTGGAGAGATTTAATGCTAGTGAGCTTTATAAAAGGTACCTTTAATAGCTGTAAGGGTTTAATGATCTTAGTAAAGCTATATTTAGAAAGTATAGACACATTTATATTTATTATATTGTTATGAAAAAATATTTATTAAGTTCATTTTCCTCCAGTTGCTTTGGGTTTATGATGCACTGAAAGTTACTGTTGGTGTCACGTTTGGGTTTAATTTCCTACTAGAGTAGGCCTATATGTGGCGCTTCGCAGCATCTCCTCCGTTCCACAGATCCGCTACTGTATAGTTGCGCGTCTCGCCTTTTTCCTTCCGCATGTACTTTACGATTTCGCCGGCTGTTGTTTCTAAATTGTGAATTTCCTGGTTTGTCGCTGTCTGACTATTGCTGCATAGTCCGCCATTGAGAGAAATACAGTGAGAGTGCATGGCGTGCAGCTGTTCAATGAGGATATTTTTCCGATTCAAATCATTGTAAAATTTAAAATGAATAGACCTATGTGGCGCTATTGTAGGTTAATTGTGAACAAATGTGTGGGAAACCCTGCAGTATCTTGGTTTCATGTTAAATCAGTGTCACTTGTCATTAATTGTATATGAAAACTCTTTACTTTAATACAGCGACACGATATGGATATCTCCCACAGTGTTTCCATCATAAATTCACTCTTAGCTCTCATTCCCTCTCAGCCAATCACTGTGGGCATAGAAGGTATGAACATGACATCATCCATAGCAACAGGGTCAACACCGCCCTCTAGTCTTAGCTAAGGAGTCCCTCCCATTCCTTGGTCTTATCAGCTTTGTGAATAGGTTTTAAGAAATTACTCCTTACTAAGAACTTTTAGTGCTCCTTAGGAGTACTCTTAGCGCTAAGATAAAATGTTTTGTGAATACGGCCCCAGATCTTTTGGGAGCTGTTTTGATGATCCCATTCTGTCTCACTTCAGCAGAGAGTCAAAGAGAAGTGCAACTTGCATTTAGGCACCTAAAATAAATTGTTTCATGATTAAACAGACAATTATATGAGGTTCAAGGCTTAACAACATAATCCAACCAACTTTGTGTTTAAAGTCATCAGTTTTACATGCTGTTACAGGCATTAAAATCAACAAAACCACAAGGGTACCCATATTTTTGCACAGCCAGTTTTTCACATTTTATTTTATTTCATACAACCAAATACTGCTTTTCAAAAAATCTTTGTTTGGAAAACATCCCAGTACTTAACTGTTCCTGGTAAATTAAAGACATACCACTTTTGTATTTTTTTTGTGAAAGCAGAGTCAATTATAATGCCGGCTGAGAGGGGTTCCCAAACTTTTTCATATGACTGTATTGACCTATATCGTGTGTTGTTGTTACAGCCCTGTAATAATCCGTCAAACAGCTGTTTGGAAGACATAAGGTTCATGTCATTGTGTGACCATTCAGCTCTGATATTGTGTGTGTATACTTGCTCGTCTCCAAGCCTTTAGAAATACAGAGAGAAAGCAGCAACCACCACATGGCTGTAAAAGACAGCTGTCAATCAGCCCAACACCTCAAAACACAACTGTCTATTACAAGGAACAACAATTCTCAAAACCAACAATTGCTCCTGAACATATACAAATAAATGACATGGTGACATTTTGTAATAGACAGTGTGTGTTTCAGTGCATTTGGTATTGATGTATGGAGTGAATATCTTCTGGCCATTATCAGAACTCCACTGATTTTAAAAACATGCTTTAGAAAATGCAAGAGCAAAAGTGTAGACGTGTGAATACACTGTGAAGAAGACCCATGGATGTTATTGGTATCAAGTCAACCACAAAGACGGTGGACATCATCAGCAGTTATCAGATGTGACTATACAGAGTATTTAGGCCTACTGTGTGTATTCCTAATAATAGAAGTAATACAATAAATATAAAACCTTCTCCATTTGTTGTGTGGCTGAGTATACGCAGAAGAACTGAGCTGAGCTGAGCTGAGCTGAGACACACACACACACACACACACACACACACACACACACACACACACACACACACACACACGCACACACACGCACACACACACAGCTGTGTAAATGTGCTGACAGGCCGCTAGGCCTGCCCAGAACAGCCATGTCACTATGAAGAGCCAGGATGTGGCCTCATTCGCAAAATCTGGCACATGATGAGTAGAGCTGTACAGTATTAATACACCGAACCCAATCACTGCTTTGTCACTTACAGCCACATTCACTCACATATGACCAATCAAGAGTAGCCTATTGCACCTCATCTACATTTTATATAAATAACTTTCAGTGCTGGGAAGTTGACATGTGAATAGTGGGAGTGCAGATTGGTGTGTAAGGGCGTGTGTTGCTGCTGTGCCGTGTAGAGGAATGTCAGTAAGTATTTGCAGAGCCTCGGGGCTGACATACTTACAGGGACAGACATTTTGCTGGTGCTGTCACTCTCCTTGGCTCCTGGCTCCTTTCAAAAACGCACGGTAACAGACGCGACTTTCCCAACAGATCGAGGTTTTTCCCCCCTTCACGGCTCCCTATAAGTGTCAGTCGTCTTCCGTCCGTCCCATGGTGAAGGGTGCAGGGAAGGGGGAAACATCCAGCAGTAGGCTACAGACAGACAGAGCGCCCTGGCTTTGCTTGAGTTCAGAGAGGGAGTAGGGAGAGGAAATGTGTCCGCACCAAAGGCAGGGATTGTCGGTGTGCAGTGCGCTGTGGTGGTGGCGCGGTTTCTCTTCTGGATGCCCAGCAGACAAACAAACAGACAGACAGACTCGGCTCTCCCTCCGTCGCTCCTCTGTCGCTGATTTCCTTCTATTCAATCAAAGCGGAGAAATGACGCAGAGGTGATTAGTGAGGTCGAGCGCGCACCGTATCCCGTTGACAGGTCCGCAGCGTTATTATTGAAGGAACGCGAGGAGGAGAGCGCCGCCTCCGTTTGCTGCTGCTGAACACCGTCCCTCCGTCCGTCCCTCCACGGGGCTGGTCCAGTCGGGCTTAAAGAGACATAGCATCCAGATTTTCAACAACTCACCACATTTAAAGCGGCTACGAGTAACATTTAAATATCTTTTAAACAGCCTCATGTTTCCTCTGATAATCATAAATTACCTTTAACAGCATACGAGACCATCAGTGCAAAGAAATACGTTTTTATATAGGCTAGCCTAGTTTTTATTAGGCCTACTGCTTTTGGTCTGGTCGCACACCCAGTCCGATTTTCGGTTCGCTCCTATGGTCACATATCCGTATTGGTCGCAGATTTCGAGCAGCAATGCGATTTGCCTATCCCTCCAGGTGAGGGAAGGGGAGCGGGAGCCTTGTTTGAGACAGTTATTTGTCGTCATAATGACTGATAACGGGGCTGAACCATCAAAGAAAAAAAAGAGAATGCAATGAAGAAAAGCTAAAAGGGAGAGTGATATAGGCTACGGGCGGGATGAGGGCGTTGTATACAATTTCACGAAAGCAAACTAGACTGCAGTGTTTACTCCTAAATTAATGAGCGGTTGATACTAACACAAAGTTTGCTTTGCTTCACCATCATCAGATAACCATTATCTGAAATAGCCTAGTCATTATTTACATCAACAACACAAACACATTACCTCATCGTGATCCATACTAACTGCCGTCTCTCATTCATTCGCTTTCTGTGAGGACACGTAGGCTAATCTTTCAGCTCCGTGAGAGAGAGAGTAGTTAGGTGATGCTGCTGCATCAACTCATTGCAATCAGGTGTGTGTAGCACTGACTGGCATTAGTTGATGCAGTGTCAAAACCACTCTCACAGAGCCGAAAAGAGTCCTCACACTTTCAACACACGGACATACACTAGGGCCTATATTGCGCCCTTCTCAGTTCACACTCGCGCGCCTGGCACGAGCTAGAAAACAGCTTTGCGACAGCGGGCGTCGTAAAAATACTACCGCTTTTGTCCAAAGGGGCCGCCAACGTGCCATGTTACTCGTAGTGGCTTTAATACTATAATCATTTACACACAACGCTAGTTTTCACACAACTATTTTTCAAACCATGCTGCTGCAGCCTATAGTATTGTAAAATCAGTTAACATATTATTAGAAAAATAAGCTAATTCAATTATATGACAGTAGGCCTAGGCGACTCTAATAGGCTATAGGGGAGGAAGGGATACGTTTTACCCTCTGAAGTCAAATGAAATGAGCCACCCTCTGTACCCCAGGTAACCTTTTTTTCCCCAAGTGATCGTGACCACAAATTAAGAAGCTGTAGTTCAGTCTGTAAGCTATGGACTCAAGCACATATAGATCTTTATAATAGGTCCATGATGGAGAGACTGGTAAGAAAGCCAGAACTCCAATAGAAGATTGTGCCTTGCAAAGTGAATGCATCATGTTAGCCTACTAAAGTAATCAGTTTTAGCTCCTAATTAATAAAGATCAATTTCAGAACTTTTGCATTTTAATTTTGGTTAGTTTAAGTTACAAAACCTAAGAAACATAACTGTGGTCTGAGTCACTGTATCAAACAGTTTTGTCAAAATGGAGGTTGTGGGACAAAGTGTGCCAGTGATGTTGGTGGGGGAAGTTGAGCCAATGACTCAAAGTGGTCAGTCATTGTTCACCAAACACATACTGTACACCCTTACATACATACACGCGCACACACACACATGCAAACACACTACAAACAGTACGTGTAAATAAATATCAAAATGAACTTGAAATTAATTAATACATTTACCCGGTCCCCATGACCATTTTATCCCCACTTTGGGTCAAATTGTGCCATTGAACACACTTTTTTTGATGAGTCATTGTTCTAATAATAATAATTATATAACGTGTGTGTACGAAACTACCTGAAGGGTAACCATCACTTGAAACAAATACACTTTCAATTCCCCATAAAATCATCAAATATAAGAGATGGCTCATGTTACCCCATTCTCCCCTACATTGTGATTTGATCATTTTAACAAAGTGACACTGGTAAACATACGTTTTATGATTCAGAAACTGTTTCTGAAGTTTTGAACTCAGTGGCCCTTTGGGATTATTATGAATAGATGGATGGATTGTCATTTTTACATTACATTCTTATTTGTCAGGTTATATTTGAGCGTTAGATTGTAGCAGTGTGTTTCTGCTTCCACTAGATTAGGAAGGTTAGAAATAGGTGAGGTTTTGTCACTAGAAAATAAAGCAACTGCTGCAGTTTGGCAACAATTTCTTTTTGTGCTAAATCTGAATGTAACTGTCTGTAAGATTTACAGACAGACATGTTTGAAAATAGAACACTTTAATGTATTACCCCTAACCCCTGTCTGGATCAACTAACATAAACCTACACAACCGATCCCAGGCCCAGGTTTGACAGACAGGAGAGGGTGAGTGAGTGACATCACATAGTCAATAGGGGAAGGATTATGTTTTTTTTTTCTTACATTATGCTCAAGGAATCTAGTCTGACATTGTTTCAGTGGTGGCTATAGATCTATATTTTATTGTGATTTCATTATACTTATTCCATAGTCAGTGTGTGAGGCAGGAATACTACAATAACTGTCCTCAGATGCTCTTTGTTTCAAAGAGTGGCCGTGATATTCAACCTTGTTTTTTTCCTCCTACATGGAGCTAAACAGCTTTTCCTTCATCTATCTGATTTATCATTGTATGTCACTGAATTCCCAGATCTCAGCTATTGAAATCAGTGAATATCTCCTCACAATCACTGTATACTGTCATGTAAACAAAGGGTGTGTAAAGAAATGGGGCCCACCATAGCTAGCACCATGCCCGTTTACAGAGCCTAGGCTGTGTATTACGTAACACTGGATTTGTTTTTCAGTGCACATACACATCATAGTATAACAGACAACCCAACTGTTATTTTAAGAAGTATGCCAATAATGACATATTACTTGTCGTGGTTGCTGTGTGTTCCCCCTCCTGTGCCTGCCACTCCCCCTGTCTGTCTCCGCTCATCTGGTCTGCATTAGCAATCAACCACCTACTTCACCTCTGGCTTCCCTGCTGTCGTCGCCAGATCGTACCATGCACTACAGTGTCTATGCGTGACTGGTTCCAGTTGATATTATTACCTCGCTCTATTTTCTCGCCTCTTGTAGTTTTTTTGGGATCTTATCCTAACGCTGTTTTCCTCTGCCTGCAGTTACCCGGACCACTACCTCCAGCCTGCCTACCTGCCTCACTACCCCCGGCTTCCCCACTCACTACCTGCTCCCCACCTCATTAAATAAACCTTTTTTCATCAAATCCAACACTGTCTCTGCCTGCTCTTGGGTCCAGTACGTTTAACCTAACCAGGGCCGCCGCTCCCTATACGCAGGGTACGCAGAGTGCGTAGGGCACCAAGTTCCTGGGGGGCCCCCCCAAAAAAAATTTTTTATAATTTTTTTTTATGAAAAAGGAAAAATATATGATCCGGGGGCCCCCCAACATTGAGGTTTTTTAAAAAACTTCATGATGATCATTACATTACAAAAAATATATAAATTAGTTATGAACAGGCCCATTGTTGTTTTGTCTTAATTGTGCAACCTATCCAGGGGTGGATTACTGCACAGGCATACCAGGCACAGGCCCAGGGGCCCAAGGGCTCAGGGGGGCCCTTAGCCAGAGATACTGATTCAGATTCAGATTTTATTTGTCACATACACAATACATTGCAGTGAAATGTTCACAGTCGGCTCCATGCTAAATATACGCATAACAAACATAACAAAATAGTAAATACATTCAATATGTCAGGGGGTTATTGCACATAGTCTAAAGAGCGGCGGGGGGGTTACTTAAATAAATATATATATAGATATATATATAAGTGCAGTTGCTCAAAGTGCTTTAATCAGTGCCATTTAGATACCTGACAGCTTGGGGGTAGAAACTCTTCCTGAGTCTCTCAGTCCTTGCTGCCAGTGAGCGGTATCTCTTTCCAGAGCGGAGCAGAGAGAAAAGTCCGTAGCCTGGATGGCTGGGGTCTTTCAGAATACTGCTGGTCTTGCCCTTGCACCGCTTGCTGTAAATGTCTGCTAGATTAGGGAGTTTCCCCCCTATGGTACGCTCAGCTGAACGCACCACTCTCTGCAGAGCCTTACGGTCCTGAATGGTGGTGTTCCCATACCAAGCGGTGATGTTCCCAGTCAGCATGCTCTCAATGGTGCATGTGTAGAAGCTCTGCAGGACTGGTTTGGAGGCTCTGAATTTCTTCAGCCTCCTGAGATGGAACAGTCTCTGTCTCGCTTTCTTTCCCACGGTGTCCAGGTGGGTTGACCACGTCAGATCATCGGTGATCTGGACACCGAGGTACTTAAATGTATCCACCCTCTCCACAGGGGTCCCATTGATGGACACAGGCGTGTAGTCCCGCACCTGTGTACTGATAGTAACTTTTCATGTTGCATAGTCAAAGAGCTCTGTCACTGATGTCAATAACAGGGTCAATAACAGGGTCCAAAAAGGAATAGCCTAAATATAAGTATACTCATCAGAATGTAACAAGATAGAAATCATTATGGGCCCCTCAACTAGTAGGGGAGAAATACAAAGGCAAGTTAAAAACAACAGCATTACTAGCTCTGTGTAAGGGGCTCCACGAGGGGTCTTGAAGGCCCCCTCACACATACACAAATAAGCTTTCTATGTGTGAATTCTAAATTGTTCATAAAAAGTAGCTATCCACCCTTTATCTGTTGAAATGGGCCCCTCCATCATAGAACATGTATCTGCAGACCAATCTACTGTACTGTTTTACAGTTGCAGAGTAAGGAGTGCTGCCTGTTTAAGAAAAATCTGAAAAATAATGTTCCTTCTGCATCTCAGGAGTTGATATAGCCTCTAAAATTTCCTCTCAAAGTGCACCAGATTGATGCATTTTACTTTAAAAAGGTAAAAAAAAATCCGGGGGGGCATGCCCCCGAACCCCCAACAGGGTCCCTCCAACAATATCCCAAAATCCTATGGGAAACACTGTCACAACACAAGTCTTCCTTAATATGTTTTTGCCATTAATTGTATGTATCTGTATGGAAATATCAGTGTACCTGACTGGATATTTACGAGTGGGGGGCCCTTTAAGAGTGTGTGCCCAGGGGCGCATTATCTCATAATCCGTCTATGAGTTTATCACTCAATTCCTTTGCAAAGGCAGTTACGAGGCAACTTTTTTCACAAGTTAAGCTGTTCTTTCTGTTAGTAAATGCTGTTTGCAAAAACTCATCACTACAGCAAATGTGCCAAAAAAGTAGTCGCAGAGATCTTGCAAGGGCAAAAAAATGTTGCCTGCGCCCTACGGGTGCGAGCATCTTGGTGTTTTTTTTTGTTGGGGGCGGGGGGGGGCGCACCATTGACAATTTAAGCTTAGGGCACCCAAAAGCTTAGCAGCGGCCCTGTACCTAACATTACTTTTTTAAATCTTTATACAGATAAATCACGGTATTATTTATACAATATTTTCTCAGCTTTCTTAAATTACATACAAATTATGTAAAATTACAATTATTATCTGTAATTGAATAGCTTACTTAATAAAGGTCCAAGGTATTGGTTTAACAATTCCCCATATCATTCAAATGCATATGTACTTTTTAAGTAGTTTTAACTTTTTTTTTCTTATTCAGTATTTTTTTCATTTTATTTTTTTTGTATTCAAAACTCAAAAATGTGTAAGATTGTCTGTAAAACAAACAAACAGTCTCCTCGCAGAACGTTTAGTTCCAGCAATTTATTGAGGTGTTTAATCATTATAATTTATTAAAAGATCTTTGAAATATCTGTTTCAGTGCAAAACTTCTTATTCTAATTCTTAATATTTAATGTTTTTGCACCTTATTTGAGTTAAAGGTCATGCTAAATGCACTTTTTAAATGTGTTCTAACATATCCATGGGTCCACGGTGTGCCTAGAGACTGCCAAAATATTTAAAAAAATAACAATCTCTCCTGTTCTCACTCTCCCCCTTTCTGAAACCCCCACCCCTCCCCCCCAATATACTCCAGTCAGAATTTTCCCCTTTTCTGACCTCACAAACTGGAAAGCCAGAAGCTTCCACTGTGCAGCCCACACCCCTATTTCTTATTGGTCCATGGCCCTGACAGACAGAGGGCGAGGCGTATCTGGCTTCGCTTCCGGACAGGGGCAGCTCAAAGATTGTATATTTACGAGGGGAGCTGCAGCTCTTTTTAAAAAATAGGCCATTGGGAGATTAGCTGAACATCAGCATAGTACAATAAATTATCTGAAAGTTTTTTTCAGCAAACAATTAAAGAAAAACGTATTAGGGACCACTAAGACCATATAATATGGTGTATAATAGTACCGAAAAGTGTATAATATGGGAGCGTTAAGATATTTCACACTTTTTTGTTTGGTAACCGATGTTGCCAGTCATTTCACTGTTTTTTTTTACAGTCCAGAAAATGAAATGCATCTTTTTATTCCATGCATATCTGTTTCACATTAAGATTTGTTTTAAACCATCAGACCCATGCAGAATGAAAAAAGACCCTCATCACTGAAGTTCTTGATGAGACTCAAATGCAGTCCACTGCAGTGCCACACTGCACACAGAGACAGTCAGTGTTGGTGATATTACAATATGTCTCCATCTTCCTATTAAAATGATCCAGCATCTTAGCCTGGTACTACCAGACCATGGTACTTAATTTGATTTGTACAGAAGGTCTGCAATCGCTCAATTGACAAACGTATACTCACTTGAAGGCAGGTGTCTGTTGAAGTTTAAAACTTTTGGATCTGCCCATTGCCACTCTGGATCTGCCAACCAATCGCATAACGTGTGCTCATGACATAATGCGCCGGCTCCTGACAATCCCTGCGTTCCAAATCGCATACTTTCTACTGTATGTGCTCTAAAAATAAATAAACTTGCCTTACTATTTAGTATGGTATCGTCAGATGTAGTATGTAGAATAGAAAAAACAAAGAGTATGCGATTCGGAACTTAGGGTACAACTGAAACTGGCCCACAACCTCAACGTCATTGTTCTCAGCCACTCCTTCTATTCGCTGATTGGTCATGCAAAAATCTATCCTGAGACAGCCCGCGAATATATCTTTGACCCAGACTGACTGAAGTAGGTAGGTGGGCGGTGCCAGGCTACCAGCATCTGGCTATATACAATAAAACATGAGAGGAGAGACCGCCATTAAAGGGGACATATTATGAAAAACCAAACATTTCCGGTGATTGGGCACACTTTTTAGGTTATTGGGGTACCTACCAGCACACACAAGCTTATAAAAGACAACTATGTCAGTTTCTTCTGGGATACTTATTTCGAAAAAGGGGGGATTTGATAGTCTGTTCCAAAAAACACCGACTGATGACGAAATTGGTCGGTTTTCATTAACATATTATACTCCCACGGGAAAGCTCACCAGAAACTCGGTAGTTGATTGGCAAATCAAGACGCCCCGTTGGTAACCACACACAGCTGAGCCTCCACTGCTAATGCAACAACAGAGGAGAAGCAAGTTGCAGTGTGAGCTCATCCTCAAGCTACCATCACACCCCAGCCTCGAAGCACACTAGGGCTGAATGGATTTACTTCATTTTTTGTTAGGCTATGCCCAGCAAAGGTTGGCAATCTGTTAGTGTGATCTGCCGTTATACTGGAGTGTGGAGGAGACTGTGTGCCTGGAAGACTGAGAGACACCATCTCTCCTCTGGAAATGTAAGTAGTCCTATTTAAAAAAAAATCTGTCCGTTTATGAGTTCAATGTGTGTAATGTGCTTTAATTTATCCCTCCTATAATAACCAACGGCGACTGAAACGAGAGAATGTCTCTGGGTTAAGTAGTTAGCGTTAGCGTCCGTTAGCTTTTATGCTAAAGGTTAGATCTGTGAGTCTGTCCCTGACAGCCCCTGTATGAAAAACAGACGGTGAAACTGTATGGTGTGTTGGAAACTGAAGAGTATTTGTTTGTTGTTGACAGTGTGTAGTTATGCAAGCAGTCGTGGTACATGCAGCAGTAGGCCTATTACATCTCCAGTGTCATGTACACTATAATAGACAGGAAGAATAGCCTACTGTAAGTTGCCTCTGCTGCTGTTTGTTTCCTGTCCATTATATTTCAAAAAGCACACAGTATCACTCAGAACTCGTTGCTTCTTGAGCAAGGGCTATACTGAATCTATTAGTAGCCTATCTTATTTAATAATGGAAGAAAAAATATATTTTCATTAGTTTGTAGCTTTGCCATAACTACAGATGTACACTCAACAAAAATATAAACGCAACACTTTTGTTTTTGCTCCCATTTTTCATGAGATGGACTTAAAGATTTAAAATTCATTCCAGATACACAATATTACCATTTCTCTCAAACATTGTTCACAAATCTGTCTAAATGTGTGATAGTGAGCACATCTGCTTTGCTGAGATAATCCATCCCACCTCACAGGTGTGCCACATCAAGATGCTGATCTGACATCATGATTAGTGCACAGGTGTGCCTTAGACTGTCCACAATAAAAGGCCACTCTGAAATGTGCATTTTTTTGCTTTATTGGGGGTCTGGGGACTCAGAACCAGTCAGTATCTGGTGTGACCACCATTTGCCTCATGCAGTGCAACACATCTTCTTCGCATAGAGTTTATCAGATTGTCAATTGTGGCCTGTGGAATGTTGGTCCACTCCTCTTCAATGGCTGTGCGAAGTTGCTGGATATTAGTGGGAAGTGGTGCACGCTGTCGTATACGCCGGTCAAGCACATCCCAAACATGCTCAATGGGTGACATGTCCGGTGAGTATGCTGGCCATGCAAGAACTGGGACATTTTCAGCTTCCAAGAATTGTGTACAGATCCTTGCAACATGGGGCCGTGCATTATCTTGCTGAAACGTGAGGTGATGTTCATGGATGTATGGCACTACAATGGGCCTCAGGATCTCATCACGGTATCTCTGTGCATTCAAAATGCACAGAGATGTTCTTCGTCCATAACAGATGCCTGCCCATACCATAACCCCACCACCACCATGGGCCACTCGATCCACAACATTGACATCAGCAAAGCGCTCACCCACACGACGCCACACACGCTGTCTGCCATCTGCCATGAACAATGTAAACCGAGATTCATCCGTGAAGAGAACACCTCTCCAACGTGCCAGACGCCATCGAATGTGAGCATTTGCCCACTCAAGTCTGTTACGGCGACAAGCTGGAGTCAGGTCAAGACCCCGATGAGGACGACGAGCATGCAGTTGAGCTTCCCTGAGACGGTTTCTGACAGTTTGTGCAGAAATTGTTTGGTTATGCAAACCAATTGTTTCAGCAGCTGTCTCAGTGGCTGGTCTCAGACGATCTTGGAGGTGAACCTGCTGGATGTGGAGGTCCTGGGCTGGTGTGGTTACACGTGGTCTGCGGTTGTGAGGCCGGTTGGATGTACTGCCATATTCTCTGAAACGCCTTTGGAGACGGCTTATGGTGGAGAAATTAACATTCAATGCACGAGCAACAGATCTGGTTGACATTCCTGCTGTCAGCATGCCAATTGCACGCTCCCTCAATGCTTGTGGCATCTGTGGCATTTTGCTGTGAGACAAAACTGCACATTTCAGAGTGGCCCTTTATTGTGGACAGTCTAAGGCACACCTGTGCACTAATCATGATGTCAGATCAGCATCTTGATGTGGCACACCTGTGAGGTGGGATGGATTATCTCAGCAAAGCAGAAGTGCTCACTATCACACATTTAGACAGATTTGTGAACAATGTTTGAGAGAAATGGTAATATTGTGTATCTGGAATGAATTTTAGATATTTAAGTCCATCTCATGAAAAATGGGAGCAAAAACAAAAGTGTTGCGTTTATATTTTTGTTGAGTGTATGATGTATGTAGGCTACATGATGTAACATTGAATGTGCCATGTTTTACAGCTATCTGGGTGACCTGACGGAGCGTTGACCCACAAGGACCGTCACACTATCTGTTCCATCAGAGGACTGTTCACTGGGTGGGACAGGTGGTCTCCTTCAGGGCCCACCAGCAACAACTGGACAGTTACATACAAGTTATGGCTTTGCTTCTGTTTGAATTATGTACACTTTATATTTCCATTTCATTGGCTATGAATAAACTGCTTTATTTTTAAGGATGGTTTTGGTCTTTTTAAAATGTAATGATACTGTTTCAAAGAAAAAATCTTCAGAGAGATAAAGGGTTGAATTAAAAAACGTATAAGTCAATGCATGTAGATCGGTCAGAAAACTAGTCCAACATCCTGACTATGAAAATGTGAGTTTCAAGTAATCCTTTACTACACAAAGCAAACAGTGACAGTAAGCAACACAATACATGTTTTAACAGTAAAACTTTATTATAAATGAGTGATCACAATACAAATGATACATTATCTACTAGATATTGAAAGGGTGCCAGATAATTTGCAGCTCTGACTGTAATTTTTTCTATACTTTTTTTTTTTACAAAAGATAATGCCTTTCCAGTGAATCTTGACATGATACATTCCTTTCCTGCCTCATTACTGTACATTTACATGTTACCTCAGCATGGCTTCACAACCAAAGCTTTATCACTCCACTGGGTTGTAGATCATTCCCCAGTTTAACCTGTAGAGACATACATAAAACGTTGTATGTTACAAGTTTAGAGAGTTTATGCATAAATACTTAGCTCCTATTCTGTTACTGACTGTGACATATTTAAACTGTATTTACCTGAGGATAATGTCAGGGAAACCAGAAATCTTGATGCAATTTTCACAGTTTTCAGCTCAGACTCCTGCCTGTCCAGGTTCAGTTGTAAAGCCTTTGGTTTAGAAGTGGTAAGTGTGCTGACATGTGCTGTAGAAATGAAGCTAAACATGGTAACATCGATATCCATGCTGCATTGGCCAAAAGTAAACAAAACTGACAGCTGGGTGTGTGCCATGCCCATATAGGTAGGTATAGAGTAAATGAGCAGGGCGGTGCATGCACACCCACGTAGATCTGACCAGTCAGAGCAGACTAGGATTTTTTGCGAAGGGGGGTAGATGTCAAAACCAACCTTTTGAGATAGAGGGCGGAGAAGGCTGGAAAAGGCGTTGAAGAAATGGGAAATGGTAGAAAACTATTGGGTTTTTTGAAAAATAAACCATGAAAACCTCTCCTAGTAGACCTTGGAAATACACCTTTAAAACCGAGATTTAGCATAATATGTCCCCTTTAAAGGCAGTTCAACCAGTATCAGTTTGTAGATGCCAAGTGTTGTGATGTGTTTTTAGTCAATTATAATGGTCCAGTCATATCAGTCCACCTCTGTTGATTCCATCATCATTACAGATGATCTCACACTGCACTTGTTTTCTACAGTAAATCTCCTGTGGAAAGACCTAGTATTTGGAGTGGAGGTTTAGTGTCCTACAGTGAATGCTTTTTGCACCATTCATCCTCAAGAAGTATACAAATATGGCAACATGCTCCTATACCTTCAATCATTAAACACTGTATTTGGACGTGTGAAAGGATAATCCCCTCTCAGCCCTATGCAATGCACTATCTCTGTGTGTGTGTGTGTGTGTGTGTGTGTGTGTGTGTGTGTGTGTGTGTGTGTGTGTGTGTGTGTGTGTGTGTGTGTGTGAATGAAAGAGCAAGGATTTAGTAAAATCACAAGCTGTTTTTAGGCACTGTTTTCAGTAGCAGTTCTGCCTTTAAACCATATTAAGGCTGCTCTATTCAACTGACATTTAGCATCCTGGAAGCAAAATACAGTATGTTATTTTGCAAAGAATTGTGTTAGGCCAAATAACCATGGGTACGATTTGGAGATAATAAATGGTTAGTAGGTTGTCTAATTTAAAATAGTTAGCATAGCACAGTCTTTAAGTCCACTCTCATCTCAACAGATTTGTGCAGGGCCAAGGGTTAGTTTGTGTGTTTATAAAGTTTTAAAATGTAATATACATTGTATGAAAATTAGCATGTAGCAATCATCAGATAAATGTGACTTTAGCATGCGCTTATCCCTTCATAAACACATACATTTGGAGAGAGACTAACTATCTTATAAATAATTAACTTCACAGAAAAATTACAAACACAAAGACTTAAAAAAAACGGTATTCAATCATCGATGCAATGACACCCTAAAAACTGGCTACATTATAGTATAAATTGAAGTCATATTTATCATCATCATCATCATCTTCAACCGCTTATCCGAAATCGGGTCGCGGGGGCAGCAGCTTGAGCAGGGAACCCGACACTTCTCTTTCCCGAGCCACATCAACCAGCTCTGACTGGGGGATCCCGAGGCGTTTCCAGTCCATTGTGGAGATATAATCTCTCCACCTAGTCCTGGTTCATCCCCGAGGCCTCCTTCTAGCTGGACGCCCCTGGAGCACCTCCTTAGGGAGGCGCCCCGGGGGCATCCTTGCCAGGTGCCCGAACTACCTCAACTGGCTCCTTTCATTTTTCATTTAACTTTTATTTATCCTCGAGAGACCAATTGAGGTGTGACCCTCATTTACAATGACGTCGAGTTTCAACGCAAAGGAGTAGCAGCTCTGCCCCGAGTTCCTCACAAATGACTGAGCGTCTCACCCTATCTCTAAGGGAGACGCCAGCCACGCTCCTGAGAAAGCCCATTTCGGCCGCTTGTACCCACGATCTCGTTCTTTCGGTCATTACCCAGCCTTCATGATCATAGGTGAGGGTAGAAACGAAGATCGACTCAGCTCTCTTTTCGTCACAACAGTGCGGTAAAGGGAGTGCAAAACCGCCCCTGCTGCTCCGATTCTCCGGCCAATCTCGCGTAAACTGCTAACCACGGGCATAACTGCTGCTAACGGCCACGTCTGTCTCGGAAGCAACAGGAGAAACATCCTGCTCTGTTCACGGGAGTAAACAAACGTCTGCAGTTTTCAGAGGTGTGTGTGATTAATACGTGACATCAACATAACATTGGCTACAAATGAACAGTCCCATAGAACATGGTCGCAAGTGCAAACACACACACACACACGCACGCGAACTGCAATCAGGTTGTATTCAGGGATGCAAAACCATGGATTCACCAAATAAATGCCATTCTATAGCCTCTCCTATATTTGCTCAAAGACATAGGAATAGAGAGCCAAATTGAAGTATGGTGTGGTAGCATATGTTTTAGTTGATTATAATTTATTTGCAGTATTTACACCATCATTTGGATTTTCAATTAATAAAAAAACTACATTTAAATGTATATATTCACCTTCTGTCCTTTATCTTTCAATTCATACAACAATATACAGAGAAAATGGTAATTTTTCGGGCCTATTTCAAATGGTAGAATTAATCGTGATTAATCGTGATTAATCCAAAGAATCCTGTGATTAATCTGATTAAAAATTGTAATCGTTTAACCGCCCTAGTTTTAAATCGGCTGAGTCTTATTTTTAGCCGTTGTAGCTTCGGGAGTAGCATCCAGCTTTTGCTCCTATTACACTAACTTAGCTTTACCATTGCAGTATAATAATGCCTCGTTTTTAACATGACAAAGGATGGGAAGATATTCCTGTAGAAATCAAACTTTGAAGTAACTGTTTTCACTGGTTTTAAATTGTTTGAGTGTTATTTTTAGCCGTTAGCGCCCATGTAGCTTTGGGAGTAGCATCCAGCTTTTGCTCCTATTACACTAATGTAACATACCCTCGGGGAGGTAATTGTAAGAGATGCACTTAGTCCGGGCATTTCGGCCGGATATCCCGGGCACGGTTACTCCCTGCATTACGGGAGCCGGTAGGCTCATGACGCTAATATAAGACAGACGTCATATCAATATGGCAGCTTCCTGTGTTTGGGAACAGCGCCGGGACTCGGCAGCGTGCGGGGAAGCCGATCCTTTACATACAAACTGTGAGTAGAGTGTGAGTAAGGGAGCATGCTTCTGTTTGTATGATGTATGTGTTTGGTAACGTGTAATTTATGTTCTATATCGTATAGGCTTTGCCTTTTAAGGCTATCGCTATTGGGTTTGTCCTTCGGCGCTAGCCGTAGCACTGAAAAATTAATAATCCCCGCCCACCAACAGCGTGGGCCTCTATCACGTCCGCAGCTCGCACATATAAGCGGGCGCCCGTGGACGTTCTGCTCCCTTTTTCTTCAGCACTTTTTACGTTAGCTTACTGAGAATGGATCCCAAGATGAAGAAGACGACGAAGACGACGAAGACCGTTCGGGTGTGTGGGACCTGCGAGACCGGCTACATCATGCCACACGACGGCCACGAGCTGTGCGAGGGCTGCCTCGGGCAAGAGCATGCCACGCTGGCACTCTCCCCGCTCTGCCTGTGTCGGCACTGCAAGGCGCTACCGATAGAGGACAAGCAGCGCCGGGCCAACATTGCTGCCGCCATCGCGGAAGGAGAAGATCCAGATCCTGAACCCACCGTCCCGCTCGAGGACGCCATCTCCCTCCTCGCTTCGTCTGAGTCCGACGGCTCCGACGACGAGGAAGAGGAGGCGTCTCCCCCGGCGTCGCCCCTCTGTACGGAGGGGACAGAGCCAGGGGCAGCACACGTAATGCCCGCCTCTGCTACCAGCTCTCTCCCAGTAGTTGGTGCTGTGGTAGCGGAATTGCCGGCCATCATCGCCAGAACTGCTGATAGGATGGGCCTCAGCGTGCCTCAGCCTCAAGCCCCCCAACGACCGGACATGTTTCACGGGCTCTGGGGAGTCGGGGTCTCGTCACGCCCTGCCCGTCCGGATCCAATCTGGCCGCTTATCCCAGATATCGCTCCATATTTGGGCGGAGCTTTGCAGCAGCCGGCGAGGATGAAAGCGCCGGTAAGGGCTTTCGTCCAACTCACTAAGACCGAGGGTCTAACAGACCGTGGGTACAGGGCGGTGCCGCCGCTGGACCCCGGTATGCGTGGCCTCTTTGGAGTGAAGCCGGGGCTCAGCAGCCAGCGGCCAACTCCTAAAGACCAGCTGTCGGCCAAGTTCGCCGACAAGGGCCACCAGTGCCAAGCACAGCTGCAGGCGATAATGAACAACATCGCCATGATGGCCGACGAGATTACCGCCTTGGCGGCCGAGCCGGAGCGGCTGGCCGAGAGGGCAGTGGACATCCAGAAAGCTGCCGGTGTTATCCTCTGCCTCACCTCAACCGGTGCTGTGGCAGCATCCCGGACCATGGCGTGGCTGCACCTGATTCACAGGAGCCTGTGGCTGCAGCAAACACCTGGTTTTCAGGACACCATAAAAAAGCAGCTACTGGAGTGCCCCATCAGCCCAGACGGACTGTTTGGACCCCACCTTTCGTCCATGGTGGACCAGATGAACGCCGCTGCTGAGGAAGCGGAGAGGTTCCGGAAACATGTATCCCGCCCTCCGCCGCAACAGCAGCGCTCCGCTCCCGGCTCCCGCCGCCACCGTCGGGTTCCCACAGCCACTGTCACGGCGCCGTCGGCTCCCCCTCCTGGGCCTCCGGCTTACCAGCACAACCCTGCTTACCAGCGCCACCAGCGCCGCCCACCCGCAGCACAAGCCGCGGCGAGTGGTCAGCAAAAGCCCCAGTCATCTGGTTCGTGGGCCCCGCCCCACAAGCGCCAGCGGAGACAGTGACGGGGCGAGGGAAACGCGTGCGAAAGTGAGAAAACAAAGGCCCTTTTAAGGGCCACACACCTCTTTACTAAAGAGCAATGTTTTCTCCCCACACCCCAGTTAACTCCGGAGCCTGTCGGCCCGTTAACTGTCTCACACGCCTTTCCCACCACATATAGACAGGCCGTTAATGAAACTCGTATTATTGCTCGAGCCAAGTCTAAATCGTTTTCCTCTCGCATGATGTGTGGTAAAACGGCCGCTAGAGCGAGCTCTTTGTTCATGAATGACATGCAGCTCGCTCATTGCAGTGTCAGCAGTCTGCTGCCCAGCCGCAGTGCTTCTTCTCCCAGCGTCGCAACGCTCAGGAGAGAGGAGATTACACTCATGTCACAAGCAGGGCATTCCTCTACTAGTGAGACACACATCCAGCCCTTTAGGGCAGAGCCCCCCATGGGCTGCGGAGAGGACAACACCTCTCCTCGCAGCGGCGGCAAGGGCTCAGGCGTGGCTCGTTTCCATGATAGCCGCATCAAAACAGGAGAACGCACAGCCACTTTCAGAGCATTACTCAGAGTGGCTGAACGCGTGCACCCTGGCCAAATGGATGGACAGGTTGATCAGCAAGGGTCACACCCTGCAGTTCACATCCGTCCCGCCTCGATTCAACGGGATAGTGGAAACCACGCTGTCATCCGAGGATCAACAGCTGTCACTTTTAGCGGAGCTCCAGCAGCTTCTAGCAAAAAAAGTGATTTCCACAGTCCCGCGGGGAGAGGAAATGGAGGGATTCTATTCCCGTTATTTCCTCGTTCCCAAGAAGACGGGAGGGCTGAGACCGATTCTCGATCTAGCATTATTCAACAAATACATCGCGGAAAGGCCGTTTCACATGCTAACAATCAAACGAGTGTTGCAGTGTGTGAAACCGGGCGACTGGTTCACTTCAATAGATTTGAAGGATGCCTATTTCCACGTCACGGTGATTCCCAAACACAGGAAATTCCTGCGTTTCTCATTTCAAGGGTCACATTACCAGTAGGCCTACAACCGTCTCCCCTTCGGCTATTCTCTAGCCCCTCGAACGTTTTCCAAGTGCGTGGAGTCGGCTCTCCAGCCACTGCACGCAACGGGAATGAGAGTACTGTTTTACTTGGACGATCTGCTGCTGCTGACTCGCTCCAAGGAGGAGGCAGCTATTCAGACGAAAAGGCTGGTAATTCACCTGTCAAATTTAGGCTTCGCCATAAATTGGAAGAAAAGCTCCCCCCTCCCCTCACAGAGTGTGACATATTTGGGAGTAGAGCTGAATTCAGCTGTAATGAGAGCACGGCTCTCACAGCAAAGGATGGAGACGCTGTGGTCTCTCCTCCGCCGCTGCGCCCCGGGCAGCACGGTAACAGCCCTCTCTGTCATGAGACTGCTGGGCATGATGTCAGCCGCTCACACGGTGGTGCCGCTGGGGCTGCTCCACATGAGGAGACTGCAGAGGTGGTTCTCTCGCCTGCGCATCGACCCAGTGCGCCAACGGCGGCGCAAAGTGTCCATTCCCCCATCAGTGGGCCCCGATCTGACTTACTGGGGCGATCCCCGAACCCTCACGAGAGGGGTGCCGTTGGGCAGAGAAACGTCACACATCTCAGTGTTCACGGATGCATCTCTGTCGGGCTGGGGAGGAACATGCGAGTCACACGTAGTGGGCGGCGCTTGGCCGGCCCCTGTGACCATGCATATAAACGCATTGGAGCTTCTCACTGTGTGGAAAGTAATCCAACACTTTGCTCCAATGTTAACGAATCAACATGTAATGATTCGCACAGACAACAAGGCGACAGCAGCATACATCAATCGCCAAGGGGGCGTGCGCTCAGCGCAGCTGCTAAGCATAGCGAGACGGCTGTTATGCTGGGCGCACATACACTTGCTCTCCATCAGAGCAGTGTACATCCCCGGTGTCCTAAACAGAGGGGCGGACATAATGTCAAGGGGGGGACCCCGTCCAGGAGACTGGACTCTGCACCACGATCTGATCAATCAGATATGGAGCGAGTTTGGGAAGGCGGAAGTCGACCTATTTGCCACACGGGAGAACACACAGTGCGCGCTATGGTTCTCTCTCAGCGCGAAGGACAATCCCCCGCTCGGGGTGGATGCGTTCGCTCACAGACCGTGGCCGAACACACTCCTGTATGCTTTCCCACCCGTCCCTCTGATTCCCCAAATCTTGGGCCGAGTCCAAGAGGAGCGGCTGTCTATGATTCTCATAGCACCGCAACGCACGAGTGCGCCGTGGTTTCCCTGTCTCCAGCGGCTGCTCTCGGGGCCGCCGAGGGAGCTCCCTTGGCGGCGAGACGCTCTCTCACAGGCAGGGGGAGCAATCATAGATTATCCAGAGATCGGCCAGCGCTTGTGGGCCTGGCCGCTGAACGCGAGCGCTTAGAGGGTCTCGGTCTCTCCCAGGAGGTCGTGCGGACCATCCAGGGTGCCAGAGCTGAATCCACTCGAGCGTGTTACTCAGCTAAATGGGCGGCTTTCCAGAAATGGTGCACGGAGAGGGATTATGATCCCATCTCCTGCCCTTTGCCGCATGTTCTCTCTTTCCTCCAGACGCTGATGGAAAGAGCCCATCTCTTGTGCCCCGTGCGCGCGCTTGCATGCTATGTGAAGCGCACGGAGGCCATGCGCAAATCTCAACAGTTATTTGTGCATTACAGGGAACATTCACAAGGCCTTCCCCTGACTAAACAACGCCTGTCACATTGGCTGTGTGAAGCGATCACACAGGCTTATGTGTCAACGGGGGCGGAGCCACCTGAGAATATCAGAGCTCATTCGACTAGAGGAATCTCGTCCTCTGTCGCTCTGCAAAAAGGACTGCCTATGGAGGATATCTGCACAGCAGCCTCCTGGGCTTCCCCATGCTCTTTTATTAGGTTTTACCTAAGAGACATGTCGCGCCTCTCTATGACACACTCAGTGCTGAGTGCTTTGTCAGAGTGAGTGTGATGGTGTAACTATTCATTCACATATTAATCAAATGTGATGTGTAGTCGAATAGTCATGCCGAGAGTTATTGTGTCTTATCAGACACATTAGAGCTGCTCGTTGATGACGTGCTGTTAGACGCATGACGTATGTTATGCTACGTCTGACGCATGATACTGGCACGTACGTAGCTGTGTTTCTGGTAGCCTACTGAACGGGACCAATGAGGCATAGACTACATCGTGCTTCGCCCTTTAACCCAATAGCGATAGCCTTAAAAGGCGAAGCCTATACGATATAGAACGTTAGTTACGTATTGTAACTCTAGATTCTATGAGTATAGGCGCAGCCTTTTAAGTGATCGGCCTCATTGACCTTTAAATAGCTGAAGAAAAGCTGTTTATTGGGAGCAGAACGTCCACGGGCGCCCGCTTATATGTGCGAGCTGCGGACGTGATAGAGGCCCACGCTGTTGGTGGGCGGGGATTATTAATTTTTCAGTGCTACGGCTAGCGCCGAAGGACAAACCCAATAGCGATAGCCTTAAAAGGCTGCGCCTATACTCATAGAATCTAGAGTTACAATACGTAACTAACGTTATAATTATAGCAAGCTGGGCCGGTATGTTCAGGCTCGGGAAGCAGCTTGTTGACGCCAGTTCCCTGTGGGATACTGCAAGAAGGTACGAGATATCTAAGGATTAAAGTGAGGGTTGAATTAATAATGTGTTTATATTAGGGCTGTCAAAATTATCGCGTTAACGCAGGGTGATTAATTTCTGGAATTAACGGCGTTAATTTTTTTAACGCATTTAACGCATGCGCAGAATGATCCGCCCCGTACATCCCACCGGCTCTGTACTACAGTCATCTAACGTTGTGGCTGACCCAGGATCAGTAGCTGTGCGCAGCCAAACATAGCAGCACGTTAGCCCGTGCCGTGTTTTAAAGTTTTAAACTGCTAACGGTCATGTCTGTGTCGGGGGCATAGATAGTATATAAAATCAACTGCCGCGGGTGACAGTTGATGTCGGGAGCAACAGGAGGAGAAACATTGTCCACTCTGCAGTTTTCAGAGGTGTGTGTGATCAAACATCAACATAACGTCGGCTTCCTGGTACACATGAACAGTCCCCTAGGACGTGGTCGCGTCTACAAACGCACGCACAGACACACAAACACACACACACACACACCGCGGACTGTAATCAAGTTGTATTTAAGAATGCACAACCTATAGGTTCACCAAATAAATGGCATTCTATAGCCTATCCTATATTTGCCCAAAGACATAGTAAAGAGACAGACCAATTGAATTATGGTTTGGTTTAAATTTATTTTCAGTATTAAAACCATAATTTGGATTTTCAATTAATAAACATAGCCTACTAATTTTAAATGTACATATCCACCTCCTGTCCTTTATCTTTCCGTTCATACAACAATATACAAAGAAAATTCGATTTTTTTCGGGCATATTTCGAATGGTAAAATTAATCGTGATTAATCCACAGAATCCTGTGATTAATCTGATTAAAAAATGTAATCGTTTGACAGCCCTAGTTTATATTCAATGAAATTACTTTTTATAATGTACTAATGCTGTGTTTTGTTTGTTTGCATAGGTCTATGTCACTGTTTTCCCTGTCTATGTAATACAATTAACTGAAATGAGCATATGATGGAAACTTGACTTACACCGAATTGACATACCTTTTATAATATGGATTCTTAATTTAATAAATAGAATATTGAACTATGTCCTTGTGTCTGTGTCCTCTATTAATGAGGGAGAACCCGGGTGTTACATTTGGCGCTGTGAACAGGGTCACTTTATTTTTTTTTGGTGGCAGGTCAGGTAAATTAAAATTGGGAAAACAGTGGCATAGAGAGAAGACATCGGCCATTGAAGGGGAGGAGCTGTGAGATCGACTGCACCTGTGAAGACTGCTTTTCCAACATGGCTGCAGAGGCGCTAGCCTGGTCCAACCAGACCATCGTACTGTGGGCGGGTGTCTGTTGAAGTTTAAAACTATTGGATCTGCCCAGTGCCACTCTGTATTAGCCAACCAATCGCATAACGTTTGCTCGTCTCGTGTGTCATGAGCCGGCTTCTGGCAGTGCGTTCCAGTTGGACAGGGAACTCAGAAATTTCCGACTTCACTACATATTGTGGTCTATGGATCTACCGGTACCTGGCAACAGTAACTTGTTAGAGCCTAACGTTTAGTTATTTGGACGAGAAAGGTTGTCGGCGTCCATACTTTCGCGAGCAGATGCACTGGAACACAGACAGGTCGGAACTCGGAACTACCAAGTCGGAAATCTCCTTCTTCCGAGTATAAAGGAACGCAGCATTCAACTGAAACTGGAGCGCGACTTCGACGTCATCGTTCTCAGCCACTCGCTCTGTTCGCTGATTGGACACACAGAAATCTGTTCGAGCAGGATCCCAATAATACGCCCCATCACCAGACTGACTACTGAAGGGAAAATTAAATTCGGCCGGATGTAGGTAGGCGGGCAGAGCCAGGCTACAGAGGCACTAGAGGAGGAGCTCAAAGGCCTCAAGGAGAGGTTGGTGAAGGAAAAGACTGAAATGGACAGGTTGAAGGTGGAAAATGAGGCTTTGACAGCCAATCTCCCAGAGACTACACCTTCTACCACTGCTAGTATGTTACCTTCAATGGAGATTGTTTACATATCAAAAGAAAAAAAAGCATTGATGTTTTCTGGTCAAGAAACTGAACTCCTCCTAATTGGCTCCAAATCCACCCTCAGCAAACTCACAACCCCCCCCCCCCCCACACACACACACACACACACACACACTCACTATCGATGGCACCACGGTCTCCCCTCCCCCCAGGCCCGCAATCTTGGCGTAATTTTTGATCCCACCCCAGAGAAGAGCGCTATAAAAATAAAATGTATTATTATTATTATTATTATTAAGAAGGCACTATATCATTTCATGACTGGATTGATGAATTGGAGCACTCTATTAATTTCAATAGATGTAAGGGGACAGCAGGCTGCTTATACAGTCATATGAAAAAGTTTGGGAACCCCTCTCAGCCGGCATTATAATTGACTCTGCTTTCACAAAAAAAAATATAAAAGTGGTATGTCTTTAATTTACTAGGAACAGCTAAGTACTGGGATGTTTTCCAAACAAAGATTTTTTGAAAAGCAGTATTTGGTTGTATGAAATAAAATAAAATGTGAAAAACTGGCTGTGCAAAAATATAGGAACCCTTGTGGTTTTGTTGATTTTAATGCCTATAACAGCATGTAAAACTGATGACTTTAAACACAAAGTTGGTTGGATTATGTTGTTAAGCCTTGAACCTCATAGAAATGTCTGTTTAATCATGAGAAAATGTATTTTAGGTGCCTAAATGCAAGTTGCACTTCTCTTTGACTCTCTGCTGAAGTGAGACAGAATGGGATCATCAAAACAGCTCCCAAAAGATCTGAAAAACAAAGATTGTTCATTGTCATGGTTTAGGGGAAGGCTACAAGAAGCTTTCCCAAAGGTTTCAATTGTCAATTTCGACTGTAGGGAACGTTGTCAGGGAATGGAAGGACACAGGCATAGTGGCAGTTAAACCCAGGCATGGCAGACCAAGAAAAAAACAGGAGCGGCATAGGTAGAGGATTGTGAGAATGGTTGCACACAACCCACAGATCACCTCCAAAGACCTGCAAGAACATCTGGCTGCAGATTGTGTATCTGTACATCGTTCAACAATTCAGCGCAATTTGCACCAAAACATCTGCTTTTTATAAAGACCAAATAACTTAATTTTTGTCTCATCAGTCCAAAGCATTTTCTTCCAATATGAAGCTGGCTTGTCTAAATGAGCTTTTGCATACTCCATGCAACTGTATCTGTGGCGTGGGCGCAGAAAGGGCTTCCTTCTCATCACCCGGCCATACAGATGTTTTGGTGCAAATTGCACTGAATTGTAGAACCATGTACAGATACACAATCTGCAGCCAGATGTTCTTGCAGGTCTTTGGAGGTGATCTTTGGGTTGTGTGCAACCATTCTCACAATCCGCCGCATATGCCGCTCTTGTACTTTTCTTGGTCTGCTAGACCTGGGTTTAACTGCAACTGTGCCTGTGTCCTTCCATTCCCTGACAACGTTCCTTACAGTAGAAATTGACAATTGAAACCTTTGGGAAAGCTTCTTGTAGCCTTCCCCTAAACCATGACAATGAATAATCTTTGTTTTTAAGATCTTTTGGGAGCTGTTTTGATGATCGCATTCTGTCTCACTTCTGCAGAGTCAAAGAGAAGTGGAACTTGCATTTAGGCACCTAAAATACCTTTTATCATGATTAAACAGACCTTTATATGAGGTTCAAGGCTTAACAACATAATCCAACCAATTTTGTGTTTAAAGTCCTCAGTTTTACATGCTGTTACATGCATTAAAATCAGCAAGACCACAAGGGTTCCCATATTTTTGCACAGCCAGTTTTTCACATTTTATTTAATTTCATAAAAATAAATACTGCTTTTCAAAAAATCTTTGTTTGGAAAACATCCCAGTACTTAGCTGTTCCTGGTAAATGAAAGACATACCACTTTTATCTTTTTTTGTGTGAAAGCAGAGTCAATTATAATGCCGGCTGAGAGGGGTTCCCAAACTTTTTCATATGACTGTATCTATGACCATTTAGAGGGAGAAGCACAGCAGGAGATAAAACACTCCTCACCTCTAGTGAGGGGGGACCCAAAGCTGATTTTTGACGTTCTGGAGGAAGCATATGGTCATTCCATTTCCTTGACCAAAGCTCAGAAACGTTTTTTTGATAGAAAACAGGGGGAAGGGGAAGGCTTGAGGGAATATTCTCATGTGTTGCTGTCCTTGGCTGGGGAGGTCACTCGCTGAACTGGGGGTAAAGGCACATACAAACAAGACATACTTCAACAATAAATAGTCAGTATCATGTACGAGAATAAATAAATTCTTAAAAGCTAAAAACCCTGTGGGTAGGGAGAAGGCTTCAATAGGTTGAAGCCTGGAGTAATGGGTTGGGTTTGGTGGGCTGGGGGGCCTACTGTTTATTCAACAGCCTGATGGATGCTGGAACAAAGGTGGACATGGCTTGTTTGGTTCTTAGGGGCAGGGAACGAAGTCTCCTTCCTGAAGGTAGCAGGTGGTACTGGTTGTTGAGGTTATGGGTGGGGTCCGATATGATCCGTCTACTTTTCCTGATGGCCTGTTTTTCAAATATGCTGTGAGGGTGGTCTGTGGCTGTCCAATGATCTTCCCACTCATCTTTATGATCCTGTTGAGGGGACCTTTGTTCACGTCACTCAGGGAGCCAAACCAAGCCAGGATGCTGAAGGTGAGGGTGGATTGGATGAAGCAGTTGTAAAATGACTGGAGTATTGACTTGTCGACATGCAGTCGTCGCAGCTTCCGGAGAAAGCACAGGTGTTGTTGACATTTCTTGAACATGCGGTCGGTGTTGCTTTTGAAGGTGAACTTGTGATCAATGATCAGTGTTTCCCCTAGAATTTTTTTTAGGCCCGGTGGTAAGAGCTGATAAAGAGTATGTGCGCCGTGTGCGTACCAAATTTCTAGAAGAAATTGATCAAAACGAACCCCATTTGGGATGAGCCTCTTTTGACAGCCCGTTAAAAATGAGGGCATAGGGTTATGTGGTGTTTCTCACAGGATTTTTAGATCCTGCTGGGTGAGAAAGGACCTTCTGAGGTCTGGGGGCATGCCCCTGCAGAAGACAACCTTATAAATTTTAAAGTTAAATGCATCAATCTGGTGCACTTTGAGGTGAAATCTGATTAATTCTGTGCTCTGTAAACAGCTGTCATGAGTCCTGCCTATAACTATTTTCTGTAATAATTTGGAGACACAAGCCATGTAAACTATTGAAGAAAAACACGTGGATTTCAATAAAAAAACAATAAACACTAAGATCTAATATAGACAGCTCCTGTCTAGTACTCATTTCTGGAATAATCTGAATCACCTCACCTTGAAGCTAGCCTATTGAATTTTCTTTTTTTATGCAAATAGCCTTGTTGAAAATAAATTAATTAACATAGGCTACACATCATGATTAGCCTATCAACATGTGTGCTACATAAGGCAAATTGCCTATTCCGACCCTTATATTTCATCTATTCTAGCCTATTTCTCAATTTAAAACAGAAAAATAAAGTAGCATTGAAAATACAAAGAAAGTAAAGACAGGCGCACACGAGGGGTAGACCGACAGTGCCGCGCAGACGCTCGCAAATGATTATTACGGAATCAATGAAAAATGTATTAAAAAAAACAAAAAAAAAAACATTTTTTTATTTTATTTTTTTAAGTCAGGCTGCTGTTGGCCTGGCGGGGCCGCCAGGCCTGTATAATGGTAGGGGAAACACTGAATGATGGAACCGAGATATTTGTATTCTTCCAGTCTCTCAATTATCTGGCCATCTAACTGAAGAGCAGGGGGGCTGGTGGAGGAGCGCCTGAAATCTATGACCATCTCTTTGGTTTTAGAGATGTTCAAGGTGAGATGGTTATTTTTGCACCAGAGAGAGAAGTCGTCCACCGCAGACTGCAGTTGTTGGCCTGAGTTGGTGGTATCCACGATGACTGTGTCGTCAGAATATTTAATATATACCATGTCAGGATTCCCACTTCTGCAGTCGTTTGTATATAGGGTGAACAGGACTGGGGAGATCACAGAGCCTTGAGGACATCCTGTGGAGATGGTTCTGACTGAGCTGCAGTGGCCGTTGAATCTCACTAACTGCCGTCTGTCTGTGAGGAAGGAAAGGACCCACAAGGTGAGGTGTGGACTAACACCCAGTTTCTGGAGCTTGTGGCCCAAGAGGTGAGGTTGCACTGTATTAAATGCACTTGAAAAGTCAATGAACACTAGCCTGGCAAAGTTCCCTGGTTTCTCCAGGTGCATGTGGACATTGTGCAGCAGCGTCACAACTGAATCACCAACCCATCTGTCCTTCCTGTAGGCAAATTGAAGTGGGTCTGTAAAGCCACTCACCTCCATCTGCAGTTCAGTGAGAATGAGCCTCTCAAAGCTCTTCATCATGATTGATGTTAGAGCTACAGGGCGGAAGTCATTTTTGCAGGTGGGGTTGCTGTGTTTTGGTACTGTACAGATGATGGAGGATTTCCAGAGGGCAGGGACGGAATGCTCTGCTAGGGAGCAATTGAAGAGCCCACAGAAAACTCCTGAGAGTTCCCTGTAGCAGGTCTTCAGGAGGCGACCTGATATCTTGTCAGGACCAGCTGCTTTGCTGGGGTTTACTCCTTTGAAAACGTTCTCTACGTCCACCCTCTGTACTGCAAATGCCGCTGTGGATACTGAATTGTCCGTAAGCTCATTCATGAGTGCCTTTGTCTCTGTGGAAACGTCTTTCTGCTCAAATCTGCAGTAGAAATTGTTGAGATCTTCAGCAAATTCAGTTGGGCTTTGTTCTGCGGGACATTTTATGTTGCATTTGGATGAGAGGCCGACTAGTGTCTTAACACCCTTCCATGCTTCCCTGGCGTTACCTTCCTGGAAAAGCTTTTCCACTTTTTCCTTATACACTCTTTTGGCTGCCTTAATTTGTTTGTTGAGTTTTGCCTGGATCAGTTTTGATTCTATTTTGTTTCCTGAATTAAAAGCAAATTTCTTTTCATTGATTGTCGTTTTGAGTTCTTTGGTAATCCAAGGTTTATTGTTGGAGAATATTTTGACTGTCTTTGAAGGTACAATGTTTTCTTCACAAAATTGTATGTATTCTGTAACTACATCGGTGGCTTCCTCCAGACTGTCAGCTTGAGTGAGAACCTGCCAATCAGTACACTCAAAGCAGTCCTGCAAAGCTTCAGTGCATGAGCTGTCCCATTGCTTTACTGTTTTCTTTAATACACCCTCCCGTTGTAACTGGGTTTTGTAGGCAGGAATGAGGTGTATTACATTGTGATCAGCAGTGCTCAATGGTGGTTTTTGCCTTGCTCTGTAGGCGTTTTTCACATTCCCATAACAAAGATCAAGAGTATTATTGCCCCTGGTGGCACATTTAACATACTGCTGGAATGTTGGTAATGATTTAGTCAGTCTACATGAATTAAAATCCCCCATTATAAATAAAGGTGAATCTGGATTTTCTGTTTCAATGCGCTGAGCGTAGTTTGTGATTATCTCTGCTGCGAGTGCGTCATTGCCAGAGGGCGGGACATAAACAGCTATCACTGTCACTTGGCCAAACTCTCGGGGGATGTATCTCGGTCTGAAAGATACACATAATAGTTCAACGTCTGGCCGATCTACTCCATGCCTTGTTAACATATACACACAGCCCGCCCCCAAATCGTTTCCCACTGCTGGCGCAGTCTCTGTCCGACCTAAGTGGCACTCCAAATCCATCCAGTAATAATTCAGAGTCAGGTATAGTGTCATCTAGCCATGTCTCGGTGATACAGATCAGACTGGCCTCTCTATATGCCCACTGTAATTTGCAGTTTGCTTGTAGCTCATCAAGTTTATTGCGAAGTGAGCGGACATTTGCCAACATTATAGAGGGTAGCGGAGGACACACCTCCTTACCAGCGAGTCTCTTCAGCCTCTGTCTCACTCCTCCCCTTCTTCCTCGCTTCCTGGTTGTTTTTCCTCTGTGACTTTGGCTCTGGTCATCCGATCTCCCTGGGTCAGATAAAAGTCCAGCCTGATAGGTCGGGGGATTGCGATATTGCAGGGACAGCAGGTACTCCCGCGAATACCGGATAACTCCATTCCCATCCGAGACCCATGGTGCAGCAGTTGCGCCACAGCGAGAGCCCCACAGCAGATAGAGTAGCAGAATTAGATGAACGCTGCAGCCTTGCATCTTTGCCCAGTGTGGAAAGTAAAGTTATGATCCAGTAGCTTATTAGTTCAGAGATCTGATTTACAAAAATATCTGGTTTTAGTAGCAAAGTACAAACACACTACACGCGCACACAACAGCCGACACCAACTGTGGCCACAACAGCGCCATCGGAGAACTCAATTAGCGACCAAGAGGAAGTGGTTGAGGCTTAAGTGGGTCCCATCCCTGTAATTAAAGCAGTCATGGGGGGTGTTCCGTTGTCCTGTTTGTGGGATACTGGGTCTAATGTCTCTGTCATTACAGAAAGTTTTTTTAAGGAACACCTAGAGGGCATGGGGAAAGCTGCCTTAAAGGAGTGTGGGTGGTTGAGTTTGAGAGGGGCCAATGGGGTGCCAATGCCATTTGTTGGTTATTTGAGACTCAATGTTGTGATAAATGATGTGGTGCATTCTCAATGTGGTATCTTGGTTGTAAAGGATCCGATTGATTCAGTCACTAAAATGAAAAGGAAACTGGTCCCTGGCATACTGGGCATGAATATAATAAAAAAATGCAGAGAACGTTCATCTTGTCCACCTGGTGTTCCCTGTGAACCTACATCAGCCCCTGGGGGCTTTGCTAAAGTGTTAGCATCTGCTCCTGTTTTGGTGCCTGCAGGGTCCATGTGTTTTGTCCCAGCCACAGGTTTCCAACATAGTAACAGCACAGGTCATCCGGTGTTAGTGGAGGCATTAGAAGTAGATCAGGGCACACTGCCAGGCAATTTAATTGTGTCCACAGCATATGTTTGGATGCAGGAAGGGGAGCTAGCAGTACCTGTAATGAATGTGGGTACAACTGATATGTGTTTGTCTCCACGCACACGTATTGCCCGCCAGAGGTGGGCAGAGTAGCCAAAAAATGTACTCAAGTAAAAGTAAGTTACTTTAAAATTATAATTACTCAAGTAGAAGTAAAAGTACTCATACAAATTATTACTCGAGTAAGAGTAAAAAAGTATGCAGTGAAAAGACTACTCAAGTACTCAAGAGTACAAGTAGGCCTACTGAATTACTCCGGATTTATTTTTGAAATATACAGAGCAACACTAACAGTACAGAATAGACACGAACATAATATAAAACAGCAATGTTCAAATAAAGATATGTTAAATAAAATAATTTTAAATAAAACAATAAATAAGGTATTTAAAAATCAAATGAATAACCCTTGAACTCAAACAATAATAAATTAATTATCGGCCAAATTAAATACATCACCCTTCAAATAAAATGATAATAAGGCTTAGGCTTGTCCAAAATTATATTAATTAAAACCAATACACTTATAACACTGTTGCAATTGTTTTGCACATACACATTTTAAAACAAATTCCTACAATATGTCACTGGCCCTGAGAAAATTATCTAGGTTGTGTTTAGCCCCAAAAATATAAAACACAAAATTAAACTTTGTTACACATCAAAACCTGCTGGCACACTCACTTAACGTATGAAACTACAGAGTGGCTGAACAAAGAGACCACTCTCAGACTCTCACACAGCCAGACTGGGGCATGCGAAGTGAGTAGGCTACAGGGAGAACAGGACATGTGTCAAAGAAGAACAGTTTCTTGCATCGATTTCTAGGAAAAATGGCTTGGTGAAGTCTGTATAAGCCAAGACCGGTGCCGAAATAAGCCGCTGCTTCAGAGCCTGGAACGCTGCCCGACACTCGGTACTCCACAGTTGCTTGAAAGGCGGAACACCCCCTATGGACTTTTGTGTCTTTGGGGAGCCAATAGCTGAAAGGGCACGTAAGGGGGCTGCAAGCCTTGAAAAACCCTCCACAAACCGCCTGTAGTATCCTGCAAAGCCCATGAATGACCTCAGTTCTTTAAAGTTCACAGGTAGGCCTTTCACACCAAAAAGAACCATGAGCCAGTTCCGGGCTGGTGCTGGGGCTTCATCTATCACAGGGATCTCATGTTCAAGTACACTGGTACAATAGGTTGTACCAGTGTACTTGAACATGAGATCCCTGTGATAGATGAAGCCCCTGTTAGACAACGCTATAGGAGAGTACCCCCAAGCCAATACGCTGAAGTGAAAGCTCATATCAAACAGCTGCTAGAGCAGGGGGTTATAAGGGAGAGCTGTAGTCCCTATTCCTCACCGCTGGTCATTGTTCGGAAAAAAAAGATGGGACTCTCAGGATGTGTGTCGACTACAGGCTGCTTAACTGGAAGACCAGAAAGGATGCCTACCCACTTCCAAAGATCGAGGAATCCCTGGATGCCCTCAGTGGAGCTAAGTGGTTCTCAACACTGGACTTGGCCAGTGGTTACAATCAGGTCGTAGTGGCAGAGAAAGATCGCCAGAAGACTGCTTTCTGTACGCCATTTGGGTTGTATGAGTTCAACCGTATGCCTTTCGGCCTTTGTAACGAACCAGGTACCTTTGAGCGCCTTATGGAGCGAATCTTTAGTGACCAGCACTTCCAATCACTTCTGTTGTACCTCGATGACGTAACAGTGTTCTCATCCTCTTTTGACCAGCACCTGATTCGCCTGCAGATGGTCTGATCTTGGTTCCGGGAGCATGGGCTCAAGGTCAAGTGGAGCAAATGTTCGCTTTTCCAGCATGAAGTCTCCTATTTGGGTCACATCATCTCAACGCAAGGGGTGGCGACAGATCCGGGGAAGATTCGTGCTGTGGCAGAATGGCAGCAACCTTAGGCCTTACACACCGCCGCAAAATTGGAGCCGGTTCCAGGCTAGTACGGAGCTAGAGCCAGTGTTTTGATTTCACAACGCCAGAGAACCGGCTCCGGCCTGTAAAAACCGGTTCAACTCCAACCCCAGGATTGAGCTGGGCTTGAGGTAAGAACTGCCTGCGCCAGCGGCCGGGGGAGGGATTATCCTGACCAACCAGACCAACTCAAACCTCATGCTCGCCATATTTAAAAACACCACTACTACGAGACGTAAACATAACATAATTACCGAATGTAGCGATCAAATTGACCGGCGAAAATACGCTGTATGGGTCCTGTTTGCAAAGAGAGAGCCAACAAGTGTAAAAATAAGACGTATTCGCCGCTGTTGTTGTGCTTAAAGCTAGCGGTAGCTTTAGCGTTAGCCACAAGAGTAGCGGCGTCGGGCAACGTACACACACGTTTTACAGTGACGTCATGACGTTGCTCTCTTGCCGGCTCCATGGCTGGCTCTGGTCGTTGTGAAACCAACCGGTTCATAACTGGGATAAGGCTGTAACCAGTTTTGAACAAAGATGGGTGTCTGAACTGGCCAGGTTTGACTTTGACCTGCAGTATCGGCCTGGGCAGCAGAATGGGAATGCGGATGGGCTGTCGAGACAGTATACTCAGAACAGAGGGTCAATGGAGGGTCCCGGGGTCCTGCAGTCACATGAGGAGGTCCAAACCTGTAGGAGTCGATCAAAACCAGCACGTTTCATTGAATGGGATAGGGGCGTCTTCAAGCTTCCCGGTATACTCCTGTGACTTCTTAAAGGCTCAGCAACACGCAGATTCGGCCATCCAGGCATTCCTAAAGTACTGGACTCAGGGGAGGAGACCGGGTCCGGCGGAAAGAGCAGGAGAAAACCATAAGACATTGGAACTGGTGCGGCAGTGGGATAAGCTGGAGATTGAGGGGGGTGTAATATACCGCAAGCTACTGGACACAAGACGAGGCAGTATAAGGCAGGTGCTGCTTCCGCACAGTCTGCAGGGGGAGGTCCTAAGCCGGATGCATGATGGCCATGGGCATCAGGGGGTGGAAAGGACTTTCCAGTTGACCAGGGGCAGATGTTATTGGCCAGGAATGTATGGAGACATTGAACAATACTGTTAACACTGCGTCCGCTGTATTGTGGCAAAAGCCCCATTACCTAGGGTGGTCACGGAGTGGGGGAGCTTGCTGACGTCAAAACCGTGTGAAGTGGTAGCAATGGACTTCACCGTATTGGAGCGATCCAGGACGGTTGCCAGGGCCCTGGTTAAAGCTCACATATTATGCACTTTGCTGTCAATTTTATATGGTCTAAGTAGTCCCTAATACTTATTTTTTTAGATGTTTGCTGAAAAACCCGTTCAGATCATTTATTGTAGCAAGCCTCTATACCCTGATTGTCCTCTGGTCTCAGGATGACCTATATTTGTGCGATCTGGCTGGCCCCTCCCACCTCTCTGCCGGGGTTTCTTTATATGTCCATGGGGCTCTCCCACCGTCTCTGCCGTGCTCTCGCGATACTAGAGAGACACTGCGTGACTGCGAACACAGTGTTTACCCGAGCTAAGCCATACTTTTAACAATTTGACATGACCTGACATGATTAAAACCAGTGAAAACAGTAGCTTCAAAGTTTGATTTCTACATGAATATCTTCCCATCCTTTGTCATGTTAAAAACAAGTCATTATTAGACTGCAAGGGGAAAGCTAAGTTAGTGTATTAGGAGCAAAACTTGGTGCTACAACCGAAGCTACATGGGCGCTAGCGCTAACAATAAGACTCAGATGATTTAAACCAGTGAAAACAGTAGCTTCAAAGTGTGATTTCTACAGGAATATCTTCCCATCCTTTGTCATGTTAAAAACGAGTCATTTTCAGACTGCTGTGGGGAATATAAACAGCGTGTTATGGGCAAAAGCTGGTTGCTTGTCCCAAAGCTAATAGCTATACACCAGTCAGGCAAAACTACAAATAAAAACTATTATTTTAGTTTCACCGTTTAAAAAAAAGCACAGGTAGCTTCCTATCCGTTGTGTTATTAAAAAAGGAGGCATTATTAGACTGCAAGGGGAAAGCTAAGTTAGTGTATTAGGAGCAAAACTTGGTGCTACAACCGAAGCTACATGGGCGCTAACGTTAAAAATAAGACTCAGACGATTTAAACCAGTGAAAACAGTAGCTTCAAAGTGTGATTTCTACAGGAATATCTTCCCATCCTTTGTCATGTTAAAAACGAGTCATTTTCAGACTGCTGTGGGGAATATAAACAGCGTGTTATGAGCAAAAGCTGGTTGCTTGTCCCAAAGCTAATAGCTATACACCAGTCAGGCAAAACTACCAATAAAAACTATTCTTTTAGTTTCACCGTTTAAAAAAAAGCACAGGTAGCTTCCTATCCGTTGTGTTATTAAAAACGAGGCATTAATAGACTGCTGTGGTTAAGATAAATTAGTGGAGTATGAGCAAAAGCATTCTGTGTTGGTGTATGTAACATTCAGGCTGTACTAAGGGCATCTTGTCGCTTAGCGGGGAAACCAACATGGCTGTCGCTCGGAAAATTTTCCATCGGATCTTGGGGCCATGGACCAATAAGAAATGGGGGGGGGGGGGGGGGTGGGGTTATCATAGACAACTGCACGGTGGACGTTTCTGGGGGGGAAGCATGGACATATAAAGAAAATATGGGGATGTGGCTGTGCCGACTATTACGTAATAGTCGGCGAGAATTCTGACTGGAGTATATTGGGGGGGAGGGGTGGGGTTTCAGAAAGGGGGAGAGTGAGAAAAGGAGAGATTGTTATTTTTTAAAATATTTTGGCAGTCTCTAGGCACACCGTGGACCCATGGATATGTTACAAAACCTTTAAAAAGTGCATTTAGCATAATATGTGACCTTTAAGGAATGGATTCAGAGGTATGGAGTCCCCCAACGCATCCATTCCGATCAGGGGAGATGTTTTGAAGCCGAGATAGTAAAGAGTTTGTGTAGTGTCTATTAGGGCTGGGCGATATGACGATATCATATCGTGGACGATATGAAAGTGTCTACCGGGAGAGATTTGGCCATACCGTTTATATCGCGGAGAAAAAAAGTTAATGTGGCGGGAGCATATATGGAGCGGGAGGCAGCTGTCCCTCCGAGTCCCTACAGTTACACTGCAGTTACACCGCCGCGCCACACAGTGGCTCTGCAGCCGAGTTCTGGGCTGCAATACAGCTTCTCTACCCGCAACAGAAGAAGCCTCATCTGTTGCTCTAGCTGTCTAGCTCATGGTCTAGCTTCGGTGCACCGTCGCTAAAGTTAACAAACCAACTCCGTGTCACGGTGGCAGAGCAGCTGGTTTTAACGGTCAAAAATGTCATTGGGCAAAGGAAACTTGCTTGCTGCTTCAGCGTGCTGTTGCCGTGACGCAGAGTTGGCTTGTTTTAAGCCGCAAACTACATGGGTTAGCTCTCGTGAGCTAGCTGGCTAATAATGACATCTTTAGCCTACTCGGGGCTTCACCCCCGTGCTGTTATTGTTGTAATGGTTTTATGTAACTTTAAAAATGTCAAACTTGAAAATATTATTTGTGTTGAAGCTGGAGTTAAAGAACTACCAGACATTTGCTCATTAGTTAATTTTGACAGCTTTTTTAAATGAAGATGAGCAAATACTGCAGGAAAATTCAAGTCTTTCATTATTTTGATATAGGCTACTATCAATTGGAAAATGTAGGCTCTTTGGTTGATGCTGTCATTTTTATTTTGCGCTGACTGACTAAAGCCAGACTGGTGTGGTATTTTGCACCAGTTTCTCTTTTGTATGGAAATTTAAGTTCCAAGCAAAAATTTAAATAATCTAATGTGATTAAAGTTCAGTACGGTTATTGTAATCCATTGAATTTTAAGGAAAAATACTATATCGTGATATATATCCATATCGTGATATAAAATTACCTATATCGTGATATAAGATTTGGTCCATATCGCCCAGCCCTAGTGTCTATGGAATCCGGCAGAGCCGCACCACGCCGAACCACCCACAGGGTAACGGGCAGTGTGAGAGGTTCAATAGGACTCTACACGATCTGTTGAGGACGCTTCCCCCCCCCAAAAAAAGAAGGTGGGTAGAGCATCTGCCCGAGATGGTGTTCGCTTATAACACAAGCGAACACTCCAGCACCGAATATACACCATACTTCCTCATGTTTGGCCAATCCCCTAATCTGCCTATTGACATTCTTTTGGGGGTGGGAGAGGACAAGTTCAGCGGGGACATTGATGACTGGGTCTGTGAGCATCAGGTGCGACTGAGGGCTGCCCACCAAAGTGCCACAGTAAAAATTAAACAGGCTGCAGAAGCACAGAGAAGGCATCATGGCCCACCATCCAAGCAAGAGCGCCCTGGAAGTTGGGCAGTTGGTCTATAGGAAGAATCACAGTTTCCAGGGCCGACATAAGATTCAGGATCTGTGGATGCCGGTGCCATCTTGGCACAGCCAGATCCAACGGCGGCAGTGTATACTGTGGTCCCAGTCGATGGTTCCTGTCCGCCGAAGAACATTCACCGGATGGAGCTGCGGCCTTGTGGCCCGGAGCAGTCTTTGCTGGAAGAGCAGGGGGAAGCGGGAGATGCCCCCTTGGAGGAGGAAGGAGATCCAGATGGAAGAAAAAGGGCTATGCTCTTGCAAGCAGTTCCTGAGGAGTGGGATGAGGAGCTGTCGGAACCAGAGCTGCAGGGGCCACCAGAGTCTGCGCAGCCGGAGATGGAGGAGCCAGTTCAGTCCCCGCTGCTAGAAGAGGTTTCCATAGAGGAGGAACCAGAGCAGAGAGAGTGTGGGGAAAGAGCTAGGAACCAGTGCTGCAGGAGTCTTCAGAGTCGGAGCAGTCTGAGGGGGAGGGGCCAGATCAGTCCCCAGAGCAGCTGCGGCGGTCCACCAGGGCAACGGCTGGGATCCATTCCAACCCCTTCAACTTGCCAAGGTCCGCGGTGAGGAAAGTAGGGGTAGTGGGAGGGGCTGAGGCTCAGGTTGTGGCTCATACTAATCATCTTTGTCTGATAGCTCTTAGCGACATTATCTCTACCTTAGTTGGTAAGCTGCATAGTGACCAATAGGCTGTGGTTGGACCCTGTAGGTAACCCTTCAGATTTTAATTTGTGTTTTTGTTTTGTTTTTTATCATCGGGACGATGATTTGTGTAACGGGGGGGTGAGTGTAACATACCCTCGGGGAGGTAATTGTAAGACACGCACTTAGTCCAGGCATTTCGGCCGAATATCCCGGGCATGGTTACTCCCTGCATTACGGGAGCCGGGAGGCTCATGACGCTAATATAAGACAGAGCGTCATATCAATATGGCAGCTTCCTGTGTTTGGGAACAGCGCCAGGACTCGGCAGTGTGCGGGGAAGCCGATCCTTTACATACAAACTGTGAGTAGAGTGCGAGTAAGGGAGCATGCTTCTGTTTGTATGATCCGATGTATGATGTATGTGTTTGGCAACGTGTAATTTATGTTATAATCATAGCAAGCTGGGCCGGTATGTTCAGGCTCGGGAAGCAGCTTGTTGACGTCAGTTCCCTGTGGGATACTGCAAGAAGGTACGAGATGTTTAAGGATTAAAGTGAGGGTTGAATTAATAATGTGTTTATATTCAATGAAATTACTTGTTATGATGTACTAATGCTGTGTTTTGTCTGTTTGTTTGCATAGATCTATGTCACTGTTTTCCCTGTCTATGTAAATCAATGAACTGAAATGAGCATATGATGGAAACTTGACTTGCCCCGAATTGACAGACCTTTTATAATATGGATTCTTAATTTAATAAATAGAATATTGAACTGAGTCCTTGTGTCTGTGTCCTCTACTAATGAGGGAGAACCCGGGTGTTACACTAACTTAGATTTCCCATTGCAGTCTAATAATGCCTCATTTTTAACATCACAAAGGGTGGGAAGCTATTCCTGTAGAAATCGAACTTTGAAGCTAATGTTATCATTGGTTTTAAATCGTCTGAGTGTTACTTTTAGCCGTTAGCGCCCGTGTAGCTACGCGGTAGCATCCCGCTTTTGCCCCTATTACACTAACTTAGCTTTCCCATTGCAGTCTAATAATGCCTCTGTTTTAAAGGGGTAGTTCAGGATTAGCCTTGGTGTTCTTTATCAGTGGAGACAGTTTTCAACACATTTAATTCAGTCCTTCTAGTTGCAGAGTGCACTCGTGCTAGGCTAGCGCACGGCATTGAGGAAATACTAGCCTGCTACTAAAACAGTCTTACCCACTCCACAGTACACCCGAGGCAAATCAATTATAACGCCAGACTATCGATGTAAATGTCTGTGTTGATAGAATAATTTTAGAAATAAAACCAACCTCGCATCGCATGAATTATCGCATTTTGAGGGACTACTTTCTCAGCAGCAGCGGACTTTTACTTTGCTGTGTAACCGAATCACTACAGCAGAAAGTAAACAGAGCAGCGTGGGACAGCACCTGAAACGAACGACTAGGCAACATGGTGCGTCAGTGTGCATTTAGGAATTGTACAAATAAACCCTACAGATGGACACCACAAAGTTTTCACCAATTTCCAGTGCGAGATCCAGAAAGGACTCAAATGTGGCTTGTTGCTGCTGGCTTGGACATCAACACACCGGCCGAAATTGTTCGCAAACGGAGTATTTGTAGCGATCATTTCAGACCGGACGACTTCGAGAAACCCCGCAATCTAAAGAGCAAGAAATCACTGAAAACGAATGCGGTGCCATCCGTCTTTTCAGATGCACCAACAGCCACTGATGAACAGGTAATAACTTTTGGTAGGCTACTAGCTAATAAAGCGTGCCCCTTTCATAATGTTAGCCTACTGATAGATTGATGATGACATGCATTTTGGAGAGTGACAACGTTAGCTAATGGTATAGTTACACACTTGGTACCTGGCTGGGCTAATTGCTTTCTCTTTCTGCCCTTTGCGCATCCATCTCTCTTAGTTCTTCATTAGTGTATTCCGGCTCGTACAGGTACGGTTCGGTGGTGGATACAACAAATTCCTCATAATCGTCTTCAAAAGCAGACGCATCGCAAAGTCCTCCAAACGTGGCCATATCTTGTTTATTGAATAGGCTAATAAAATTCCTTTGTGCACTGTACTCTGCGTCTGTAGCTATGACAGCAGCAGGTAAACAAACTTTTATAGATCCGCTAACCTAGGTATTAGCCGCTGCCTAGCAGGAATAAACACTGCTGCTGAGACACAGCAAGTCCCTCAAAATGCAATATGCGAGGTTAGTTTTATTTCTAAAATTATTCTATCAACACAGACATTTACATCGATAGTCTGGCGTTATAATTGATTAGCCTCGGGTGTACTGTGGAGTGGGTAAGACTGTTTTAGTAGCAGGCTAGTATTTCCCCAATGCCGTGCGTTAGCCTAGCACGAGCGCACTCTGCAACTAGAAGGACTGAATTAAATGTGTTGAAAACTGTCTCCACTGATAAAGAACACCAAGGCTAACTTGGGAATCAGGCCCTATGTCCAAAATCCTGAACTACCCCTTTAACATGACAACATATAGGAAGCTATTTCTGTTGAAATCAAACTTTGAAGCTACTGTTTTCACTGGTTTTAATCATGTCAGGTCATGTCAAACTGTTCAAAGTATGGCTTAGCTCCGGGTAAACACTGTGTTCACAGTCTCTCTAGTAGTATCACGTAAGCACGGCAGAGACGGTGGGAGGGCCCGGCAGAGAGGTGGGAGGGGCCAGCCAGATAGCAGGACCCATGTAGCTGCTTTTAGCTAAAAGGGCTACATGCTTTCACCTCATGGGGAACAGCAGGGGGCTGCTATTTACAGCGTTATTCTGCCTCTTTGATCGTAAATTTGTTTGCAACACATCGAGGATGCTCTGTTTTTGTCCGCGATCCCGCCGAGATCGCGGACTAATAAGTGTCTCTTTAGCTGGCAAGCACCGAGACCAACTGGACTTTGATTAATCTTTTTTCTTTGTTCCTGATTGCGTAATCGCCCACCGGAATCATAAAAGGACGAGATCTGAGTCGCTGGAGTGGCTCTGAGTAAGAGAATGGCTTAATTTATCTGGGCAGATAGGTTTATATAGATGTACTTTTTAAAGTGATCACTAAACTGTTTGATTTTGAATGTTTGATACTGTGCTTTTTACTGCATTCCAAATCATAAGGCAAATTAGATTTTCCCAGATTTTACTAAATAGTCGATGCAAATCACAGTCAGTATAGTTTTCAAGTCATCAACCGTTAGAGTATATTTTGAATTGTATTGAACAAACCTCCGAATAATAAAAGTATTTTTTTCAAAAATAAAAAACTCCAAATGAACCGTTCCAAATCATTATGCACAACAGAGTTTCAAAACATTTTATAGGTTGTAAACAACTAAAAATGGTCATTTGTTGAATTTGCAGCATTAGGAGGTCATATTTAGTGAAATCAAAAGCTATTTAAATCAAAAACATCTTAACAGGCCAAGTTACATGTTAACATAGGACCCCTTCTTTGATATCACCTTCACAATTCTTGCATCCATTGAACTTGTGAGTTCTTGGAGAGTTTCTGCTTGAATATCTTTGCAGGATGCCAGACTAGCCTCCCATAGCTGCTGTTTTGATGTGAACTGCCTCCCAACCACATAGATGTTTTGCCTGAGGATGCTCCAAAATCAACTTTGTTTATTGGATATTTAATATTTACATGAAAAACCGAGAACTGTATCTAGACTCCACAATCAAAGACATAAAATCCTCCTCTTAACTTAATACTATATGTCTTCATAATATGCTGCAGCCCCCCCTACACTTCTAATGGGGTGATGATCATGATCCAAAGAAAGCATTTCACGTGAATACATGCCAACAGAATTGCAGTGTCAGTGGAGTGTTCCAGTGTCCCAAACTGTTTGAAAAGTATGAAAATCTTCTCATCGAAAAGACCCAATATTTGACTGAAACAGTAAAACATCTACCCAGCAACGGCAGAAATAATCTAGCATTTGACAAAAAACACTTCACTTCACTGTCTGACCCAAAGTCAGTTATGTTTTAAAATCTACACATGGGGCCTTTAACTATCAGCGGTGCATTATATGGAGTGGAAGGGGCAAGGTATAAGTATTTGAAAAACTTTGATGGAGATGTAAATGAAACCGACTGACTGTATCATAAGCACAGACAACATGACACTGCTGAAACACTTTATTTAATTGAGAAAAATAAATTAAAAAAGCCCACAGAGATACAAAACACAAGATACGAGGAGGAAAGAACTATCAAATCACAGAGTCTGGAATTCTGTTGCCAGGCAGCTAATGGTGTCAATTTCAAAATGTTCGGCTTTGTAGAAAGAATGCTATAAACGTGTTATTTTAATCAATTCTCTTCAAATTGTTGGCTTTTTTTTGATGGGCAGCTTGAGCGAGAAGAAAGAGGCGGTTATAGCTGACCTGTAAACTCGCACTGGTTTTTTTCCCCCTTAGGATGTGGTCACAACTGTTACTGTAGATATGCTATTTACACCTAGCTGCTATTTGTTTTAATGAAAAAACTACTTCTGTGATCTGTTCCTTGATCTCAACAATTGAAAATGTGTTATAATTACCAATAGAAAACAATGTTCTGAACCTTTTTCACCCTAAAACTAGTAATATGTCTTAAATCAGGAAGGAAGACAGGCAAGAATGACCTCACTTCCCAAAACATATCTTGAGTGTGAAGGTTTGTAAGAGAAACACTAAACACCCCACCATTACACTAACTCAGCCCTATTCATATCTCTGTCCTGAAATAAGCACCAGCCACAGCACCAGTTTGACTTCAGCGGGAGAATAGACACTCTGTCATTAGAGAAACCATACAAGAGAACTAAACATCTGTTCCACCCGGTTACACATTGTGTGTGTGGTGCTGGATGTCATTGTTGTTTCATGTTGCTCAGTCGCACTGCTTTTTCTAACTGAAACTGGCGGTGGTCGACGCGCTCCAAGAAGTTCTTCCGCTCCACATACCTACACACACACACACACACACACACACACACACACACACACACACACACACACACACACACACACACACACACACACACACACACACACACACACACACACACACACACACACACACACACACACACACACACACACACACACACACACACACACACACACACACACACACACACACACACACAGAGAATAAAAGATTGTTAGGTCATAGGAAGCTACGACTTATCCTGCTATGTGTGTGTTTTTTAAATGTGCCCCCATCCCTCTGCTTGGTTAGGACAGTGCATGTTAAGTATGGTGTCAGAGCTTCTGTGTGTGTGTGTGTGTGTGTGTGTGTGTGTGTGTGCGTGTGTGTGTGTGTGTGTGCATGTGTGTGTTTTTGTGCGTGTCCTATTACAATGCATGTGCTAACAGAGATTTCAAGTTTCATGTTTCTTTTTTAATCATGTGCACAACGAGCGGTCGTTGAAATTCTGGAGTCTCAGGCTCCCTGTATAACATGCAACATAAATAGTGTATAAAGAAGAGGAACAGAACAGAACACACAAGTGGAAAAGGGAATTTGAGACCCAAAAATAAAAAACATGAATAGTGCAAAAACACATAAATATTGCAAAGGAACTTAACCCATTGATGACGGCTGCTGCGCGATGCCACATTGTATCTCCTGCCTGATGCTGCATCGTGCAGCATCGCGCAGCATTGTTACTTTATCAAATTTTCATGGCGTGCGCAACATAGAATGCACTGTCATTGGTTCAAATACACATGAGGTGGGTTTTGTTGATTTTTTAAGACCACGTGACCACCCAAAAAATGTGTGGTTTGCCGAAAATCACGCCAATCAAAAAATGTATAAATAAATAAATAATAAAAAAATACGCCAGCGGTGTCGGCGATAGTGTTTTACAGAACAGTTAGTGGCGTTCGGAGCGCAGAATCAAGGTCTACTATAGGCTACTGACGAAAATCACACAACACATTGCATCTATTTATTAACAATATTTATGAATGTAGGCTATATTTTGCTGCTCCAACTCAAATTCAGCCCAGCCAGGCGATAGTTAAGTTTCAGTTTTGTTTTCATCTCCGTGGTATACAGCCGTTTGGACCAGCTGATCGGCTCCCGACAGCAGGAGTCAGTCTGCATTCCAGTTGTACTGGGAAGTCGGATTTATGGTGCCAGTGATAACTGAACTAAATAATAAAATAAAGCTATCTTCTCCTTCCTATATCTGTCTATCTTTATCCCTCCACTGCACACTCAGTCACTACTATCCATGCTAAAAGGAAGCAGGATTATAACCTCGTTTAGCACATTATTTTTAAATATTTTATATTATTTATTCTTTTTTTTCTCCCCCATCTAATTTTGACGATTTTTAGAAAAATGTGTTGGTTTGTAAGCGCTAAGGGAGCATGTATGTTTAAATAAAACCTGTGAACCTTAACTTTTAAATGTATTTTATTTCATGTTTCTATGTGCTACACAGGCTTAGATATTAAGGTTTTGGTAGACTTTACAATTCATACTATTTTTTCAGAAAACCCTCAGGCATTAAGGACATGCATCCTAGATTGCCATAGTCATCAATGGGTTAACATGTAGGGAATATGGATGAACTAAAGTAGAAAAATCTAAACTGAATTTCAAATAGAATACTGTACAGCAGGGCTATTCAATTAGTTTTGAATGGGGGCCGGTTGGTGGAAATTATCCAAAATGAGGGTCCAGAAAAAAATGCCTAAAATTGATGAGCATCACATCAATAGCTACATATATTGTAAAACACTACAACGACATAGGAGTGCATATATTGTCTTTATTTTATCAAATAGAGTTCAACAGCTTATCAAAAAGAATCCCTATTTTAACATAGGCTGCCTGTTGTTTAAGTGTTAACAATCTTATCAGTTCAGGAAAACACAATAAATTAACTCTTCAACAGCTTATCAAAATGCATGTAGGCCTAGGTTTACTAAGAGTGCAACAGCTTATCAAAAAACATAGAAATAAAGCTTACAGTGTTTCCCCCAGAAAATGTCTTAGTCAAGGGGTCACTGTCCAGGGTCATGGGAGAAATGTTGGCTGTATTTTTCTCAAAGATGCCAATGCACAGTACAGAAATAAACAACTGCTTATTTGAATACAAAAAAACAACAGACACTGACTTTACAGTTGTGCAATTTTGTTTGCTATGTGAAGGTACAAATTTTGTGCAAACATGCAGACAGTACAAAGCAAAGAAAACTTCTACTGGTGCAATATTATGCAGACACACTAAATACAAATAATGGACCATACTCTTAACATGTGTATGCACATCAAAGTGCAAATTCAACTTTTTGAAGTTCCTTTTTGGATGAGGGGCTGTTGTGCGATTATTGTGGACAATAGGCCTACTGTGATGCGATGGCTATACTTCATTAATGGTTATTTTGAGCCTACTTGCTTGATTTATTTTTAAACACAGAGGTTATTGGTCGTTTTGGAACATGTATTTCCCAATTTTAAACATAAAAATAAAGCAGCATTGAAAATTCATAAAATAAATCTTGTTGGCCTACACTAGCATGCTGTTTTACAAATAACTCAATAGTTGAAATAATAAATACAATGTGTTTTCCCCTTAAAATGACTAAATGCATTTCAAAGACAGTAACAGTTCTTTAAACTTCTGAAACTTGGCTGGGCCATCACTCTCATGCATTCATCAAACTTTTCTCTGCGCTGTCTGAGCTGATAGATAGGTTGTGTTGCCACGGTGATGTGGAGTCTTAAACTGTTCTAGCTTTGCAGAGCGTTTTGCTTCTGCTCGTTCGTTGCGCGCGGTGCGGTACAATCGTGCGCGCAAAGCCGCATACACAGAGCAGCTGATAGAGAAACGCTTGGAGACACACGTGCACATTTATTAACTGCAGATCGCGGCCTTTTGCGCAGTTATGACCATGCACAAGCACACATCGCGCGTGCTAGTACATTAATTGTGCAGCACTAAAAAATTAAAAAATAATATATATATTTTTTTTTGGGGGGTCGGTTGGTAGTCAAGGCGGGGGCCAGTAAATATTCCTTTGCGGGCCGGGCCGGCCGCCTATTGAATAGCGCTGCTGTACAGCAATGTAATAAACAGATAGCTGGAGATCGCTTTGCCAACCATTAATAATTCAGTAAAAGTCCATATGCTGTAGTTGAGTAGAGTTTTTATTTCAGATAGCTAAGTGATTTATGTTGCCTCTTACCCCTCTCTGCCTCTGTTGTGAATAGCCAGCTCCTCAGTGATGCCCTCCTCTGATTTAAAGTTGTCCCAGTCCATCTTAGACTTCTCCAGCGTGCTCATCTTCTGCTTCTTGCCCCCGAGACGCCCCAGGATGCTGCTCATGCCTACAGGACGCTTGGCACTGCAAACACACACAGGGAACTGGCCAGTCAAACACTCACACCTAACGCACTACACTATAGCAACACTTCTACACATGGCAGAAGCTTAATGATAGATGATCGAAAATGACATTCAGACCCTGTAATCGACATCAACACTGACACTGTGACACTTTCATTTCGAACGACTCTTTGATTTCAGTTGGAAATATTAATTAAATAACCATAAATAGTTAATCTGTGCATTTCCCTACTTTTTTTTTAATCACAAAGATAGGATGTGTACCATTTCATTAGATCCTAGCTTTCATAGTTGAGCATATTTACAGTACAAACCTTGTCAGTGAAGTTTGAGGGCAACAAACAAAATAATCGTTCATTTATCGTTATTGAGGTAAAATGTTCAATTAATTGTGATGTTTTGAGGTCAAATCGCTTAGCCCTATTTAATAATAAGGCTATTGCTAATCTAATCACAAACATGATTCATTCATGGAAATCACAGGAATAATTCCAAAGCACAAAGTACCAACAGCAGCACCATACCGATAGCAGCTTGTGAATTTTTATTAAAGAGCACCTATTATGCTTTTTCAACTTTTATGACCTATAAACGTTGTTATAATGATTTATAGTAGGGCTGTCAAAATTAACGCGTTAACGCAGGGTGATTAATTTCTGGAATTAAGGCGTTATTTTTTTTAACGCAATTAACGCATGTGCAGAATGATCCGCTCCGTGCATCCCACCGGCTCTGCACTACAGTCACTCTAACGTTGTGGCTGACCCAGGATCAGTAGTTGCGCGCAGCCTAACATAGCAGCACGTTAGCCCATGCCGTTTTTTTAAACTGCTAACGGCCACGTCTGTGTCGGTGGCTGTGAAGTCAAACTAAAGAAATAATTAATAAACTCACGTCGCAAGCTGGAAAGGAACCTTTCGGCAGTCCGAGTTGCCGCACGGACTATAAAAGAGGCGGCACACAACAACTACTGATGAAGTAAAAAGAACAAGACGCGACTGGAGCAGCGCTCAGTTAAAAGAAAATCTAATCCCGTGCAAACGAGTCTACAAACGCCAGAGAGGCAGCCGGTAAGACACCGAGCCCATCAGGAGAGACTGTGGACAATAGAAATTAAATGTTTGTGCAGGTGATAGCTGCTAGTGTTAGCCACGGGGCCGAACCGGCAGTGCCGTGGTTAACCCTATAAATGCCAGTCTGTGTCATGTTTGATTCTCATTCATAATTTAATGATAATGATGTCATGATTGTTTAAGTTAAGAACATGATTGTTTAGTGAGCTTATAAATTACAGATAAATAAGTTAAAATTATTATGATGGAATTATATTATTATGGTGACATTATTTAGATAAGTAAATGTAAAATATTTAAAATCTGGAACATTAACTTAAGAAAATCCCTAAATACATTGATAATGATAACAGTGGGATAATTTATGTTGCACTTTGTTTAATTTAAGAGGAAAAAGGCAAGAATTGTTAGAAATTTATATTTTCCAGAACATTGTAAAAACAACCTTTTTCTTGTTTATTGTTTCTAAAGGTTTTTCACCTAGCTAACTACCTACCACCTAACTACCTAACAACCTACCTGCTACTTGCAAACAACCTACTTACCTGAAACCTTGAAATCACAAAATAAAAGAAGATAATAAGGAAGAGAAAAGTGTGGTTATTTTGAGTGAAGCCCAGCAACTCTGCGTAGATAGCCAACTCCTTCAAGTGGAGACTGCACAAAAGAGGGAAGAACTTGACAGTGGCATAGATAGTATATAAAATCAACTGCCGCGGGTGACAGTTAATGTCGGGAGCAACAGGAGGAGAAACATTGTCCGCTCTGTTCAGAGCCCGCGAGGACACAAACGTCCGCAACATAACGTCGGCTTCCTGGCACAAATGAACAGTCCCCTAGGACATGTTCGCGCGCACACACACACACACACACACACACACACACACACACACACACAGAGGACTGTAATCAAGTTGTATTCAAGAATTCACAACCTATAGATTCACCAAATAAATGCCAATATATAGCCTATATTTGCCCAAAGACATAGTAAAGAGACAGATCAATTGAATTATGGTGTGGTAGGTATATATTTTAGTTTGATTTAAATTTATTTTCAGTATTAAAACCATCATTTGGATTTTCAATTAATAAAAATACAAATTTTAAATGTACATATCCACCTTCTGTCCTTTATCTTTCCGTTCATACAAAAATATACAGAGAAAATTAAATTTTTCGGGCATATTTCGAATGGTAAAATTAATCGTGATTAATCCACAGAATCCTGTGTTTAATCTGATTAAAAATTGTAATCGTTTGACAGCCCTAATTTATAGTCATGTTCAACCATACTAAAGTGTCAAATAATGACTTACATGCATTTAGACGTATTCCCTGCTGACCGTCTGGGGTGGCTGTGCAGAGCGCTAAACACTAGGACAGCCGGTCGCGATTCACTTGTTCAAATTTCTGGGATTTATCTACGTAGATCAATACGGATTTTCCATGCATGGTAACGCTGCAACGTGTTCAGGCACGCACTGGCCATGCCCCCAGCTGCCTGCTCAAATCTGCCCGCACGCCGCTGAAAGTCTTCCGGAAGGTAACCAATCACAACGGAGTGGGGTTGGCAGGAGGGGGGCGAGGGGGCGGAGAAGGACGAAGCCCGAAAATCTACATAGTTTTTTGTGCTATGATTCGTGTCAGGTTGCTCTATAGGAGTCATTAATGAGAAATTAAGACCAGAAAAGTAGTATAATAGGAGATATTTAAGAATATCTGCAGTTACAGTGTCACAGTCAGAGCCCCTTTTTCTGGTTGTCTTGGTGTAACTCAAGGTCTGTTTTAAGTCCATTCATATATGTTACACTTGCTGGGCTGATGGGCTTGGTTTCACGTGTACCGTATTTTCCGCACTATAAGCCGCACTGGACTATAAGCCGCAGGTGTTATAATGTTTAATTACCTTTGTGCACAGAGGGGATTGTCGGGAAAGAGATGGCTGCTTGAGGAACCTCCCATTTATTAACATTTCAACAAACAAGTTGCATATTTGCATAACGTACGTAAGTGTTACCATTTAGTGCAATAGTAGCTACTAGGGATGGGCACGAGTGTTTTCGCTACTCGTGTGATCGCTAGCATTCCTCGAGGATCAATCGATTCCTCGTTAAACTTTTTTCTATTTTTAGAACGCAACGCATCTCTCTACAGAACAACGGTTGACCGCAATAAAGCGCTCAATGCTTATGTCAAACAGTCACAGTTGCCATATGATATTAAGGATTTTTTCCACAAGTTTAAAACACATTTTCCTCACTGAAAGTAATTAAATAGACGGGCCACAATTCAAACCGATCCAGTAGGTCTGCGATGGGGAGAAAAAAAAGCATGGGCTGTAGTTGTAACAAAAAAAATTGCCTAAGTCACCATTTAAAATAAGAAGGGCAGCAGATAATATAAAATGATTGTCCTACAATTTAAATACATATAAATAACTCACCAAAGCAGATAATTGTAGGCCTATATCCAACCGCGTAATGCTCACTCCGTGTCCGTGAATAATTACCGCGACTAATTCCTCATTAACGGAACGTTACACCGGTCGGTTTTTGAATCTTATCCCCATAGTCCATATTGAAGGCTTCTTAACTGTTGTTGGCTCGGAGCGAATGTGTCTGAAGTAAGCTTTGCTTCTTCTTTTCTTTCCAAGCGGAGAGCACCTTGCATGCTCACCTGGAGTCTACTCATTAGGCCTACTAACTGAGAGTAGTTTTCCTCATCCACCAATCGAGTTCATTTGAAACGAGAAGTACTCCAGTACTCGATTACTAACGCCCATCCCTAGTAGCTACAGAACATACTGTGCTGTGTAATAACAGGGTCGAAAAATGGGGAAAAAGTCGCGGCTTATAGTCCGAAAAGTACGGTATATAAAGCACATTTCTATTGAGGGACATACAGACAAAGCTGCATCAAACACAGCAAAATCCTGTGCAACAAAGTGGAACAAGACTTTAAATTAAAAATGAGTTGTGCATGTGTGAAATAATGGATGACAACAGTTGGTCCCTATGCCGTTTGCTGTGCAGCTGCATGGCTTATAACCGTCCAGCGTACACGACCAACATGTCACAGACAATCCGTCGCAGCGCCGTCAATAGTCAACAAAACCTCACACAATGCTGCAACAGCCTGGGTTAAGGATTCAATGAGGAGCATTTAAGGGAAACATTTGCATAGAGTCACCAGAACTTCATAGTTATGCACTTCAATTGCAATGTGTGGATGTTTGCTTTGCTAATGCAGTGACGTTCAACCCAACTCCAGAATTTCAAACTTGTTCAATTTAACACGGCTCAAGGGACAATTCCAAGATGCTAAAGCATCAAAACTCTCTACAGCTAAAAATCCTGCTCCTCAGTCTTTTAATTTACCTCTGTATCTGTACGGTTACTGTATCTATCCGTGCTCCACTGTGTGTGTGTTTGTGTGTGTGTGTGTGTGTGTGTGTGTGTGTGTGCACAAGGTTATTAGGGAGTGGTGCTGATGGCTATTTCCTGTTGTTCTGGGTGTCCCATCTATTTTCTCACACACACACAGGAGGACACTCATTGACATAATGCATTCCACAGCCTCTAACCCTAACTTTGTCCATCACAACTAAATATCTAACCCCAACCCCTTAACTAAACTAAACCCAATTCTAAGAGGATCCTTGAAATCTATCTTCACCTTCGCCCTTTGAAGTTCTGCTCCTAAGGTTCGAACTGGCCAAAATCACGTTCCAACAATGTCCTCACTCATAAGGTTAAAAACCCAGAAGGGTGCTCACAAAGCTGGATTCACAGAACCACACACCCACCCACACACACACACACACACACACACACACACACACAAAGAGATAAATAGGAAATGGTTTGTGGACACATTGTACTTCCTGTCCTTTTGGCAGATGATTTCCTGTTTCCTGTCTGCCGTTTTTGGAGGGATGATGTGCACATCCCCAAATGATTTATTACCATGGCAACAAAATGTATTAAAACGAAGGGGGGGAAAGCACACACAGTACATACACTGGGGGATTCCAGTACACTCATGTCTGAATGGAAGTACAAAACACACACACACACACACACACACACACACACACACACTTTCAAGGGTATAAAAAACATCTCCTGCGCCACACTGCCAGGCTGCCTGTCACCGCTGATTGTCCAGAGCGTATCTTTCCCAGCTGCATTAACGATGGCAGTTACAACGGGCGAGATGTTTAAGATGTTATGTTGCGATGAGGGAACGAGAGACAACACGCTCCCGCTCCGAGGCCGCCATCACAACCACACACACACACACACACACACACACACACACACACACACACACACACACACACGAGTGAAAAATATATCATTCCCATCCAGGGCCGCCGCTCCCTATACGCAGGGTACGCAGAGTGCGTAGGGCACCAAGTTCCTGGGGGGCCCCCCAAAAAAAAATTTTTATAATTTTTTTTTTTTTTATGAAAATGGAAAAATATATGATCCGGGGGCCCACCAACATTGAGGTTTTTTAAAAAACTTCATGATGATCATTACATTACAAAAAATATATAAATTAGTTATGAACAGGCCCATTGTTGTTTTGTCTTAATTGTGCAACCTATCCAGGGGTGGATTACTGCACAGGCATACCAGGCACAGGCCCAGGGGCCCAAGGGCTCAGGGGGGCCCTTAGCCAGAGATACTGATAGTAACTTTTCATGTTGCATAGTCAAAGAGCTCTGTCACTGATGTCAATAACAGGGTCAATAACAGGGTCTAAAAAGGAATAGCCTAAATATAAGTATACTCATCAGAATGTAACAAGATAGAAATCATCATGGGCCCCTCAACTAGTAGGGGAGAAATACAAAGGCAAGTTAAACACAACAGGTAAAAAAAAATCCGGGGGGGCATGCCCCCGAACCCCCAACAGGGTCCCTCCAACAATATCCCAAAATCCTATGGGAAACACTGTCACAACACAAGTCTTCCTTAATATGTTTTGCCATTAATTGTATGTATCTGTATGGAAATATCAGTGTACCTGACTGGATATACAAGTGGGGGGCCCTTTGAGAGTGTGTGCCCAGGGGCGCATTATCTCATAATCCGTCTATGAATTTATCACTCAATTCCTTTGCAAAGGCAGTTAGTAGGATACGAGGCAACTTTTTTCACAAGTTAAGCTGTTCTTTCTGTTTGTAAATGCTGTTTGCAAAAACTCATCACTACAGCAAATGTGCCAAAAAGTAGTCGCAGAGATCTTGCAAGGGCAAAAAAATTCCGCCTGCGCCCTATTGTTGGGGGCGGGGGGGGGGACCCATTGACAATTTAAGCTTAGGGCACCCAAAAGCTTAGCAGCGGCCCTGTTCCCATCCTAATTTGAATATGCTGGTGTGGGGGCTGAACCTTGGTTTTTTTGTGCACATTTTTTATTGGCAGTACCAACATCATACAGTTCATGTTATAAAGAAAAATAGAAAAAGAAAAAGAAGTATAGGGAAAGGTGGGGTGATTTGTGCAACTTTTTACTCAAAGTGATTTTAAAGTGAGGCCTTGACAGTTATGTCTCCAACTCAAATATGTACATATATTTCAGGATGTTGTGCATCCCTGGCAATAAAAATTTTGGATCTGGAATAAACTGTTTAAGAAATATAGCTTTCGGAAAAAAAGTTGTCTTGACGCACAAATCACCCCACTATGTGGGGTGATTTGTGCGTCATTGTGTCACAATGACAAAGTCACCATCATCATCTTTCTGGCCATCTGAACTCTCATCAGTGGTGTCGTTAAGTGGAATTGAGATATCACTCTCTTCTGAGCTACTGTAGACAATCACTGTCTTTTGGTGACCAGCGTATACAGCCATGCCACTGGCACGACTCTCAGAAATGTACTTTGCACTAGTTGCTCCGTGCTTGTGGAACCAACTGCCACCTGACAAATGTGATTCCCCGTACATTTCTGCCTTTAAATCAAGGCTCAAAACCCATATGTACACCCTGGTGTTTCCTCCCCATTAACTATCTTACCTCTGCACTACTATCTGTGTTTATGTGGATGTATGGGCTTTACGTCTTTTATTTTGGTTATTGTTATTGTACCTTCATTGTTTACCTACTGAATGCACTATGTACAGCACTTTGGACAGTGCAAACTGTCATAAATGTGCTTTTATAAATACATTTTACTTACTTACTTACTTACTTATAACTCACCCAGGCCCTTGCGCACAAATCACCCCATCCCCAGAATTTTGGATAATAGGCATGATGCAGCAATTTAGGGTTGACATTGTGCTAACTATATAGACTCAAAGTGTAGCATACCAAAGCACTAAAACATGTGTCAAATGTTTTCAAACGTGTCTATAATTGTTCAGACACAATAATCAAAAAACCTTGATCATGGAAATTTTACTTTGAAAGGCAAAACACAGTTTTTTGAGCTTAAATGTGCTTATATCTTATTCCTTGTGTCTCCCTTCTTTACAGGATGAGTCAAATGGATGGCTCTTCTTAAATATGTGGTCACATTTCCAATTTCTTCCACGGTTTTCTAGAAACAAGGGGTTTTGCAACTTCCAAAATGCACAATTCACCCCACCTTCCCCTATAGAGAAATACATCCACCATCTTTTACATTGTGTCCTCTAACCCTAACCCTATTATTAAGGGCATCATGAACTCATATCAGAAATGTTAAAGATTCAGTAAGCGAAATGGTCAGTTTAGCTAACTTCCTGTCAGTGAAGGAAGTTAGCAGGGCCTCCCCCCCCCCCACCCCCCCTCGTCCCCACGTCACCACATTAATGCACTGCGGTCTTCAAGCAGCGAGTTATCTAGCATCATCTCAGATCCGTAAGTGTGATAAAACATGATAAAAACCCCGAAAAGTTTATTTGCCGATTACATGCAGAGCGGGTGACTGAGAGATCGGCTTTATGAAACGCGCAGACTATATAAGTGATCACTGTATGAATAAAGAGCGATTTAGCAAATTATATTAACATAAATAAATCACTTACTTCACCTTTAAATGCACATCATGATCCAATACTAGTACCCATACAAATTCATCAACATGCCGAGTTAGCTGGATACGAATAAATATAAAAATGTGAGTGTGTTTGTGTGTGTGTGTAAAGGTGTTAAGGTGTATGAGTGTACCTTGGGCCAGGTAGAGATGATGATTGGCTCTCGTCGTCTCCACTCTCCTCCTGTTGGGCGCTCTGGCTCTTAAGATAACTCTGAGCTTCTTTGGAGTTTGTTGAGACCTCTTTACTCACCCTGACACATGCGCGCGCGCGCGCACACACACACACACACACACACACACACACACACACACACACACACACACACACACACACACACACACACACACACACACACACACACACACACACACACACACACACACACACACACACACACACACACACACACACACACACACACACAGTGGGATTAGAACATAACGGCAGATAGATCGGATACACATCACGATATATAATATATTGCGATATTCCACAAAGTCCACTGAGAAGGTAAAACACAGCTGAAAAACATTGGGAAAAATATTTGTAAAAACCATTTCATCCGAAACTTTTATTTAAATTCTAAATTAGCCGTACTGCCACATTTACAGAAGAGGTTGTACTTTTTTAACCCATTTCAAACTTCAGATTTTTATTATTATAATTTTTATTTTTTTAAATAGTGTTTATTTGGAAGCTGACGATACGATGAAGATTGTATTGACCGAACTCATTTTTTTTTTGCACAGTGCTAGTTTGTTACAGCATGCCTGTGAAGCGGTTTGATACAGCTCGTTTATGATGATGACGATGATAAAATAATAAATGAGGATGTATGCTAGGCTAGCCCTTCCCTCTACACCAGGGGTCTTCAACTAAAATTGAAACGGGTCCAGTAACCAACATTTTCTTGCAGCAAAGGTCCGAACCTCATAATGTCTGAATCCAATAGCGAACCCTTATCTATCAAATATGATCAACACCGCACAACTCCTGATAATTTTTACCACATTTACTTTCAATTTCAAAATAGCTTACTTTTAACATGGACAAGGAAAGGCATAAAGTAGCACATACTTACACAAAACAGACACTTAATAACCATTATGCATGCAAAATAAAACAGGCTAATGATCTGTGCTATGGCAAAAATATCATATTACCTTTATTTTATGCCAGGATCACAATCTTGTTTCTATCCCAATACATTTTTCATACTGGTTAAGACTAATTAACAAGTTTCAGTCAATTCAGGGGCAACAGTTTTGTTGATAATCATATGGTAGTATTATGTTTAATTCCAGGTTCCTCAAAATTATTTTGTACAGATTTATGAATGATTCAATTCTAAGAATGAATGGCCTGTAGCCTAGGCCTGTAATAGGCTTAGTTAAATAAACACATTCATGCACCTCAAAAACAGACCATTCAGGAAAAAGAAGGCCTACCTTTTTAAACCAGATTTAATCTGTGTGCGCAATTTAACCAACTGGACATTAAAGCTCCCATATTATACACTTTTCGGTACTATTATACACCATATTATATGGTCTTAGTGGTCCCTAATACGTTTTTCTTTAATTGTTTGCTGAAAAAAACTTTCAGATAATTTATTGTACTATGCTGATGTTCAGTTAATCTCACAATGGCCTATGTTTTAAAAAGAGCTGCAGCTCCCCTCGTAAATATACAATCTTTGAGCTGCCCCCGCCCCCTGTCCGGAAGCGAAGCCAGATACGCCTCGCCCTCTGTCTGTCAGGGCCGTGGACCAATAAGAAATAGGGGTGTGGGCTGCACAGTGGAAGCTTCTGGCTTTCCAGTTTGTGAGGTCAGAAAAGGGGAAAATTCTGACTGGAGTATATTGGGGGGGAGGGGTGGGGGTTTCAGAAAGGGGGAGAGTGAGAACAGGAGAGATTGTTATTTTTTTAAATATTTTGGCAGTCTCTAGGCACACCGTGGACCCATGGATATGTTAGAACACATTTAAAAAGCGCATTTAGCATAATATGTGACCTTTAAAAAGTGTTGAAATAGTTTACTGTCAGACTCTTTCAAACTAACTTTTTGTCATAACTTAAAACACATATCCTTTGCCAGGTAAAACGTGACTGCAGTTACCTCTCTCCAGAGCTTGCTTGTATGGAGTGGCTTTCTCAAACGTCTTAGTTGTTTGTTTTGGTCTGGTGTTGGAACATGCTGCTGCTGCTGGCTGTAGCCTACTGTGTGGATCCTCATCCTTTGACTTTCTTTTCAGTTTATTGAAAAGGTTTGTCCTGTTGCTATCCGACGTTGTAATTCTTTCAGTACAAATTTTGTATCTAACTGTTGTGGGGCGGGGGGCGAACCGTCAGAACGGGCCGTTTGCTGTGAACTAGTCTGGCTGAACCGTTTCCGCCAGCATCTATTAGTGCTGGCGTCGGCTAACAACGCTACGCCTCCATTTCCTGTTGCTGGCGTTCCCGTATTGAGCTCCCCCTCAAACTAGGAAACAATTCGCTCACAGTCAACCTGTGTGCTTCTGTGCAGCGCTCTCCCTCTCTCTCTCTCACACACACACACACACACACACACACACACACACACACACACACACACACACACACACACACACACACACACACACACACACACACACACACACACACACACACACACACACACACACACACACACACACACACACACACACACACACACACACACACACACACACACACACAGGGTGTGAGAAGTCACATTACTGTAGACAGAAATAATACTCTAGACAGAAATGAAGTGTGGCGATACTTCGGGATAATAATATTGGCGGTCCGGGACGCAGCCTAGTTTAGCCTAGCCTAGCCTAGCTGTCCAACTTCATTGTACAACTTCCCCCGGGCAGAAATACCCTCATAAACTCTGGAAAATGAAGCGTGGGGGTTTGGATTGAGCACTGGACCTTATAACCAGCTAGATTAAGATCCGCCGTTCCCTTTCTTTGGTGATTTACAGGACAACGGGCCGCCGATGATAATGTTACCAGAGATAACACTGCGTGACTACGTGGCTAGTTAATTCAGGTTAAGTTATCCCGTGAGCTCCTCAGGGGCTAAAGTGTATGGTGTCTTGACATGCTGGTTAGAAAGCAACACACTATGTGTATTCCTTTTGTCTTTAATAGTTTTTTTTGTGGCGTTTGCGGGTTAAATTTAGCCATTTCTCTGACAGCCTCTGGACGTGAAGACGTTCCATCAAAATAAATTCCCCCCTGGGCACTATTTTGCACGGACATCGCTGCTGTTTCTCGGGGTTAGCCCCGCCCTAGATGATTGTGATTGGTTTAAGGAAATAAAAACAGGCCAGCCCAGTTTCCCCCCGAATACTACTTGCTGTAGTTTGGTCTGGCTTTGAGAGACTAGCTGTGAACTGTCGGTGCGGGGGCGAGGGCGAGGGGGCGGCGGCGGTGCGCTGTCGGAGGGAACCGAAATAAAAATCCCATTATTTTAAATTGGTCATGGGTCCGGATACGGCCGTCACTCGGGAATCTCTTGGCACCTCACGGTTCGATTCCGATTCAGAGGTCAACGATTCGATTCAAAATCTATTATCAATGCATTTCGATGCAATTTTTTTTTACGTACATACCCATGTGTGATTTTCAAAAATATATTTATCTGAGTTTGCTACTCAGAGTTTGCTAATCACTTCCTACTTTTGTGATGATCATTAAAGACAATCAACAGATGAATTGCCTTCTCTAATATTGTATTAGAGAAAAAGCTTTTCTTGTCACAAATATGACTTCTATGAACAGTGCAATTATCAATGCAGCTTGCATTTCAACACAATTTGGAAGTATGTAAAAACTATAACGATTCAGTTTTATTTTATTTCTACTCTTGTAAATCATGTTTCTATAGGATTTCTATTCTGTTATTTTCTATGTCATTTCAACACATTGTGCAAAAAGTATGGCTTGGAATTCAGCTCTCATACAAAAACGTAAACAGAAACAAAGCCAGTGCAGGTCATATGGGTTTGCTGCTCTCAGCCCTTTTGTCGCCACTTTTAACAACTTGCACTTGTGTGGTGTGCATGCGCAGTGGTGCAAGAAATACTAGTATTTACGAATCGAATTCGTAAATACCACACACAGACACAGACACACACACAGACACACACAGTAAGAGAGCCACATCTGTCCATGTCTAACTGTGGGAGCTGGCTATATGAGGATATCCCCTGGGAACATCAGCCCTGCACTGACTCAAACAACCACTTGCAATCCATCATGGGCGCTTTCAAAGGCTCTCCTTGTTATGTATACTAATGATATGCAGTCATAATTACACACAGCACACCGCAGCAGCATGGAATGCCCAGTGTCTTCTCAGGCAAGAGAATAAAGTAGCTGGCACAGGTGGTGGAGGTCTGGATATAATATTAGAAATGTAATATTTTCGGGAGGCAACTTTGTAGAAAAATAAGTGTTGAGAGACACAGAGACGTTAAGAGACTTCAGCATTCAGCGGCCTCTGGGGATCACTCTATCACCCACGTACTAATCTTATGCTTTTTGTAATTACAGAGCATACAGCGCCACACATAATCAATCAGATGAATTACAGCCAGGGTCGGATTTGGTTTCTGAATAAAGCACACTCGCACGTGGATTATCACTTCCATTGTTGGATCAATTGTAAATGTCTTGGCCTACTCGTTCAAATATACCGATGAAGCTTCATTTAAATCTATTCTTCAGTCTTCAGCGTTCATTGCAACCAGTGAACCTAAGAGTTAGACTAGAGTTAACAGCATAGTGATGATGTGTCTGTTCTCGGAGCCTTAGCAATGTGTAAAATGTGTCCTTAAGGTGGCCCTAGAGCAGAGGGCATGGGGTCAGGACAGAAGTCCTCCTGTTTGGAGCATCAAGTAGCTCAGCCAAATTCTACCAGTAAGGTCAAAACAACTGAGGCAAATCCAGCACAGCTGTAAATGCTCTGAAAAAAGAATCAAACTGTGTTTTGAACAATTTGACAAATATATTCAATTGATAATTTCTAAACTTCACTATGCCTATGTAAGTTTTTTTTAAATGAAAATAACACTCAGTTATTCACTCACTTGTAGTTTGGGTAAACCAAACCTATTAGGAAAATTGATTGATGCTATAAGTCAAAACTGGCTAGCAGCCAGATGCTTAACAACCGGACTGAGGGACGGATGACCACTAGCTTTTGCTAATGTTATTGGGGCTACTAGCCAAATATCTTGCTAAGAAAAATAAATATTTATTTATCAAATGCTATCAAGTGTGTAAAATGAATTGCATTTCATTTTCACATGTTTTAAATGGAGTTTGACGCTAACCACTTCAGCAAAACACTGTCCAGACATCTCCTCCTGCATTGATGCAGAGAGAGAGTGTGTAGCCTACCTGTTGCAAAACAACTATTGGAATCATCTATTAACCGTAGAGAAATATACCATGCAATACACATTTGTTTAGGTATTATAACTAGGGCTGTCAAGCGATTAAAATTTTTTATCTAATTAATTACAGGCTCTGTGATTAATTAATCTAAATTAATCGCATACTTATATGACACTTTTATACCTGTTTATAAACAGCTGTATAGCCTACTACTGTTTGTTTCTCTCTCTCTCGCGCGCGCGCTCGTCTCTTGTAACTTCTGTCTCCTCCCCTCAGCCAGCTTTATACATGAACTAGCGCCGAATTTTCTCAAAAAAACAAGCAGACAAATGACGACTTTCCATCTCCCACAAAAGACAGCGCTGCACTGCCACCATTTCGTAGCCTACTTAAAATAGGCAAAAATATTGACACACACACACACACACACACACACACACACACACTCACTCGTTTAAGTGCGAGACAGCTAGCAAACAAAATTGGAGGAAGATTGAGAGATAGGCCTACTGTTTTGAACCTATAGCCTACATTGTTGCACCCACTAAATCAATAATGCACGGACACTGCGGAGAATTAAGTAAGATGTCTTCCTACCTTCATGTTTATTTGCCGAAGCATCCCATAAACCGTCCATAGAGCCCTCGAGTCGGCCCCTTTCCCCTGCTTCACTCTTTACATTTCTCCCTTTTACCCGCGCGCCCGGCCCGGCAACATGGACATATAAAAGCTACAGGTGCAGCTCCGCACCACTTTTGCAACGGATCAAAGGGCATTATAGAAGTGCGATTAATCTGCGTTAATTTTTTTAATCGCGTTAATTTTTCTGTGATTAATTAATCGAAATTAACGCGTTAATTTGACAGCCCTAATTATAACCTATGCCATTACTAAGAATTTGTTACACTTATAATATACAGTATCTCACAAAAGTGAGTACACCCCTCATATTTCTTCAAATATTTCATTATATCTTTCCATGGGACAACACTGAAGAAATGACACTTTGATACAATGTAAAGTAGTCAGTGTACAGCTTGTATAACAGTGTAATTTTACTGTCGCCTCAAAATAACTCGACACACAGCCATTAATGTCTAAATTGAAGGCAACAAAAGTGAGTACGCCCCTAAGAAAAAATGTCCAAATTGGGCCCAAAGTGTCAATATTTTGTGTGGCCACCATTATTTTCCAGCACTACCTTAACCCTCTTGGGCATGGAGTTCACCAGAGCTTCACAGGTTCCCACTGGAATCCTCTTCCACTCATTCATGACAACATCACGGAGCTGGTCGATATTAGAGACCTTGCGCTCCTCCATCTCCCGTTTTAAGAAGCCCCAAAGATGCTCAATAGGGTTTAGGTCTGGTGACATGCTTGGCCAGTCCATCACCTTTACCCTCAGCTTCTTTAGCAAGCCACTGGTCGTCTTGGAGGTGTGTTTGGGGTCGTTATCATGTTGCAATACTGCCCTGTAGACCAGTTTACGAAGGTTGAGTGCACGTTTTCAGCGTCATACCAAGAGGTTGGCTTTGGAAAATTGACGTATGAGTGCTGCCAGCATTGCTGCAGGGCTTGAAGGGGTGGGGGGTCAACCTGTCAGTGCTCAGACCATACGCCGCACTCTGCATCATACTGGTCTGCACTGCTGTCGTCCGAGAAGGAAGCCTATTCTAAAGATGATGCAAAATAAAGCCCACAAATAGTTTGCTGAAGACAAGCAGACTACGGACATGGATCACTGCAACCATGTCCTGTGGTCTGATGAGACCAAGATAAACTTATTTGGTTCAGATGGTGTTAAGAGTGTGTGGTAGCAACCAGGTGAGGAGTACAAAGACAAGTGTGTATTGCCTATAGTCAAGCATGGTGGTTGGAGTGTCATGGTCTGAGGCTGCATGAGTGCTGCCAGCACTGGGGATCTACAGTTCATTGAAGACCAACATGTACTGTGCCATACTGAAGCAGAACATTATCCCCTCCCTTCGTAAACTGGGCCGCAGGGCAGTATTGCAACATGATAACGACCCCAAACACACCTCCAAGACGACCAGTGGCTTGCTAAAGAAGCTGAGGGTAAAGGTTATGGACTGGCCAAGCATGTCCCCAGACCTAAACCCTATTGAGCATCTTTGGGGCTTCTTAAAACGGGAGATGGAGGAGCGCAAGGTCTCCAGTATCCACCAGCTCCGTGATGTTGTCATGAATGAGGGGAAGAGGATTCCAGTGGCAACCTGTGAAGCTCTGGTGAACTCCATGCCCATGAGGGTTAAGGTAGTGCTGGAAAATAATGGTGGCCACACAAAATATTGACACTTTGGGCCCAATTTGGACATTTTAACTCAGGGGTGTACTCACTTTTGTAACCGGCAGTTTAGACATTAATGGCTCTGTGTCGAGTTATTTTGAGGGGACAGTAAATTTACACTGTTATATAAGCTGTACACACGCTACTTTACATTGTATCAAAGTGTCATTTATTCAGTGTTGTCCCATGAAAAGATATAATGAAATATTTGAAGAAATGTGAGGGGTGTACTCACTTTTGTGAGATACTGTACATGGACAAGGCACTAAGACAAGACCCACACAAATATAGGGAGCTGGAGAAGTATCTTTCATCACAAATATTATAACAATAACCTCAACACAGTGATGCTAGCGTGTGCATTGTAGACATTGCTGTTTGTTGGCTGCCGTAGTGCCAAACTGTCAGACTGCTAGGGTCGTGAACGCACACGCAACTGACGCAACAACGTCGGTGCCAAAGTGAATGGACAGTCCCAACAGCCAATAAGAATGGAGAATCGGAGCCTCGCTCTGATTGGTCAAAGTGTACATGAGCGGTGGCAATTTTTGGGGGTGGCACACAGAGGCAGGGGAGACCAAAGTGATGAGTAGATATTCTCAGACCACTTCATATAGCTGAATGGCTAATATGACATTTTTGCCAAATATTACAGTGAAAAAGTTACCCACCCCAGCTTTAATAGCATAGGTAAGTAGTTTTGGTATTAGAACGCATGGTAAATTAATAGCAAGAGCCCTCGTCCTTCAAGAGAGCTACATGAAACTACACTCCTGTCTGACTGAAGCTCACCAAGAGAGACATCATTTGTGTGAAGGTGTTCACTCATCCAGGAGCCATTCAAGTGTGTGGTGCCACCTACTGGTCAATAAAAATAAGTGTTGACCACTATTTAAAATAGTCAGCATAATCTATACCACCCCTGGTGCCCACAAGTTTTCAGCTTGTGAGCTACTTTTATAATGACCAAGTCAAGAAGATCTACCTACTATAAAAATGCAAAACATATTAGGCCCTGGGGCTGAGAGGTTTCGTAGGCCCCCTGAGAGTCCGTCTTACAACACAAAACGTGTAATATTTCTTTTGATTAATAAACAAATCATTTTAAGGTAATACTCAGGGCCTTTTAGGGGGGTGCATTTTGAGAAGAATACTAAGGCTAAATCAGCTGCGTCCTATGTGAGCTATTTAGTACTATTTTCTGGAATAATTTGGGGACACAGAATTACCAAAAAGCAGAAAGAAAAAATTTACAGGTTTAAAAAATCTCTCTGTGCAGTCTTTTTTTTAATTTTTTTTATACAGTATACCTCAATATAGGCCCCTGATCTTCGTAGCCACGAACAATGTAATTAAAAAAATATCAAAAATGTACTGGTGTCTGTATGCCCCCCCCCTACCTACTAAGGTTAGGGGCCTATAATGAGCCAGTCAATTGTTTATTTTTTTAAATAAAGTTGTTCGGGGTCTTCAAAGATTAGGAGCCTATATTGAGCCAGTATAATATATATATATATATATATATATATATATATATATATATATATATATATATATATATATATATATATATATATATATATATATATATATATATATATATAGGGGAGAGTGGCCTAAGTTGTGCAACTTTTCACTCAAAGTGACTTTAAAGTAAGGCCTTGACAGTAAAGTCTCCAACTCAAATATGTACATATATTTCAGGGTGTTGTGCATCCCTGGCAATAAAAACTTTGGATCTGGAATAAACTGTTGAAGAAATATAGCTTTCGGAAAAAAAGTTGTCTTGATGCACAACTTGCCCCCGGTGTGGTGTAAGTTGTGCGGTTGGAGAGAATACCATGGGGTGAATTGTGCCATTGATATATATCTCATAAACTGTAATGCAAGACAAATCCATTAGACAATCACTTATTTAAGGTTTATTTAAAGTAAATAGTTAACAAAGATTGAAGGACAATTTTCTTAAACAAGGCCTAGCAGATCTAATGGTTTTACCTGCAAAGCTCACAATGACAAAGTCACCATCATCATCTTTCTGGCCATATGAACTCTCATCAGTGGTGTCGTTAAGTGGAATTGATATGTCACTCTCTTCTGAGCTACTGTAGACAATCACTTTCTTTTGGTGACCAGCGTATACAGCCATGCCACTGGCTCACAACTCTCAGAAATGTACTTTGCACTAGTTGCTCCGTGCTTGTGGAACCAACTGCCACCTGACAAATGTGATTCCCCTACATTTCTGCCTTTAAATCAAGGCTCAAAACCCATATGTACACCCTGGTGTTTCCTCCCCATTAACTATCTTACCTCTGCACTACTATCTGTGTTTATGTGGATGTATGGGCTTTACGTCTTTTATTTTGGTTATTGTTATTTTACCTTCATTGTTTACCTACTGAATGCACTATGTACAGCACTTTGGACAGGGCAAACTGTCATAAATGTGCTTTTATAAATACATTTTACTTACTTACTTACTTATAACTCACCAAGGCCCTTTGGCACAAATCACCCCAATCCCAGAAATTTGGATAATAAGCATGATGCAGCAATTTAGGGCTGACATCGTGCTAACTCTATAGACTCAAAGTGTAGCATACTGAAGCACTAAAACATGTGTCAAATGTTTTCAAACGTGTCTATAATTGTTCAGACACAATCAGGGGTGGACTGGGACAAAAATTCAGCCCTGGCATTTTTGGCCATGGCAGCCCACCATGATTATTTATACGATATGTGGAGGCAGGGGCGTTGCTCCAAATTCTGGGCCCCTATACAGGAAGTCCTGATGGGCCCTCTGAGAGGCAGTCTTACAATACAAACATGTAAAAGCTATGTTTGTCTATAGTCCAAAACGTATGAGTGACTGGTCACTCTCTGAGCCAGATAACAACACAATGTTTCTATTGATGAATGACCAAATCATTACGCATACTTGAACACAACCCCTGGTCTAATGACTCTTAATAATCATGCACACACACAGTGTTTCTCACAGGAATTTGGGAGACTGTGTCGTGGACCCTGGACCTTCTAGGGGGGTCCGGGGGAATGCTCCCCCGGAAGATTTTTTTCAAATGTTAAAGTAAAATTCATCAATCTGGTGCACTTTGAAGAGAAAACTAAGGATAAATCAACTGTTTCCTATGTAAGCTATTTAGTAGGCTATTATTTGCTGGAATAATGTATAGACACAGATGACCAAAAAGCAGAAAGAAGAAATGTACATGTTTAAAAAATCCAGTCAGCTTCGGGAATTTTTTTCCTTTGTTTGTATTTTTTAATGGCCCAATATAGGCTCCTGATCTTCGTAGCCCCGAACAATGTTATTTAAAAAATAACATAAATGTACTGACGAATGAAAGGCCCATGAAATCTTTTTTTTCCCTAAATAACGTTTTTCTGGGCCTTCAAAGATCAGGGGCCTATATTGAGCCAGTAAAAAAAAAAATAAAAAAAAAAAAATATATATATTTTTTTGGGTGCAGCCCCCCTCTGCCTTGGGCCCCCCAAGCCTGTCCGCAGTCCGACGGCCCTGAACGTAACTGACCATCGTCAGATGCTCATAATTACGGAGTAGAAGTTGAATGCATGATAATACAATTTAATGCAGCCTCTGAATGGGCGGCCCTCTGCTGTGTGTGTGATTGGGCCAGGCCCAGCCTAGAACCAATGATAATGAGTAATGGCCTGGGACAAAGTTTTATTTAACTTTCAGGTGAAGTTGACAGCCTGCACGCACAATTATATGTCCATGGCACTCCCGAGAGGGAAGGGCCCTCGGCCCGGCCAAGTCACACAGCCGAGGGTCCATAAAAAAAAAAAAAAAAAAAAAAAAAAAGGATTTTTAATTTTTTTTTTTTTTTTTTTTTTTTTTTTATAAATGGACCCGGCCCGGTCCAAAATGCCTGCCGGCCCACCGGAACGATGCCCGGTATGCCAGATGGCCAGTCCACCCCTGGACACAATAATCAAAAAACCTTGATCATGGAAATTTTACTTTGAAAGGCAAAACACAGTTTTTTGAGCTTAAATGTGCTTATATCTTATTCCTTGTGTCTCCCTTCTTTACAGGATGAGTCAAATGGATGGCTCTTCTTAAATATGTGGTCACATTTCCAATTTCTTCCACGGTTTTCTAGATTTGTCACACGGGTTGGTTGTCACAATCGTTATATCTCGGAACCAGAAGGCGCTGTCTGTGAAATTTTGGTATGTAAATATCCAGAATTGGGATCAGAGGTCACCTACATAGTCTTCCTTGGAGTTAGACTGCTGAATTTGAGGTGAGACGACTGTTTGTGTTTTTCATGTCAAATTGAAAATATTTAGCTCCTCAGTATTTTTCTTCTAGGCTTTTACACAATGGGTTTATAACAAAACACTTAGCCATACAAAGTGTGAAGGGTAAACTATAGTTTAGATTGTGGTTAGCAAGCTGATTAGTTGTCAGATGGTTGTTGGCCTTGATGCTAGCAAGAAATTCAAGTTGGGGTTGGGCGTCACATTTTTTGGGGGGTTGGTTGTCACATGTTATCTCAAGGCTGCAGCCAGAAAAGGAACCCAATAACGAAAAAAATTGTCAAGCTGTATCCTCACTGACACCCCAGAGAAGGAAATAATAGAGCAGGAAAAGGCAGCTAGCATGCAAAAGAAAAAAGGGCAACCAAATCAAAACAACCCAGTGCATCCCAAACTAGACCAGCTGCCAAGGCTACAGTAAGTTATGTAGGCCTATTTGTCAACTTGACAATGCAATTAAACTTTCAAATTTAGTTCTACTTTCTTGCCTTCTTTTTAAGATTATTCCCATTAAGATAACATTGTGACAAACAACCCCATAGTGTTTGACAACCGACCCCTTGATGGGGTTGGTTGTCACAATGTGTAAGGGTGTCTTTAATGATTAATTTCTTCTTTATTACAATAAGATAGAAAAACTGAGGGATACACATTTCAAGCCAACACCTTAAGCTTCAATTTAATGTAGGAATGACTATTGAAAGATGTTTAGGTGATAAGCAATTCTCAGTAGAGTAAAAAGTGTGCCTACTTACCCCGTTCTCCCCTATTATTATTTTTTTAAGATTTTTTTTTCTTTATTGATAGTGTAGAGACAGAGTTGAAATGGGGCAGAGAGGGGAGTTACATGCCGAGAATGACCGCGGGCTGGAATCGAACCCGGGTCCGCTGCTGGCCGAGGCCCTTGGGGGGGGACGCCCTACCAGCTGAGCTAAGGGCGCCCCAATTCTGGTATATTATTTGCTTGTCAAAATTATTTGAATTTGAATTGAATTGAACTATCTCAAGTTCATTCCATTGTGTTTCCCTTCATACAAAACTGTGTAATAAGGAAAACAACTGTTTACAGGAAGTCAAAATGTCTGAAAAGGCTGGTATATTAATTGCTTGTAGAAATGATTTTAATTTTAATGCCATTTAATCTAACTATCAATGTGCTTGCGTTTCCCTTCTTTAAACAAATAAAATAAACTTAACTCTTTTTAAAGAATGTCCAAATGTGTGAAACTGTGAGGATTATTCATAGGCATATTACCTAACTTCTTCTCCCGCGAAGTCAAAGACTTTAGTGATGGTGACAGTAGCAGGTTGAGGGGCTTTGCTTTCTTTACTCGACGGAGTTCCCTCCTCTTTACCCTGAGGATCAAAACACAATACTCAGTGGAAGGGACAGACAAAGAGGACACACATACACACACAACTAAATGTTTCATCTTTGAAGCCAGACACCGCAGGCAAAAATGTAAATTTTTCAAGTAGGGGAGAACGGGGTAATTTGTCACATGGGTTGGATGTCACATTCGTTATATCTCGCCACCAGAGCGCGCTAGCTCTGAAATGTTGATATAAAAAAGGTCCAGAATTGGGATCAGAGGTCACATACATAGACTTCCTTGGAGTTAGACTGCTGCATTTCAGGTGAGAGGATGTTTTGTGTTTTTCATGTCAAATTCAAAATATTTTGCTTCTCAGTATTTTTCTTCTAGGCTTTCACACAATGGGTTTATAACAAAACACTTGTTACCCTCAGAAAGTGTGAAGGGTAAACTATAGTTTAGATTGTGGTTAGCAAGCTAATTAGTTGTCAGATGGTTGTTGGCCTTGATGCTAGCAAGAAATTCAAGTTGGGGTTGGTCGTCAAATTTTTTGGGGGGTTGGTTGTCACATGTTATCTCAAGGCTGCAGCCAGAAAAGGAACCCAATAACGAAAGAAATTGTCAAGCTGTATCCTCACTGACACCCCAGAGAAGGAAAGAATAGAGCAGGAAAAGGCAGCTAGCAAGCAAAAGAAAAAAGGGCAACAAAATCAAAACAACCCAGTGCATCCCAAACTAGACCAGCTGCCAAGGCTACAGAACGTTATGTAGGCCTATTTGTCAACTTGACAATGCAATTAAACATTCAAATTTGGTCCTGCCTCCTTGCCTTCTTTTTAAGATTTTTCCCATTAAGATAACATTGTGACAAACAACCCCATAGTGTGTGACAACCGACCCCTTGATGGGGTTGGTTGTCACAATGTGTCAGAGTGTCTTTGATGGTAAATTACTTCTTCATTACAATAAGTTGGAAAAAAAGAGAGACACACATTTCTAGCCAACACCTTAAGCTTCAATTTAATGTAGGAATGGCTATTGACAGATGTTTTGGTGATGAGCAATTCTCACTAGAGTAAAAAGTGTGCCTACTTACCCCGTTCTCCCCTACTGGTCAATTTTGATATATTTGTCTATTTTGCTTATGTCTTCTTTGATATTAGTATAATCACAGGTCCAAAATGAACATAAAGGTGTTTATTTTACTAATCATTGTTTGTGTGTGTCAGTATATTTACCTATACAACCATCTTTACAACGGCCATTAACCCAACATTAGTTTTTAGTTTTTTTCTTTTCCATTACTCTGAACCAAAAATCTCAACTTCTAAAGCACTCACATCAACTAACCTTTTCATTATCATTCTCAGTACTATTCTGGAGGTTATTAGAGAAGGATTTGTTCATATGTTGTGCATTTTCTGATTAACGATATGCAGAACATTTTCATTTTTGAAAAAAGGTCTGTTAAATCTGTTCAGTAAAAACTTTGGACAATAATATGCTAGAAAAAAGAAATAAAGAATTTAACTCAGGTTTTATCCAACCATATTCTTGGTTTTTAAAGAGATGCAAATGTATACATATTTAGTAGGATATTTCCACATTTGCATTTTTATTCAAATATTTCTGAAAAATGGAAATACAAAAAAATCATTGCTTTAATGTAAGATATCAACTGGCAAAGTTTGATGATATTATACCCCCCACACACACATTTGTCTTTTAGGCAAGGCGCACACATGCACACACGCGCGCGCATTTGTTCGTCTGTCATTTGCTCGCCGTCATTATCGGCTTTCTACGTGTCCATGTTTATGCAGGTTGAACAAGGTATTGTAAAGTTTGGGCTTTTTACTTTTGAAGGTTGTATTGTAGGGGTGTGCACGTGTACACGTGTACACGTGTAACCGTTTAGTAAATCATAACCGTTTAGGAAAAATCAATAAACGAAAACCGTTTTTTTTTTTTTTTTTTTTTTGAATTTTAAAGTTTTTAAATATGTTCTGGAGACACGCGTTTATTGATTTTACATCACTAATAAACTAATTGGGGAGGATAAAAGCTAGTCTGCCGAGAATCTGTCTGTCCCTCGGCGAGTGTGTGTGAGTGAGTGTGTGAATCGGCGCACACACACACACACACACACACACACGGGGAGTCGCCATGCTGGGACTCGACTCACAGCCATGGAAGAGTGATGAAAGATAACCTAAAGATTAAAGTTACCCGGTTGACGTGAACTACGCTCGTAAGTAGCCCGAACTTTATAACACCTGTTCAACATGCATTTAACGTGGACATGTAGAAAGCGATAGGCTATATTAATCAGGAAATGAATGAAGCGCGATTATGACGGCGAACGTGTGTGTGTGTGTACCATGGACCTATTATAAGAGGTGTGTAAACGAGCGTAGTTCATGTCAATTGTGTGTTTACAGGCGAACGAACGCGTATGTGTGTGTGTGTGTGTGTGTGCGCGCGCGCGCCTACAAGACGGCGGGGGCACGAGGACAATGACGTCACGGTTAACCGTGTACACGAAAAAAAAGGGGTCGTGTAACCGTTTACAATTTTTTGTAACCGTTCACACCCCTATTGTATTGCACTGAGGCTACTTACGAGGGTAGTTCACGTCAACTAGGTAAATAGTCTTTAGGTTATCTCTCAACACTCTTCCAATGCTGTGACTGGAGCCCGGACAGTATATACATATATATATAAAAAAGGTTTTCGTTTATTGATTTTTCCTAAATGGTTATGATTTACTAACCGGTTTGCGGTTACACATGTTCACTTGTACACGTGCACACCCCTAATGCGAAGTGAACAAACGGGATATTAGGCCATAAGGTGAACCCGTTTTTCGTTTCATCTCGTTCCCATGTCTGGGCACTAAATCATTTTTGGTTCTTTAAAAAGATATATTGGTTTAGAATGAGAAAAAAAAAGTTCTCCTCTTGATATCCTGCAATATTTTTGTAATTAGTGTTTAAAGTCGGGACTATTTGGCCCAATCTAGATCCACCCCTTACACCCTAACCCTATCCACTATCCCTCCGTTTGCGCGTTCGCGGGGAGGGCCCGCCATATTGAGTGTCGTCCCAAACCATCGAGCCTCGAGTGTAAGTGGGTGATAAAGCCCTCGATCATCGAGTCTGCATCGACGTTGGCTCAGCCCTACGTTTGACACAGGTGTCCGCCAATCAATTATGTCCGGAATGGGGGAGCTAACTTACAAATGAGAGTTCCAGGGAGTTTGTTTCCCGAATTATAAATGAAACGTAGCTACTCTTACCTCAAACAGACATTTGATTGATTATTTTTATGTATAGCCCTAAATGACGGAACCGGAGGGTAGCCTATAATATCGGAACGAACATGTTGTTTTACACTTGTTGATTTGATTATGCCACTTATCTACCGTTAGTGTATTTTCAAGGTGTGGAAAAAGATAAAACGAAGCAGATGAAGAAAATGCCCACAAGTTAATAAGGGACAGTGATTATTATTTCCTTAAATTGTTAGTAAGATTTGTGTTTCTGTTACAGCCGATGAGGGGTAGTAATAGCGGCGGTGACGTCAGTCAGCTGGAGCGCATGTCTTTTCTTATTTATGACCACCCTTGCAGTGCATTATAATTTATGCACGCTAATTAACTGCCACGATTCGCCGGTCGTAATGGCAGATCATGACAAGTGGAATACATGCTTTAGCAGACTATTGTTCTTTTCCCTGGTTTTGTATGCTGTGCATGTAAACTAAAAGGATAATTAAACAGCGGATCAAACACCCACCCGTTTTCTCCACTACAGACTGAGCTGGTAAAATTAAGAATATGCAGTTAGAAAATGTTTAACAACAAATAAATTATGCAGCCAAAAAAGCATGGGAGTGAGTTTGTTTTTATTCAATACTACATTTTACTCTTACATGCGTAGCTGAATATGAATGTAAAGAGTGTTTCAGGTCAAATATAAATGTGGTGGAATTCTATTTTAGGGTGAGAAATAAAGACAAACTAGTGTCTTCTTCCTGTTTCCGTCTGGCAATATATAATATAATAAATAATTGAAATACATAAAAAGGCTTTGATAGTATATTTAAACTAAATTAATTTTTATTTACACCCTTGTGCTCATCTTTCCCTGTATTCTTATGTTGCAGGCTGCTGGCAGGATCAATTGAAGAGAAGGTTGACCCTGGACTTTCCCTAGCTGGTGTTTCACTGCCCCGGCAAGCGCAACATCTGACTGACGTGAACTGTTTTTTGTTAATTAATCACAGAGCCTGTAATTAATTAGATTCATTTTTTTAATCGCTTGACAGCCCTAGTATATATGTGTTTTTCGCAATAAGTGTATGTGTGTGTCTCCCTGTGTGTATCCAGATTTATATACTATCTATGATCCAAACAAATAAACTGAAATTCACATAGAGTAAGACTGCTCAATGTAAATCCATAAAAACAGCACGTTTTGATCCCATGGTCAATTGAGGTTAAATACATGAATGTGGTAATATTATACTTTCATTCTGTTCTTCTACCTTGAAATTATAAATTTTTACTTTTTTACAGATGATGCGTGAATTTCATCCTTATAGGCCTGAAGAGCAAAGATGGAAACGAAGGAACTGTGATACATTTTCTGTTGTTATTAGTTTTAAAGGCCATAGACAAGGACACAATTCATGAAACATCTTAAAAAAACATAAAAAGATGACATTTCAAGTTATAAGAGCAGGTTGAATGTGTAATATTACCACGTTCATGAATTTATCCTCTATTAACCATGGGATCAAAACATGCTGTACACAAGACCTGCTGTGACATCAACACCTTGTTTTGTTCAGGTAAATATTGTTGTATACCATATTGTGTACAGATTCTGAACCGTAATGCCATTTGTTGTATTATCCATTTTTCGGCATAATTCGATATTTTGATTGATGTCAGCCATTTTGGGCCAAAGTGTTCTTTATTTTATTGTAATTTTTACCTTCCTCTTATAACACAGTATCTATTGAAATGTTTAATGTATAAAACACAATTGTTTAGCAAAATGTACCATGTGCATGTTCAATTGTACAGGTTGCTATTCACTTATTTTGAAGCGTTTTCTTTTTGTTTTGTATATTTCATGGTTTAAATTCAAATGAAAGTATACTGATGCAAAAATACTTGTCTCAAATGTTAGGTATATGTATTAATGTCAATTTGTGAGAGAGATTCTGTTTCCAGAATGAATGTAAATACATTTACAAGAAAAACCAGCTCCATAAGATTTTCGTTTTTTTGTAATTCCCATTTTTATACATGTATTGCCTCGTTTCCACCGAGTAGAGCGGGTCGGGTCGGAGCGGCTCAGAGCGGGACAGCCCACTTTTAAGAATCTCGGTGTTGTTTCCACCGCCGACCCTACCCTTACTGGTAGGGCGGGGTTTATGACCCTACCCTTACTGGTGGGGCGGGGTTTAGGCTGGACTGCGATAGCCGCCGCCAGAATGTGGGTCAAACTATCGGGCTGTGGAACAACTGTGGTCAAGCCAGCGGTCTCTTGTTTTTGCATGGTCAAACCAGCCGCTTCTTTATTTATTCCCCCTGTGTTGTTGAGAGCACAGAGACGGCTCGGTGCAACTGATAGAGACAGTGAGCGAACAGCGCTGGCTGCGGCAGCTTCGTGACATCGTAGCAGTGGGACACAGTGTAGCCAACTAATTCATTTAATGACGAGGAAAAACACCACACAATAAACAGTGCCGCGCTCACATTTTCGCCAAAACACGTTGACTCTCTTCACTCTAGCCGAGGTGACTACACAAGGCGGAAATTATTCTTTCGACCAACTGTGGTCAAGCCAGCGGTCTCTCGTTTTTGCTCGGTCAAACCAGCCGCTTTTTTATTTATTCCAACCGTGTTGTTGTGAGCGTGTATTTACTACTATCTAGGCTATGGCGTAAACACACAGAGACGGCTCGGTGCAACTCATAGAGACAGTGAGCGAACAGTGCTGGCTGCGGCAGCTACGCAGTGGGACACAGTGTAGCCAACTGATTAATTTATTGACGAGGAAAAACACCACACAATAAACAGTGCTGTGCTCACATTTTCGCCAAAACACAAGACTCTTGCCGAGGTGACTACACATGGCGGAAATGATTCTTTCGGCCAATCAAATGACGGCAGTGTGTAGCTCTGCATTTTCGGCACCCTTTCAGGCGGCTAGTACCCCTACGGAGGAGTACTGAGATTTGGAGCGGCTCAGAGCGGTTAGGTGCGCTTAAACCGTACCCTACCCAACTTTTGGCAAATGAAAAGCCAAACTACCCGGACCGAACCGCTCCGATCCGACCCGCTCTACTCGGTGGAAACGAGGCATATGGCTCTTAAAAAAAACTGCAGGATATTTTGAGGAGAACTTTTAACCCAATGTCCACAGTGGCATTGTCTACGCAAAAATGCAAAAAAAGAGTAGTGCCCAGACGTGGGAACAAAAATCACTTTCTAGACACTTTTTCCTGGTTCACCTTATGACCTATATGGAGTATACAGATGTGTGGCCTTAAGAAAACCACTTATCAGAGGGGCGAAAAAGTAAAAAAGGCTTCACTTTGCCAAGGAGCATAACGACTTCACCCAGTGCAATGGAAGAAGGTTGTGTGGTCTGATGAGACCAGATTGACCCTGTTCCAGAGTGATGGGTGCATCAGGGTAAGAAGAGAGGTGGATGAAGTGATGCTCCCATCATGCCTAGTGCCTACTGTACAAGCCTGTGTGGCAGTGTACAGTAGGATCTGGGGTTGCTTCAGTTGGTCAGGTCTAGGTTCAGCAACTGTATGTGTGTTCCATAATCAAAGCTAAAGGTTGTTCAATGAAATATAAGAGTGTGCTAGAGACTTTTTTTGGGCCAGGCAGTGTATATGGTTTCCAGACAGTGTTTGTCCATCTCATTAATACAAGTGTGTAGAGAAGACCTTTACCTGCTCTGTGCTGGCTGTCTGTGAGGCTGCTGTAGAGTCTTTGGGTCTGGAGCCCACGTCAGACAGGAAACTGGCCCACAGGTCATCAGATTTCTTCTTCAGTCTTTCATCCCCTGCTCCTTTGTTGACTCTCTCCATCTCTTCATGAGGAGCCTGGGCTGCTGCTGCTTCATCTCCAGCCTTCTCCTCCTCCTCCCCACACTCTACTGTCAGAACTCCCTTCTTTCTCTTCCTGGAGAGCAATTAGAAGGATAAACAATTTTGTTTCATAATATTTTTCTCCAAAACATTCTCAATTATTAATTTGCATTATACTTGTTTTTCAGTTTAAGTCAAAAGTCATTGTGTTAAAAGAAAAAACAGTGTTAAAAGTTAAAAATGCAGAATTTTCTTAAATCAATGAATAATCATGATAACAATATCAATCAAAATAATCCTGATTAAGATTTTGGCCATAATCTAGCCCAACCTTGCAATTGGTTTGGATCAATTATAAAAAAAAAAAATTATTGAACAGGTTAGAATCCTGACATTTCAGGACAGTATGTAATGGCCGAAGGCGCACATAAATGCAATTGTATGTCATTGGCCAAAATCAACAGGAAGTCGGCCATGTTGGATTTAGTGCCTAAAACCGCCAAAACCATAATTTCGCATTTCGACGAACTAGTCCTAGAGTTTTTACGCCAGGGACGTCAAACCACTTCTCAAATACAAAAGACCCTTGCCCGATGTTAAATTGCGGAAATATTTCAAAATTCTCACAGTACCAGGGATCTATTGGTGGTCAAAGTTGGCATAAATACGCACCTCATGAAACTTTAATTCATCATAACTCAGGCTGTGTTATACCTAGCTGCACCAAATTTCAAACCCAAATGTATCTTTGCAGGCCCCACAAAAAAGCCTCTTGAAGCCCCGCCCCAAAATCAACAGGAAGTCTTTAAATGTGAAATATGTGAATTTCTGACTCGAAAATCATCACAATGTTCAAAAATTAATAACTCCTAGCAGGAACATATTTAGCAAAACGAAAACTCTAGGGACACTCATAAGTCATGGAATATACACCAAAAAAAATGTGTTTGATTACGAATAACTATGACGAGATGGAGGCCAATATTCTCCAAACATCCGTCATATGTCATAACTCCACATTACTCTGCAGGATTGCAGAGTAAAGTGCACACATAACAACTTTTTGTGCAAAAAAAACATGATAGGGTATGTCCTCCGACATGGAAGATGATATACCCGAAAGCTCGATTTTTCCGGAATAACCGTCTTGCAGCACCGGCGCCTGATTCGCCAAAAAACATCAAAAACGCACGTCATGAACCCTTTGATTGATCATAACTCAGGCTATGTTGTACTTAGAACCACACAATTTAATACAGCAATGTACAATCCCAGTACAAACAAAAAAGCCTCTTGACGCCCCGCCCCACAATCAACAGGATGTGTTCTTTTTAGCAATATTCGCCAAAAAAACAGGAAGTTGCCCTAACTCCACCATACTCTGTCTCATCTTCTCCAGATTTCTTATGGTCAATGAGACCCAAGGCCTGAGGAAGCCTGCACGCTAATATTCATATAAAGTGAGAGCGCCAACTGCTGGGTCAAGTAAATATTGCATGCTACTTATTTACCTCCACATCCTACACACTTGATCAAATCAACCTCAGAGCAGCTCAGGGAGGTCTAGAGACAATGATAACACGGGAAGCCGGTTCTATCGGATCCGTGGCCTTCGTAGTTTCTCGGCATCATTGCCACGAAACAGGAACTCGCTGTAATTTCGCTCTGCACTGTCCCATGCGCTCCAAACTTCACCCGCCTGGTAAGAGCCCAGGCCTGAGGTCGTCATGGCGTCCGTATCGAGCGCGTCGCGGACACTTCCGCGCTTCCAGCGTCCAGCACGAGAGGGCGAGGGCCCGTTCATCACTGCTTGCAGTTTTAATGGATATTATAATTACTTTCTACAAAATCTGCTAGGAAATAAAACCCAAAATTCTACAAACTGCAGGTTTAAACCTCCCGCCAGGCCAACGGGACCCCCCGCCAGGCCAACAGCTGCCCGAGTGCAATCGGAGCGCACATGTCAAACAGGGAAACTGACGAGAAAGAACCTTCCTTTATACAGTAGGTCCATGGCATACACTGGAGATATTTAGGACTCGGAGTTGAACAGGAAAAAGTGCTGAGCAAAACTTAGAAAGTTAAAGTTGCTACGTGGCCGTGGCAACCAATCTGTATCAACAGCTGAGACAGTGCAGCAAGTTATCTTGAAAACAGCAGGCTATTGTAGCCCTACAAGCTTTATTTTTTGTATTTCCAAAGCTACTTTATTTTAGTTTTAAATTGAGAACTGACTACATGAAATATAATTGTCAGAATACAAAATTTGGCTTATTTTGCACACATTTTGATTGATAGGCTAATCATGATGTGTAGCCTAGGTCAGTGATTTTCAACCTTTTTTGAGCCGCGGCACATTTTTTACATTTACAAAATCCTGGGGCACACCACCAACCAAAATGACACAAAATGACAATCTAACACAGTACACATAATACATATAGTTAATAATATAGTTTCTAAATGTATTTATACTCACTTAGTGTGAAACCTGGGCCTGTTTCGATGAACACAAAATTGATATCCTTGCAGGAATGGTAGAAAGACTGGGATTTTTACCCATTTTCACCACAACCCCTTCTACACCTGAGCCCTGTGGCTTTCCTTCTCTATCTCTGCTGACTCCTCTATAAGGAAAATAGTTATTGGCCCAAAATTCGTTGCTAGATGACATAATCAACTAATTTGCATAATATGCAATTCTGAAAGAGGCTAAATGAATAGAACATGCTGACCAGGTAGTAGGCCTATACAAATTACCTAGGCCTCTTTACATATTTACAAACTAACTTTAAAAACTTTGTTAGTTGCCATAACTACAAGGTTAGCTTTTTTTTTTATAGATATGCAGTCGCCAATTGAATGTGGACCTATAAAACTATTTACGTGTTTTCAAACGTCACCTGGCAGCTCTTGCTCAGAGCGACACGGTGTTGTCTAGCTGCTGGCTGCTGCAGGTAGCAGGGGGCTGTTATCAGAAACACACACCGTGTGAGTGAGGGCTGTCAGCGGTGAGGAGGAGGAGACAGCAGCCGTTGCTAGTACTCGGCTCTGGTGAGTGCGGTATTAAAAGAAAAGTTGCAAGATGTGTCTCTGGTCTTTAACTAGCCTTAGCGCTATGGCGGAGAGTCGGCAAATATAGTGGAAAAAGTCACCAGTTGGCAACATGTTAAAGGTCTCATATTATACACTTTTCTGTCAATATTATATGGTCTTAGAGGTCCCCAATACGTTTTTCTTTAGTTGTTTGCTGAAAAAACCGTTCAGATCATTTATTGTAGTATGCCTCTATACCCTGATTTTCAGCTAATCTCACGATGGCCTATTTTTGAAACCGAGCTGCAGCTCCCCTCGTAAATACACTGCGTTCCAAATTATTATGCAAATGATATTTTTCTCAGATTTTCCTAAATAGTCAATGCAAATGACAGTCAGTATAATTTTCAAGTCATCAACCGTTAGAGTATGATTCAAATTTTATTGAACAAACCTCCCAATAACAGTATTTTTTCAAAAATAAAAAACTCAAAATGCACCGTTCCAAATTATTATGCACAACAGAGTTTCAAAACATTTTATAGGTTGTAAATAACTAAAAATGGTCATTTGTTGAATTTGCAGAATGTGGAGGTCATATTTAGTGAAATCAAAAGCTATTTCAATCAAAAACATCTTAACAGGCCAAGTTACATGTCAACATAGGACCCCCTCTTTCATATTACCTTCACAATTCTTGCATCCATTGAACTTGTGAGTTTTTGGAGAGTTTCTGCTTGAATATCTTTGCAGGATGCCAGAATAGCCTCCCATAACTGCTGTTTTGATGTGAACTGCCTCCCAACCTCATAGATCTTTTGCTCCAGAGGTTCTCAAAAGGGTTGAGGTCAGGGGAAGATTGGGGCCATACCATGAGGTTCTCTCCTTTTATGCCCATAGCAGCCAATGACACAGAGGTATTCTTTGCATGAGATGGTGCATTGTAATTCATGAAGATGATTTTACTACGGAAGGCACGGTTCTTCTTTTTGTACCACGGAAGAAAGTGGTCAGTCAGAAACTCAACATACTTTGCCGAGGTCATTTACACACCGTCAGGGACCCGAAAGGGACCTACCAGCTCTCTCCCCATGATTCCGTCCCAAAACATGACTCCGCCACCTCCTTGCTGACATCGCAGCCTTGTTGGGACATGGTGGCCATTCACCAACCATCCACTACTCCATCCATCTGGACCATCCAGGGCTGCACAGCACTCATCGGTAAACAAGACTGTTTGAAAATTAGTCTTCATGTATTTTTTTTTTTTTTTTTTTTTTTTTTTTTTTTAACCTTTATTTATACAGGTAAATCCCATTGAGTCCGAAGACTCAATGGGATTATTTCTGAGCCCAGTGCAACCGTTTCTGCTTGTGAGCATTGTTTAGGGGTGGCCGAATAATAGGTTTATGCACAGCTGCAAACCTCTGGAGGATCCTACACCTTGAGGTTCGCGGTACTCCAGCGGCACCAGCGGCTTCAAACACCTGTCTGCTGCTTTGTAATGGAATTTTAGCAGCTGCTCTCCTAATCCAATGAATTTGTCTGGCAGCAATCTTCCTCTTCCCGTCTGTGCTCTGAATCAGCCACAAAATCTCTTCACAGTACGATGATCACGCTTCAGTTTCTTTGAAATATCTATTGTTTTCATACCTTGTCCAAGGTATTGCACTATTTGACGCTTTTCGGCAGCAGAGAGATCCTTTTTCTTTCCCATATTGCTTGAAACATGTGGCCTGCTTAATAATGTGGAACGTCCTTCTTAAGTAGATTTCCTTTGATTGGGCTCACTATGGCAAACAAATTATCACAGGTGTATGAGATTGATTTAAATGATCCAAAGCGCCCTGAGACACAGTACCATACATGAGTTTAATTGAAAAACAAAACATTACATGTTTATGACACTTCAAACCAATTTGCATAATAATTTGGAACACGGTGTATACAATCTATGAGCTCCCCCCGCCCCTGTCCTGAAGCGAAGCCATTGGCGTCTGCCCATAGGTCCATAGCTTGCCGTGCCTGTACTGCATGTTACCACGGTTAGGTTTACCCTGAGAAGAACCATGTCTAGTGCTAGTAACGCAGGAGCTCAGCCGCACTTTGAACAGTTTGACATGACCGATCCTTGTCTACATGAAAGACTATGTTCATACAGATGCACTGACAGCCACAAGCTAATGGAAACGGCATGTCCACAATAAAAATGCAGCAAAAGATCAATGCTTTTCCCGAAGCTAGCTTGGAAGCAAACAGCTAAAAATATCACTAAAATCAGTGAAAAAATTAGCTTCAAAGTTAGACTTCGACTCCATTACCTTTCAATACTTTGTCTGGCTAAAAACGAGGCATTGTCAGACTGCTGTGGGGAATATAAACAGCTTGTTATGAGCAAAAGATCAATGCTTTTCCCGAAGCTAGCTCGGAAGCTAACGGCTAAAAATATCACTAAAATCTGTGAAAAAATTAGCTTCAAAGTTAGACTTCGACTCTATTACCTTCCTATGCTTTGTCTTGCTAAAAACGAGGCATTGTCAGACTGCTGTGGGGAATATAAATAGCTTGTTATGAGCAAAAGCTGGTTGCTTGTCCCAAAGCTAATAGCTATACACCAGTCAGGCAAAAATACCAATAAAAACTATTCTTTTAGTTTCACCGTTTAAAAAAAAGCACAAGTAGCTTCCTATCCGTTGTGTTATTAAAAACAAGGCATTAATAGACTGCTGTGGTTAAGATAAATTAGTGGGGTATAAGCAAAAGCATTCTGTGTTGGTGTATGTAACATTCAGCATGCTTTGCTGTACTACGGGCATCTTGTCGCTTAGCGGTGAAAACAACATGGCTGTCGCTCGGAATATTTTCCAGAGGATCTCGGGGCCGTGGACCAATAAGAAATGGGGGGGTGGGGTTATCATAGACTACTGCACGGTGGAAGTTTCTGGTTACTAATGTGACGTTACAGTCGGCGAGAATTCTGACAGGGGAGGTTTTCAGAAAGGGGGAGGGTGAGGAAAGGAGAGATTTTTTATTTTTTTTAAAACTTTGGCAGTCCCTAGGCACACCGTGGACCCATAGTTATGTTCCAACACATTTAAAAAGTGTGTTTTGCATAATATGGGACCTTTAAAGACTTGACGACAGCAGGACACTGAGATGAGAGTTGGTCACGTGATCCGCACTGTTGATCACTTCACTGATCAGTCGCGGACTGCTCTCTCTCTCAAACACAAAGCACTAATAATGGATGTAATAATAATAATAAAGAAAAAATGTGTCGGCAAATTTCCCTAGTTTAAAAAAGTATAGGCTACTCGCACTGTCTCAAAAAATGGTCGCAAAATGTGAGCATTTGATCGCAGTCTGGAGCCCTGCAGCATTGTACACCACTCATCACTTGCAAGCAGCTTTGAGTAATCGGACCTTTCGTTTGTCAGAAAAACTTTAAGTTCCTCTCGCAGCTCATACACATGGGCCAGCACTTTGCCGCGCGACAGCCACCGGACCTCCGTGTGGAGCAATAAGACTTTATGTTTCGCTCCCATTTCCTCACACAAAGACACCGACAATGTTTAATAAGGTGATATTAGATCATTTCCCACGGCACACCTGACGATCTCTTATTTTAAATTAATATTTGATAAATTAAAGAAAATGCTTCATGATCCAGATTATTCCAGAAATTAATACTAGACAGGACATACCTGTCTATATTGGGTCTTAGTGTTTATTGTATTTTATTTTCATATCCATGTGTTTTTCTTCAATAGTTTATATGGCTTGTGTCTCCAAATCATTCCAGAAAATTGTTTTAGACAGGACATATATGACAGCTGTTTACAGAACAAAAGATATAAAATCAGATTTAGCTTCTCAAAGTATTTAGTAATTGCACCAGATTGATGCATTTAACTTTAAAGGTTTTCTTCCGCAGGGGCATGCCCCAAGACCCCACTAGAAGGTCCATTCTCACCCAACAGTCTCAAAAAGTCCTGAGGGAAACACAAAATATAGACCAACCCTTGGATCATTGGCCAACCCGCTTAACCACCTGAGCCACAGTCGCCCATAAACACTTAAACACTTTTATCTCTTCAACGTCACCGTACCCGAATCCTAAATATCCCCATAGCAGACGCTATATTTCATGGGGGGGAAAACGTTTGTTTTGCGCCACAGTTCAGCTTAGACTCGGCCGTAATGCTGCTGCACACACATGCACGCACGCACGCACGCACACGCACACACACTCACACTGCATGTCAGACACGAGGGGCGCTACCAAAAAGACGAGAGGAGCAGTTGGAGCGTTTTAGACACATGCGCACACATTTATTTACATTAAATCGTCATTTGTGCAGTTATGTAAAATGTTTTACTAAGAAAAATGACAGAAAAAGTAACGCACAGTGACTTTGATGAGTAACTTTAATCTGATTACTGGTTTGGAGCTAGTAACGCGTTTGATTACTCGTTACTGAAAAAAGAGGTCCGATGCCGGTAACGCGTTACTAAGTAACGTGGTAAGGCCAGGACACACCAGTCCGACACGTTCCGACTACCCAAAAACTGGAGTCGCCGTTTCAGGAAGCTCCAGTCTTTCCGTCGCGGCCCAAAAACACACCGAGACGACTGCTTATTTTCCGTACGTCCCGCGCTTGTAATGTCTCCACAACAGCAGGCGGCGCTAATCTGTATTGTGGCCCGAAAAAATACGAAAGCCGGAAATGATGGGACAGCTCTCTAGAGCATAAACATAGATAGAAATACGTATTTATATTTATGGACCATAAGAGCACAATTTTTAGCAGAGAGTGTCGAGCATGGTGTCGAGCAGTCAACAAGGGTTGATGCATGTGAGTACTCGCAAAACGAAATGAACAAACACATTAAAACGATGGCTAGCTGTTGTTAGCTGTTTGTGCTACCCGCCTCACTTCCGGGCTTCACTGATTCGCTAGCCCTCCACCAATCAAATTGCTCCAAATGAAAGACGGTCGGCCGCCGATTGAACATGTTCAATCGGCGGCCGACAGGCTCAAAACAAGCCCGACGACCTCTACGTCGGCCGACGTCACGGCACACACCAAACAGATTCGTCTTTTTTTTTGACGACGGCGATTATCGGGCTGGTGTGTCCTGGCCTTTACCGGCATCACTGGTAACGGGCTGTCAAAAGACATAACGGTTAGTTGTGGTCAATTTCTACTAGAAATTTGGTATGCACGCAGCGCGCATACTCTTTATCAGCTTTTACCACCGGGCCTAAAAAAAATTCTAGGGGAAACACTGAACTGAAAATTAAAATTATAGACCGCTCATTTCTTCGTAAGTGGGCAAACTTACAAATCGGTGAGGGATCGAATACTTATTTCCTCCACTGTACATGCACTGAACATGCTCAAACTCTTTACAGGCTCCCAGAGGTTTGCTCCTGTCAGTGGTTGACTGTCTCACCTCATGCCAATGTCCTGTTGTTTCTTCTTCTTCTTCTTCTTGATGCCCTGGTCCAGGTGTGGTGTGTCATGGTCTGTGTTCAGAGCCTCTTCCTTCACACACTCATTAATATCATCCTCACTCAGGTTATCATCTGAGGACATACACAGCAGGGAGACAGAGAACAATGTCAATAAAAGGTGCACTTCATTAGGAACAATATCCATATAATCTATTGCAATCCAATTCAACTGCTCTAGTTCAGTCTTCGTCTAAGATGCTTATGTTGAGGGTCTTTCTGACACGCTCATAGAAGTGTTTACAGTGTTAGCATTGAGCTTATAGTTAGTTAAGTGATGACTGCAATAATAACTGTAAATTGTATTGTGCCTCCATCCTGTATGTAGGCCTACAATGTAAAGAGAGGACAACACATTTCCTCTCAATATGATGCAGTCCACTACACCACCATCTGGAACTATGACATCAGTGACAGTAATATACACATTTCTCTGACAATGTTAGTTACCAAAAAACTAAGCATTAAAAAGGTTTGAAGGCAGACATTATGGTCAGAAGAACACCAGAGATGCTGTATTGAATAGATTGTACAGGTGAACCTAAAAAAGTGGCAAGACCAGTGTCGATATAACTATACATTGCTAGTATCTGCATCTAATGTAGCCTTTCTCACAATGGCCAAGTCGGGCTCCACGTGCTGTAACACCAAACAATGCATACATCTGACCAGACCACATTATGAATTTACCACAGGTTATGATTGTGTGAAGACAGTGATCAAGGAGAAGTTAATCTGACACAAGTGGAGGACACTGTGTAACTAATCGAAAAAATTGAAAATGTGTTCAAATAAATGCTGCTTGATTAATACAATTCTAGCCGAAATGAGCAGAACACTCAATTGCCAAGAAGCAATATGATTTTATTAAAATTTTATTATTTTTATTTGATAAGAGCACACAGTCTCAACAGCAGGCAGCGCGCCATGTAGCCTAGTCAGGGAACATGTGTGAATGATAGTTACTGTGACTTATTCCTACAACATATTCAAATTCAAATGAAAAAATACTTTATTCGTCCCCAGGGGGCAATTGAAGGCACATAGAGCAGCAGTATTACAAAGGACAAAGGTTAGGTCCAAACACAAATAATAATATTACATACAGATATATTACATAATATAACAACCACAACCCCTAAGGCTATGCTATGTGTCCTGTAGTAGTTACGAGCACTAACCCAGTCCTCACCTGACGGGACGTAGTCTGCGTCTTCATTAGACGAGTATCCATCAGAGTCGTAATCAGAATAGGAAATCATTTTGAAGAAAAGCTTCAGCCCAACAGTGAAGCAAGTGTAGCTGATTTGTTTCCTACCCGCTGATTTAGGCTACCGCGTAAACTACGTTCGAGCATTACCTGACTGGCTACAACGGGAAACTATGCACGTGCTTTACAGTTCTGTAACGTCAAAAGATACAGATGTATTGAGTGTGGGAAGTGTAAACTTGTGAACGGGCTTCTATTGTGATTATAGCTGGTTTGGAGATGAGGGGAACCCATGGGGAAACCAGAGGAAACGAACCAATGTGACTTCCGGCGTCAACGAAGGCAAGCTCTTCTTCTTCTTGTACAGTTCCGGCAGTGTAGACCATAGATATATAGGTAGGTGTAGACGCTGTTTAGCGTATTACTGCCCTCCACAGGGCAGTGTAGACGCTGTTTAGCGTATTACTGCCCTCCACAGGTCAGCCGTCTAACTAGATGTTTCGATACAGTCCTGTACTGCGTAGGAACTGCAGAACTGCCTTTGAGATCAGTTGTTGGTTCTCACTGTGCCTTAACAAAGAAAAAAATAGAAAAAGCATCAACTCCAAGACCTAACATCCTGTCAATAAAACATATCTTTCTGTTCTATATTTTCTACACTCTAGAAAAACACGTTTCACTGTCTCAGCACTCCCACACTCACATAAACCCGACATGTGTTTTCCAATAATAAATAAAAAGTGATTTAGCCCACAGTGACCCAGCCTTAATCTACACACTTTTACTGAATCCCTACGGGACCGAAAACTGCAGGTACATTTTTTACCAACCTGAGGTTTTTAAGAGAAATAGTGTCTACCCCTGTTTTCTTTTTCCCACCCACTCTGCCATTCCTTCATTTAGCTCTCTTTAATTCTCTCTCTCAACTCCACTCTCCCCTTTGATATATAAACATCTACTTCTCTACTCAAACTCTGTTTCACAATCTGATCCACCTGCTCATTCCCTCCAACCACAGCATGTCCAGGAACCCAAAAGGTGATGATAGATCTAAACCCAACTCTAAAAAACAGTCAAGATGTCACTTAGGGTGTATTCACACATGCCGTGTTTACATTATGGGAAAGTGTTATTGTCGCCATTATAGGACGATAAATTGTGGTTTGACCGGGAGCCCAGAACAATATATTACATTTGATCGAGAGGACGCGTAAAAATACTGAATGTGTTCAGCGACCAGATGAAGGAGAGGGGAGCATCTCCCGCACAGTGCCAACAGGTTCACGTTGCGCAAGAAGTGTGTGTTTTTATTTTGCTTCCCATGTACGGGACCGTCAATACTATCCCCGTGTCAGTTTGGAGCTGAACTGCGCCGAACTGACTCCCAGCTGATACACAGCTTAATCAGCTGAGTGTCAGTTTGAGCCTGTTCTTCTCACGAGCCGCACGTCCAGCAGCAAATATACAGTAAAAATGATGTTTCACATCGTAGACTACAAGCCACATAATGTGGAATTGCCGTAGGGCTTCATATTATATAACCATATGAAACAACAATATATTTTTTTTTGTGATCAAATTTTTAATTTTATTTCAAAAATACAGATTAACAGACAAAAGTACGACATCTTTTTTAAATAATAATATACAGAAAAATACACTTATCTAGTACCCATACTTGCAAATAGATACATAGAAGTGTATAGATAAAAGAAAAAGACAATAAGAAATAAAAAAACAACAATAGGATAGAAATTAGAATAAAGACAGCTAGGGAAATATCTCAAAGGTTACAAGCCACAGTCATTGTAAAAAAACTAAAAAAAATACATCCCTAACATGTCAAAACAAACAACCAAAACAGAAAGACACCAACCTAAACACACACACACACACACACACACACACACACACACACACACACACACACACGCACGCACACACACGCACGCACACACAGACACCAGGGAGATTCTGTTGGTTTACTTAAGCAACATTACAGGAAAGGGGTCACTTTAAAAATTATTTCACAGAATTAGCGGCAGAGTGCTAGTTGTTTAAATTGGTCTCAGTGGCCTTATTAATCCGAGCAGTTGAAAGTTCAAGATAAATCACATCCAAAAAGGTGAGGACCCAGTGTCTGACGACAAGGGAGTGAGGAGGCTTCCCATATTATAGATGCCACTTTAGCCCAAAATCGTGACACTGGTGGACAATCCCATATCATGTGAAGGAAAGTGCCAGGAGTTTTCATAGTACATAAAGTATAGGAGGGATCACTTATGGCCTTCATACAGTAGAGTTTGCGTGGTGTTAAATATGTCCTATGAGCATAATTAAAGTGAATTTGTTGATGGTCGGGATTACGAGAAGCCTCCTTTATGTTTACCCACACCTCTCTCCAATCAAAATCTGGGTCCAGATCTGGGTAGTCACTTCTCCATACTCTGTCTAGCGATAAATCAACATATGAGGCCTCCAAAAAAAACGTATACAGTTTGGACACCATACCCTTGTTTTTACCCAGTACCGTAAACAATTTATACATTGGATGAGTAGGCAAAGGTTGTTGCCATGGGACACCGTGTGCTTTAAGAGCTGATCTGAGCTGTAAATAAAAGAAAAATGAGGAACCGGGTAGGTTAAATGCACCACGAATATCTTGGAAGGAGCGTAAGCCCATGTCCTCACAAATGTTACTGCCACTCCAATAAGATGGTGAGATAGGTCTCCCTCCAATTAACAGACCCTTGTTATTATATACAGGTGAATGTGAATGCAACTTACAGGAGATCTTACATCCCCGTTCAGCTGTACGCCAAGTCCGAATGAGATGGGAAACAATTGGGCCAAAGCGTAACTGACATTACTTGTCTGCAATATTAGCAAAGAGGACATCCTGCAAATTCCATGGTCTTACTATATTTTCTTCAATATTACGCCAGGAGACGGAGGCAGTAGGGTCACACCAAACCGTTATTGGTCGAAGAGTAAATGACCAAAAATAGAATTAAAAATTTGGCACTGCAAGATCCCCATCTTCCCTTTTCCTCTGTGTAGTGGTTAATTTCAGACGTGGGCGTCTTGTATTCCAGATAAACCGTGAGATGCTAGAGTGGATTTTTGACCAGAAGTTGACAGGAGGAGAGAGGGGATCATAGAGCTCACAAAATTAATTCTTGGGAGAATATTCATTTTCACTATTGAGATACGGGCACGAAGAGAATTAGGGAGGCAAATCCACCTATCTATGTCTGCTTTAATTCTGTTCCATGCCTCAGAGTAATTGTGTGTCACAATGCGGTTTATAGAAGGATAAATATCAATCCCAAGATCCTTAAAGTGCTGGACAATCGGAACATTAGCTGGAGATGCAGTGTTTTAGCTGGCTCATTTAATGGTAAGAGGGCAGACTTGGACCAGCTAATTACCACCAAACTCCTCACAAATGGAAAGCAGATTAGGCAAAGAAAGTGTTGGATTTTCCATGAAAACTAAAACATCATCAGCATATAATGCTACATGGTGTTGAGTGTAATTAAAAGAGATAGGCTGTAGGATAGTAGATTGAAGAATCATTTGAGCTAAAGGTTCAAGGGAAAGTGCTAGGGCTGCAACTAACGATTATTTTGATAATCGATTAATCTGTTGAATCGATTATTAATCGATTAGTGTTTTGGTCCGTAAAATGTCAGAAAATGGTGAAAAATGTTGATCAATTTTCCAAAGCCCATGTTGACGTCCTCAAATGTATTGTTATGTCCAAAACACACAGATATTTCAGTTTACTGTCATAATAGGATTAAAGAAACCAGAAAATATTCACATTTGAGAAGCTGAACTCAGAGAATTTGGATTTTTTTTATAAAAAAATTACCCAAAACGATTAATCGATTATCAAAATAGTTGGCGATTATTTTAATAATCGATTTATAATCGATTACTAATCGATTCATCGATTAATCGTTGCAGCTCTAGAAAGTGCAAAGAGTGCCGGACTTAAAGGGCAACCCTGGCGGGAAGATCTAGTAACCGGAAACAGCGTGGAAGATAATTGCCCAGTGAGCACAAGAGCTGAGGGGTTAGAATACAATACCTTAACCATATGTATAAAACCTTTACCAAAACCCATTTTTTCCAGGACAGACCACAAAAAGGCCCATTCAGGTCTGTCAAATGCTTTCATAGTATCAAGGGACAGCACCGCTGCAGGTTCAGTTTTGACACTTGCAGCATCTATTACATGGAGAAGGTGTCTTACATTATCTGCGGCTAGCCTTGATTTTATAAATCCTGTCTGATCACAGTTAACTAGTTCTGGTAAATAGTCCTGAATACGTCGGGCAAACACCTTTGCGTAAATTTTAAGATCGGAATTCAACAAACTGAGAGGCCTATAATTTTGACATTCGGTTGGATCCTTGTCTTTCTTTAATAGTAATGAAATCAGAGCTATATTTACATCTCTTGAGAACCCCCCTTTATCTATAGAGGCTTGATTGATTGATTGATTCTTTTTAATGACCACACAGCCAGGCTGGTGGAATTGGTTATCAGTACAGCTTGGTACATGTCTAAGAGTAATGGACCTAGTTTGCTCCAGAATGTAACATAGAACTCAGGTGGTATTCCATCCAGACCTGGGGCCTGTTTCAGGTAGCTGGTTTTACATACTCTGGGTTGATAAGCAACTCTGGGTTTTCGGTTTCAGAACAGTGGATCAGCGTTGGGTTAATCAACTCTGAGCGTGTTCACTCTGGGTGGAGCGTGTGCATAAAAGCCATCGTCAATGGATCGCTGATAACATGATTCACCATGGAAACAGAAGAAACAAATGATTGATCCTCCCACTTCTCCACTTCTCAAAAAAGAAAAAAAGAAATCTCCGCTCCTCCCACTAGAGTTAGAAATATTAACGAATGAGCTTATGGTAGCCTATGGAGAAGAATTAACGGGATATTGTCTCATAACTCTGATCTAATCTCCTCGGCAATTCAGAAAAAAACAGAGCAAACATTTTTTGTCAAGATAATCATTTCGCTTCCGTATGAGAAGCCATAGTCTATCTTAAAAAGTTACGCATATCAGCTGTAAAGTAATAAAGCTGGCGCGGCACAGCATTACTGACAGTGCCTAAAGCCTACTGTGCAGTAAACAGAACAGACTGTCGCTTCTTTTAAATGGGGAGTGAACTACATTAACGTCAAGACACATTAGGTGACAGTTTCCATTGAAGAGCCTGATTGATTTATTACCAGATCCATTTTCCTCAAGTGATCACAGTTTAAATTATTATATCATTTTTATATTCCTATTAGGCTATTTAACGAGGCTTGTCTGTGACTTTAGGATCGCACAAGTGAACTACAACGATCGCGTGCAGCCGCAGCGTTACATGAATCCACCTGACATAAATCTGTTCAGTGGCACAGACGTTAAAAAACATACAATAGGCTACAAATAGGTTTATTAATCTGAATGTAGAGCATGTCACGATGTGTAAGGTGGCCGCCTATATGAATGGACCGAGGGCTGAGAACAAGGCTACTGATCAGATAAATGATTGGTCAAACGTAAAATCATCAGGAAATGATAAAAACATCCCGATGGAGATTTCTATTGAGTGATTTTGCTTCAAACTGTACAGGGACGCGTGTGACAGTGACACTCTTTCTTCAGTCGGAGCTGCAGCGTAAAGTGAAAACAAACTCAGGGTAGGTCTAACCACCTATCCAGCAGGTTAGACCCACGGCGTATGTTGCCGCAGTAACTGACTCTCGGTTGCACTGAACCTGCTACCTGAAACGGAAAACCCAGAGTTTCCACCAACTCAGAGCGAACAAACTCTGGGTTGCCTCAAAACCAGCTACCTGAAACAGGCCCCTGGGGATTTATTCCTTTGCATTGTAAATACAGCCAATTTTAATTCTTCTAAATAAATCGGGTCATGTAGACGAGTAGTCACCTGCTGCAAGCTGAGGTAAGTGTAATTGACCAAGAAAGTTGCTGCACCTTTCTTCATCCAGCTTGATTTCGGACTGATATAAATGAGAGTAAAAGGAGCGGAAAGTCTAATTTATTTGCTTAGGTTCAGTTAAGATGTTTCCTTTGGAAGCTTTGATGGATGGGATATCTGCGAAGTGCTCACTAGATCGGAATTTCATGGCTAAAAGGTGACTAGGTCTGGACCCCTGGAAATAGTAGCGCTGTCTAATTCTATGCATTAAAAATTCAGAGCGTTGTTTTAAGATATCATTTATTTCCTTCTTTACAATGTCCCGTTGAGATGCTGTTAGTTCAGAGTAATTATTTTGCAAAATGGAGTCTATTCTAGCAAAGTCTGCTTCTAAAGTTTTTCATTTGGCAGATCTAACCTTACTTAAATTTGAGGAAAACCATATTGCTTCTTATGAAACCTTTAACAGCATCCCATAAGACTATAGGATCCTCAACTGAGCCTATGTTGAATTCAAGAAATTAATTTAGTTGGGTCAAGAATTGTGATCTATAATCCTCGTTGCCTAATAATGTGGTATTAAAGCGCCATCTAGCGGCGCGTTTTGATATAGGACTCAAAGTAGCCTGACAGAGTATTCCCTTATGGTCTGACAATGCAATGGTAAGTAACAATGCATTATCAATTTTTTGGAAAAGTTGCGGCAAAGAAAAAATAAAATCTATCCTGGAGAAGGATTTATGTCTGCCTGAAAAAAAAGTGTAGTCCTTCACTGTCGGGTTGACAGACCGCCACATGTAAACAAGTCCCAAACTCCCTGCCCAAGAGCGTAAGGCCGCAGTTGCCAATCCCTGCTCTCTAGAGCTATCGTTTGTGTGCCATACTGCATTCATATCAGCTCCTACCACAAATGCATAATCAGTTAGCTCTAGCATTTTTTGTGTTAGCATTGCATAAAAATCTTTATCAAAGGTATTGGGGGCATAAGCAGAGATGTGAGCCACCTTTCTCCCGTTCAATTCCACTCTAGCACACGTCATTCTACCGTCTGTATCCGCCCATATGCCCAACAGTGTCACTTTCAGTGTGCGTCTTATTACGATGGCAACTCCTTTAGTTTTCGTGTCAGCCGAAGAGGAGGTAATAGTGCGGTAAAACTTATTAGCAACACGACCAGAATCTTTTTTAAGAAGGTGCGTCTCTTGTAGGAGAGCTAGATCAATTTTCCGATGGCGCAGCATAGTCAGTACACTAGTTCGTTTATGAGGCACATTCAGCCCGCCGCAGTTCCAGACAAGCATATTTAATTCACCCATTGTATATTAATTTTTCCAACAACATTTCCGACAAGCTCAAGGACATGACACATTTCCCACTGCCCGATTTATAAAACTGGCACATGAAAACAGTCATATGTAAGTGATAATTCCCTCGGTGGACAGTCTAAAGGGTTTCCCGTAGTTGGATGTAAACATAACAAACGCAGCTGATTTTCCCCGGTGAAACACAACGACAAAAAAAAACATATAAAACGTAGATTAACATATCTCTAGATTGATCCTAACGGATACGGGGCTGCAAAAGATTAACTAGTGAGGCTCAACCCAGTTCTTTAAAGTATTAACTGTACCGTTGATAACAGAACATCGTATAGATTAAATTCAGCAGATGCGATAAGAACAGCTACAGAACACTATAACAGGCTATCGTATTCCATGTTGTTAAACCAGAAAAATAAACACCTTACCAGTCGACGCTCCGCACAAACGGGCAGAAGAGAGAGAGAAAAAAGTAAACTAAGAAAAGCCGAGCTCTTCAGATCGTCAAACGAGGGTAAACAAATTGAAAAGAAGTAACAGGACGGCTAAAATATCCGTCAAATACCAAAAATAAAAACAAATAGTCCGTTTCAACCCGAATAGACAGGTGGTGGTTCTCATCGGTGTTCTGCGGCAACGTCTCTCCTTCGTCCCGTTAGTCCAAAATCGTGGTGAAAATCTCAGGCGACATTGAGCCTAGCACATTGCAAAAAAACAAACAGAAATAAATAACCCAGTGCTGTGGCTCGTCTCCCGGTCAAAGTCAAGCAATGTGAATTAGTCCAGAGCGGTGTGTATTGCTAGTTTCTGGTGTAGATTGCTCCTGCTCTCCGTCCTCGTCCCTTTGGAGAGCCTGCGCTCCCGGCAGAGAGGCGATGAAGTTGTCGGCTTCGCTGGCTGACTGGAATGTCTTTACTCGGCCGCCTTCTTCAACTTTGAGCACAGCGGGGTAAAGCAGGAAAAATTCCACACCTTTGGCTCAGGCCGTGTCCATAGCCTGAGAGAACGCTTGGCGACGCTTAACGGTGTAGCTGCTGTAGTCAGGCGAGAAGCGAATCCTCCGCCCGTCGATGGTGAGGGGGGATTTCTTTGCGGCTCGTAGGATGCTTTGGCGGGTGGTATATCGGAGAACATTGAAGATCAGAGTAGGAGAGGCACTTTGCTTCTTATGGTTGTCATTGCAAATACGATGGGCGCGCATGATCTCCCCCTCAAGGTTGCGCAGGGATGGGAACCACTTTTGCAGCGAGTGTGTGAAGAACTGAATGGCGTTAGACCCCTCAAGGCTTTCCGCTAGGCCAGTGATGCGGACGTTGCATCTTCTGTTTCTGTCCTCCATATCAGCAAGTTTAAGCTGAATTGAATCCAGCGTACTCTCATGGTCGGCTAGCTTTTAATTTGTCTTCTGTGCCCTTTCCCATTGTTTGAAGTTGATCGAAGCGTGACTCAAGGTAGCCACGTTGCTTCTCTAGCACTGCCTCCGCCAGGGCCTCCATTTCAGATTTCCCTCTTGTTACCGGAACTTTTTTAGTTGAATCGGCCATGGCTTCTTACAGACAGCTTAAGATGTCGAGTGACCAAAAAAAACGTTGTCTCAACGGTATAAAATAATGAAATTGACAATGCTAAGGAATCTAAGCAGCCATCTTGTCCAGCTGGTCACATCGAAACAACAATGGCTGTGTTCGGAAAGCCATACTAACGTCCTACTCATACTCATTTTGACTTCAATTTGAGTATGTGACGGTTGGGTATGCGAGTTTTGGTATGTAAGAAATTCCCGGATGAGTAATAACTTCCGGGAAGATTTTGGGTATGAATCGATTGTATAGCCTACTTTTCCTACTCAACCACCCCACAATGCACTGGGTCAATTCTACCCGCCCAGGAAAATGAAATATTTTCGAGCAAGTTGCTAGGCAACGACATTGTTTGGGGTCCGCGATCTGACAACTGTACGTGCAGTCGTTCATAAACTCTTACAATAGATAAGAGGTGAAGATAAATACCTAACAACATTAGAGTGACTAAGTGAAATGAGTGATGTGAGTCTGATAGTGGAGAGAGATCAGAACAGATCGCTGTTCCACACACCACGGCTCGTCCAGCTCAACTGACAGACAGCTGAGTGCAGTCTGATGAGCCGGACAGAGAGCGTCGGAGGGATCCTCCGCCTCAAAACATAATTATAAAACAAGAGGTCTAAAACACAGATGATGAACACAGGACTGTAAAAATCTAATTCAATATCTAACCTGTAGAGGACGGTTATACGCTAAACAGCGTCTTAACCGCCTGAATCTTATAAGAAGAAGAAGAAATTCTTTATTGCTTGAGTATACTTCAACTGAAAACGTTTCGACGCACCTCGCATACACCATCGATCTTTGAGTAGACAGTATGCAGTATATAGATGGTGAGTATGTAGGATGTAGGACGCTAGTATGGCTTTCCGAACACAGCCACAAATTTGATTTTTTTCTTTTTTATTTATAGGCTAGATGTAGGCCTTTTTATTATTTTTAACCCAATGTTATATCAATGATATATTTCGCAGTTTTTACTTTGTTCTTCCTGCTTCTCTCCACCCCAGAATGTCTGTCCAATGAATGAATGACCTCAGATCATGTGTGGTTTTGCTTCGTATGCTGGTTCACTTACAAAAGGGGCAATATGAAAGTGGACTACACCAAACAAAAAAAATCTAAACTCCATTTGGTCTTGACCAAAGCAAGTGAACTAGCGGACTTTCCCTGTGTGAATACACCCTAAGAATATCAGGTCTAGCCGTAGACTTCCCCTCTTAAGGCTTCCAGAGCAGCTGCAGAGTCAGAACAGATGATAACCTCTCTTGGTCTGGTTTCCTCAATCCACCGTCGAGCCCATAGGATTGTCATTAACTCCGATGTGAAAACTGAACTCCCATCAGAGATGCGCCGACAATTCTTTACCCCACGCTGCTCCACATACACCGCAAACCCAGCTCTCCCACTAACTGGATCTCTAGATCTCTAGAAACCTTTTTACCAAAGCAGGATTTAGAGGGTCTAAATTCCTTGCATGAAGATTTATGGGGCAGGTGAATCTACCACCGACCTGAGTACCGGGATAGTTCGTGGTAGAATACCTGGTGGTGTTGCCGTGCTATGGCACAAAAAATATGACCAGCTGGTTAAGGTGGTTAGACTGGGTGTTGATTGGGCAATAGGAATTGAGTTTAATAGTGGTGATAAAAACTTCATTATTTTAAACATTTATACACCTTACGAGTGTCCTCAAAATGAAGATGAATATCTTAATAGATTGGCTTGTGTTATGTCTTTCATTCAAGATAATGCTTCCACGTGCATCTTCATTGTGGGTGATATGAATGCAGATGTTTCCGATGGTAGCTCCTTATTTGCCACATATTTAATGCAGTTTTGCTCTGATAATGGTCTGATCCTTTCTAGCAAAGTGCTTTTGCCTAATAATAGCTACACTTACATCAGCGAGGCATGGCACACAACCTCGTGGCTAGATCACTGTATTTGCACAGCTGATGCACATGACTCCTTGGAGTCCATGAGAATTAATTATGAATTTGCCACTACTGATCATGTGCCTATTTCTCTATCTGTAAATCTAGGCAATATACCTACTCTTGTGTCTGTAGATAACAATGTATGTGAGGGTAAAATAGATTGGTCTAACCTGTCTGAGGATGATCTTAAGGAGTACTATTTTCGGACTGACATCTTGCTGAGCAACATTGAATTACCAAAATATTCCATTGCATGCCATGATATTAATTGTAAGAACCCTCAACATGGTATTGAGCTGTGCTCCATGTATGATAATATTGTGAAGGCTCTCCTTGCGTCAAGCAGGCCCCTGTATAAGACCCACAGACTGTACAAAGTCAAGCCAGGCTGGAATGACTATGTGGAAGAGATTCATACTGAGGCAAGAAAGGCCTTTGTAGTGTATTAACTTCTTAAAGCACATTTCTGTAGACTAGCTCTGGTATTTACCAACCCCCATTTCGGTAGGAATGTGAGACGCTGGCCGTGAGGACTGAGCTTCTGTAAATCACCTTAGCTGTGTTTAAGTTAAGGTAGACATTGGTATGACTGTTTTATGGTCCAGATTAGCTCATCCTGGTGTGTTTACTCTAGAATCTGGGAACGAACGGAATACCCGTACTGGCCACAGTCCAAAATTGGGCAGTTAGGCCTCAGAAAGAAGTCTTCCCCTGTGCTCCAAACGGGACACCTATATTAGCTAAAGATTTCTGTAAATGCCCTCTTAAGGATAGGCTTGCAATAAGTTCGTATGGGAAGGGCATAGTTGTTGATTCTAATAGCCAATCAGCTCATTTAGATCCTCAGGTTAAAGTCGGGCGCACAATAGGATTCTGGGGGCTTTAACGTTTGACCAGGATCAGTCTTGTATCTTCCTCTGTTTCAATTTGGCTAAAATACTCTGACTTTTATTTGGCTTCGTTTACTGCAGTATGAGATTTGTTGTGTTAAATAAATTAAGCTGTTCCTGAAAGCCTCCTCAAACCTGCGTCAGCTGTCAACTTCTATCATCCAGCCTTGCCATCAGAAGATCAGTTAAGACGAGAAACTACAATTGGCGTCCACGAACAGATAGCTTCTGGACAATTCATTGGGCCCAGGGGTGGACTGGCCATCTGGCATACCGGGCATCGTCCCGGTGGGCCGGCAGGCATTTTGGGCCGGGCCGGGTCCATTTATTAAAAAAATAAAAAAAAAATAAAAAAAAAATTAAAAATCCTTTTTTTTTTTTTTTTTTTTTTTTTTATGGACCCTCGGCTGTGTGACTTGGCCGGGCCGAGGGCCCTTCCCTCTCGGGAGTGCCATGGACATATAATTGTGCGTGCAGGCTGTCAACTTCACCTGAAAGTTAAATAAAACTTTGTCCCAGACTCATTATGATTGGTTCTAGGCTGGGCCTGGCCCAATCACACACACAGCAGAGGGCCGCCCATTCAGAGGCTGCATTAAATTGTATTATCATGCATTCAACTTCTACTCCGTAATTATGAGCATCTGACGATGGTCAGTTACGTTCAGGGCCGTCGGACTGCGGACAGGCTTGGGGGGCCCAAGGCAGAGGGGGGCTGCACCCAAAAAAATATATATACATATTTTTTTTTACTGGCTCAATATAGGCCCCTGATCTTTGAAGGCCCAGAAAAACGTTATTTAGGGGAAAAAAAGATTTCATGGGCCTTTCATTCGTCAGTACATTTATGTTATTTTTTAAATAACATTGTTCGGGGCTACGAAGATCAGGGGCCTATATTGGGCCATTAAAAAATACAAACAAAGGAAAAAAATTCCCGAAGCTGACTGGATTTTTTAAACATGTACATTTCTTCTTTCTGCTTTTTGGTCATCTGTGTCTATACATTATTCCAGCAAATAATAGCCTACTAAATAGCTTACATAGGAAACAGTTGATTTATCCTTAGTTTTCTCTTCAAAGTGCACCAGATTGATGAATTTTACTTTAACATTTGAAAAAAAAATCTTCCGGGGGAGCATTCCCCCGGACCCCCCTACAAGGTCCAGGGTCCACGACACAGTCTCCCAAATTCCTGTGAGAAACACTGTGTGTGTGCATGATTATTAAGAGTCATTAGACCAGGGGTTGTGTTCAAGTACACGTAATGATTTGGTCATTCATCAATAGAAACATTGTGTTGTTATCTGGCTCAGAGAGTGACCAGTCACTCATACGTTTTGGACTATAGACAAACATAGCTTTTACATGTTTGTATTGTAAGACTGCCTCTCAGAGGGCCCATCAGGACTTCCTGTATAGGGGCCCAGAATTTGGAGCAACGCCCCTGCCTCCACATATCGTATAAATAATCATGGTGGGCTGCCATGGCCAAAAATGCCAGGGCTGAATTTTTGTCCCAGTCCACCCCTGATTGGGCCCACGCGGTTGCCCAGGGCTCGACTTTCTCCCCAACAGCTGGCATTAAGGTGAGCAATTTGGCTCTGCGGGGTTAGGACTCGGGCCCTGGTCTCTCTGCGTGTGCTTTCTGATGATGTCGGGCTGTAAATTACTGGGTGCGGGGTGTGCATCATGATGGTTTGGTTGGATGAACGAGGAAGCTGTCTATATTAGTATTTTGTTTCGATTTAAAGAATAAAAAAACAAACAGAGGAATGCATATTTATACAGTCATATGAAAAAGTTTGGGAACCCCTCTCAGCCGGCATTATAATTTACTCTGCTTTCACAAAAAAAATATAAAAGTGGTATGTCTTTAATTTACCAGGAACAGTTAAGTACTGGGATGTTTTCCAAACAAAGATTTTTTGAAAAGCAGTATTTGGTTGTATGAAATAAAATAAAATGTGAAAAACTGGCTGTGCAAAAATATGGGTACCCTTGTGGTTTTGTTGATTTTAATGCCTGTAACAGCATGTAAAACTGATGATTTTAAACACAAAGTTGGTTGGATTATGTTGTTAAGCCTTGAACCTCATATAATTGTCTGTTTAATCATGAGAAAATGTATTTTAGGTGCCTAAATGCAAGTTGCACTTCTCTTTGACTCTCTGCTGAAGTGAGACAGAATGGGATCATCAAAACAGCTCCCAAAAGATCTGAAAAACAAAGATTGTTCATTGTCATGGTTTAGGGGAAGGCTACAAGAAGCTTTCCCAAAGGTTTCAATTGTCAATTTCGACTGTAGGGAACGTTGTCAGGAAATGGAAGGACACAGGCATAGTGGCAGTTAAACCCAGGCATGGCAGACCAAGAAAAAAACAGGAGCGGCATAGGTGGAGGATTGTGAGAATGGTTGCACACAACCCACAGATCACCTCCAAAGGCCTGCAAGAACATCTGGCTGCAGATGGTGCATCTGTACATCGTTCAACAATTCAGCGCAATTTGCACCAAAACATCTGCTTTTTATAAAGACCAAATAACTTAATTTTTGTCTCATCAGTCCAAAGCATTTTCTTCCAATATGAAGCTGGCTTGTCTAAATGAGCTTTTGCATACTCCATGCAACTGTATCTGTGGCGTGGGCGAAGAAAGGCCTTCCTTCTCATCACCCGGCCATACAGATGTTTTGGTGCAAATTGCACTGAATTGTAGAACCATGTACAGATACACAATCTACAGCCAGATGTTCTTGCAGGTCTTTGGAGGTGATCTTTGGGTTGTGTGCAACCATTCTCACAATCCGCCGCATATGGCGCTCTTGTACTTTTCTTGGTCTGCTAGACCTGGGTTTAACTGCAACTGTGCCTGGGTCCTTCCATTCCCTGACAACGTTCCTTACAGTAGAAATTGACAATTGAAACCTTTGGGAAAGCTTCTTGTAGCCTTCCCCTAAACCATGACAATGAATAATCTTTGTTTTAAGATCTTTTGGGAGCTGTTTTGATGATCCCATTCTGTCTCACTTCAGCAGAGAGTCAAAGAGAAGTGCAACTTGCATTTAGGCACCTAAAATAAATTTTCTCATGATTAAACAGGCAATTCTATGAGGTTCAAGGCTTAACAACATAATCCAACCAACTTTGTGTTTAAAATCATCAGTTTTACATGCTGTTACAGGCATTAAAATCAACAAAACCACAAGGGTTCCCATATTTTTGCACAGCCAGTTTTTCACATTTTATTTTATTTCATACAACCAAATACTGCTTTTCAAAAAATCTTTGTTTGGAAAACATCCCAGTACTTAGCTGTTCCTGGTAAATTAAAGACATACCACTTTTATATTTTTTTTGTGAAAGCAGAGTCAATTATAATGCCGGCTGAGAGGGGTTCCCAAACTTTTTCATATGACTGTATATGTTACACATAGCTACATTTTAAGTTTGTGGTGCCAAGAGTGTGAGAGATAACCTTGTTCTCTTTTACATTTTTTATTTGACGCGTGGGCTATGATAACAACTGAGATTGAGACAACTTCTTCTCATCATAATTTTTAATTTGGCGTATAAGGTAACGGTTGGCTTATGATGTTTGAGGTGTTTGAGGTAACTTGTTCTCGACTAAAAGATTTACTTTAATTTAATTTGGCGTATAAGGTAACGGTTGTGTTAAAGAGGGTCCGCGATTATAAAGGACCTGGCCATATCACTGGCATGAGCCGATCATGCGCTGGGTGCATGCTCATGCGCGCGCTTATTGATTAGGAGCGGAGCCGTTAGGAGGAGAGAGAGAAAAGGAGAGAAAGAAAGGCAGCAGAGCGATCGTGTTTGCGGACGGAGTTTGGAGTTTTCCCCAATAAGAAGTGTGCGTCGTTGAAGATTTGTAAGTGACGATAACCTGAGTTGTTTGTATGTTTTTGTTAAGTATCTAAGCAACTGTTGAATGTTGTAAAGTCCCCGTTTTAGAGCCTCGCACACTTACCGTCTTTGATGCCGTTTGTATTAGATGTCAGTTATTTTTTCCCTAGTACTTTACCGGGGCATTTATGCTGTTAGGTGAATGTTAGCATCTTCTGTTAACTATGTTAATCCCATGTGAAGGCCTACTGGCATTAATGCATATCCTGTTATTGAATTGTATAATCATTTTCCCTATGATAATCACTTAGACTTTCATGCTAGTTGTAGTGTGCATGCATTATAGAAATGTATGGTTATTATGAATGTGGTTATGACGTGATTATTTGTTTCCCTTGTTTCTGTAGACCACACACACACCCATACAGATACCCTCCAAACCCTCCAAACTAAATAAATCTGCCATTACATTGGACAAACCAAGAAAGCAGTATTCCAGTGTTTTGATTGACACTCCGTGGTGACAGCTATTATCCTATAAACCTTCCCTCATCTACAAATTGGTCCTTCGAGCCGGATAGAGCTGTTACCATGGCAAGTCCTACAAGTGATTACGGCAGAAGAACTCCTAGCCCTCGCCCCAGCAGGACGACCCAGAAGCCTGCCTACCTTCAAGATTATGTGGTTGATTATGAAGATGGAGCTAAGGAAAGAGCAACATTTTCCCCCAGGCGTGAAGCAAGCCAGTCAAGCAACCTTGCATCACCGAGGCAACACCCAGGCCCACCCAGTCCACCTACCAGCCTCATGCAGCAGCTTGTGGAGATGGCTAAACAGCAAAGTGAAACCGCTAGGCGTCAGACAGAGCTCCTAGAACAGCTCCTTAACAGGACAACCCCCCAGATCTCAGCTAATTCATCAAGAGCTGCATCACGACAACAGTCGCCATGGGCTCACCACCCAAAGCCAGAGCGGAGGGCACAGCTGGCCCCCGATGACCACCCTCCCTCTGATGAGCCAAAGTTTACTGAGATCGCAGCGCATTGTTCTCCTCCAACTGCCTCACAGGAGCTGCCACGCCCCAAGCTAAACCTCCAGCCAAGTATGCAACCGCTGCCATCACCACCCCCCCTCAGCCGTGCTACATCCATTAGCATGCACCCTTTCGACATGCAACAGAAAGCTACACCAGATGTTCACCAGACTGGCAACTTCATGCCACTGCAACCCTTCCCGTTATCTCCCGCACAGCATCCACAGCCATCTAACTTCCAGCATGCTGACCCTATTACGCAACCACAAGTCTATACAGATCCGGTGTTATCAGCCCCCATGGGCCAACCTTTCTGCCCAACCTCAAGGGAGCCCCCACCTATCAAGCAAGAACCACATTACCATGCCTCCACCCCCTTCGCAGAAAACCAGTTTCGACCTGATGCCTCCTGGTACTTCCCTCACCATCCTCTCCACAGGGTTGAGGGGCCAACATTCCCAGATTTCACCAAAGAAGATAGAGCCCAGTACATTGAACTTCGTCTATCCCTTAAAAATCTCCTTCACGAAGGCCATTCTGAGAAGTATAAATACCAATTACTCCTTAAGCACGTTAAGACCCCAAATGCCCATCGACTCGTCCTTGCTCATGCAGAGTCATCCACCCCCTACACATGCGCACTGGAGGCACTGGATAGAAGGTACGGGCGACCTTATCAGTACGTTCTCAAAGAAATTGAGACCCTGGAGAACCTGCCCCCCATCCGTTCAGGAGATGAACGAGCTCTGGACGACTTCTCACTACGAGTACAGGCCATTGTAGGAATGCTGAAATCCCTAAAGGCAGATGGCATTGAGGAGCTGCACAGTGGATCAAACGTTAAACGTTTACTGAACAGATTACCCAGCTTCCAACAGCAAAGATTCAGAAGACACCAACTTAGGAAGAACCCCAACCAAGTTAAAACAACTTTGCTAGAGTTTGCAGACTGGCTGCAGTTGGAGGCAGACAGTCTTGAATTCGACCCCACACGTCAAAGTTTCCAAGCAAAGGAAAGTCAGAGGCCTCAACCGCAGCATCGACAAGCCAACGTCATGCATGGAGCTGAACATGTTACACCTAAAGCCACCGCACAAGGTCCACCCCCTAAGGTAACAAGCAAAGGCAAGATACACTGTCCCTACTGTAACAGCACAGCCCATTACCTGAGTCAGTGTTCTGACTTTGCTGCCCTTTCAAGAGACCAGGCTATCAGCTGGATCAAGGAGAACAAGCGGTGCTGGAGATGTGCTCGAGCTCACCTCGCAAAGGACTGCGACCTGAAGAAGCCCTGCCCCATTTGTAAGGGAAAGCACCTGTCCTCCCTTCATGAGGTCAACCATCGGACCACAAACCAGGCTGAGGAACCCCCTTCAGAGAGTGCCACCCTTTACAACTCTGACTCCGAGACACTGTACTTGGACCAAAGTCGCCGTGGCGGGAGAGTACTCCTAAAGGTCGTCAAGGTTACACTGCACCAAGGGAATAGAGCATTTCAAACCTATGCCATTCTCGATGATGGCTCAGAACGCACCATCCTCCTCTCCGATGCTGCACAGAACCTCAAACTGGAAGGAACAACCGAAGCCCTTAAACTGAGGACGGTACACCAAGCTATCAAGACGGTGCATGGAGCCTCTGTGTCTTTCACCATATCCCCTGCTACCAAGCCACATCAGAAATTTCACATCAAAGATGCCTTTACAGCTAACCACTTAGGCCTGGCTGAGTACACATACCCGGTGGCGATCCTGAAAGAGAAATATAGACACCTCCAAGGTTTGCCGATACCTCCCCTCCTCAAGGTCCGCCCCACACTGCTAATCGGCTCAGATCATCCTGACCTGATTACACCAGTTGAGCCTGTGCGCCTCGGACCCCCAGGAGGACCAGCTGCAGTTAGAACTCGCCTGGGTTGGACGCTGCAGGGGCCCTCGAAGTACTTGCAGGATCAGCTTTTACCTTCTCAGTGCCTATTCACCTCAGCCTCTCCCACCACTGACCTATACCAACAAGTAGAGAGACTGTGGCAGCTAGACACTCTACCCTTTCGCAGTGAGAAAGTGGTAACAAGGTCAAGGCAGGACCAAGAAGCAGTTGATAAGCTTGAGGCAAACACCACCAGAGTGGAGATTGACGGAGTACTTCGGTACGCCACCCCACTTCTCAGAGCCAAAGATATGCCTACATTATGGGCACCAAAGGAAGCTGTAATGTCATACCTCCGAGGCACAGAACGCCGACTTGCTAAGGATCCTCTACTAGCCGACAAGTACAAGCAGGAAATTGAGAAACTGGAAAAGGCTGGTTATGTCGCCAAACTCACTCCTCAAGAAGTGGAACAGTCAAATGAGTCGTGGTACGTACCCCACCACATTGTATCCCACCACGGTAAACACAGGGTTGTGTTTAACTGTTCTCTCAAGTACAACGGCCAGAACCTCAATGAGTACCTGCTGCCGGGACCAACACTGGGATCCTCACTCCTCGGGGTTCTCGTTCGGTTCAGAGAGCACTCTGTGGCCATCAGCGGTGACATTAAGCAGATGTTCCACCAAGTTCGCCTCCTCCCCAGTGATCAGCCCATACTGCGTTTCCTTTGGCGAGACATCAAGCCTGAGAACCCACCTGATGTTTACGAGTGGCGTGTTCTCCCCTTCGGTACTACGAGCAGCCCCTGCTGCGCCACCTTCGCTTTGCAGAAGCATGTGTTCAGTTACAGTGAGCCAGGAGACAAGGTTCGAGAGGCCATTCAGAAACATTTCTATGTGGACAACTGCCTGTTGAGCACATCCTCCCAAGATGAAGCCAAAGCCCTGGTGGACCAGCTGAGAGACCTACTGACATCTGGTGGTTTCGAAATAAGACAGTGGGCAAGTAACATCGCTTCAGTGGTCAGCCACCTTCCTACAGAGGCTAAGTCAGAAAGTGCAGAGCTGTGGATCTCCGAGTCCCAAGCGGACCCCCAAGAACACGCTCTAGGATTGAGCTGGCACTGCTCACCCGACACCCTTCAGTACCAGCACCGGCCTTCCCCCCAACAAGATGTGACGATGCGCAACATTTACCGCACTCTTGCAAGTCAATATGATCCTATAGGATACATTATACCATTCACCACTAGGGCCAAAGTCCTAGTCCAACACCTGTGGGCCAAAGAGAGGGGATGGGATGACCCCCTGCTGCCATCTGATCTTTTGCAAGCCTGGAACACGTGGGAGGGTGAGCTGCAACATCTACCACTGATCAAGTTACCACGGTGCTATGTCACCCCTGATCTGGATTTACCTGAGGTCAAGAAGGAGCTCCATGTTTTCTGCGACGCATCAGAGGTTGCGTATGGCTCAGTGGCATATCTCCGCACCGAAGACCAGCAGAGGAATATCCAAGTGTCCTTTGTGCTGGCCAGATCCCGTGTAGCACCAAAACGACACCTCTCCATGCCAAGGTTGGAGCTGTGCGCCGCTCTCACAGGAGCCCAGCTCTCCAGAGTACTCCATAATGAGCTTTCCTTGGAAATTAAGAATACTGTCCTGTGGTCCGACTCGTCAACTGTCCTCACGTGGCTTCAGTCTGAATCATGCAGATTCAAAGCATTTGTTGGTAACAGGGTTGCAGAAATCCGCGAACTGACTGAAGGTCACAGTTGGAGGTACGTAGATTCGGCCAGCAACCCCGCAGATGACTTAACACGGGGCAAGACTCTCCCTGAGCTGGCAAAGCCAAACCGGTGGGGCCAGGGACCACCGTTCCTACCAGGATCAAGAATCATGGCCAGTGCTTCCTGCCCAAACAAATGATGCTGACACCGAAGAGCTTCGCGCCTATATTTTGTGGCCTTACCACTGCTACCTCCCCCGCAGTAGACACCACTCAGTACTCATCATTTGAGGACCTGGTTGAAGCTACATGCAGACTCGCAGACGGGGCGGCTCGTCAGCCAGGCAGCTTCTCGGCTGCGGACTACCAACAAGCAGAAACCTCCATACTGCAGCAGGCGCAAATGGAAAGTTTTCCAGATGAATACAAGGCTCTGGAGACTGGCAAGCAAGTTTCATCAGGTAGCTGCCTCATCACACTAGCCCCCGAGTTCGACTCCAGCACAAGATTGATACGCGTAAGCGGTCGACTCCGCAAGGTGGAAGGTCTGAGTCTGGAAGTGGTGCACCCGATTGTGCTGCACCCAAAGCACCCAGTGAGTAAGCTGCTCATACGGCAATTCGACAACAAACTCTGCCATCCTGGACCAGAAAGAGTTTTCGCCGAGATCCGTCGGCAGTTTTGGATCCTCAGGGGCAGGGAGGCAGTACGGAGCCATCAGCATCACTGCACTCAGTGTCAAAAATGGAGAGCCAAACCAAAGATCCCGAAGATGGCCGACCTTCCCCCAGCACGCCTCCGTCTCCTGAAACCTGCGTTCTACTCCACCGGTGTAGACTGCTTCGGCCCCTACCTGGTCAAATGTGGTCGAACTAATGAGAAAAGATGGGGTGTTATCTTTAAATGTATGACGACAAGGTGCGTGCACCTAGACCTTCTCCCCTCAATGGACAGTGACTCATTCTTGATGGCCCTCAGACGTTTCGTGGCCAGGCGTGGCACCCCCTTTTAAATCCTGTCCGACCAAGGGACAAACTTCCGTGGGGGAGATAGAGAGTTACGGGACAGTTTTGCTGCGATGAGCCCATCGCTGCAGTCAGAGCTAGCGAAACAAAGGATCCAGTTCCGCTACAACCCCCCTCATTCACCACATTTTGGAGGAGCCTGGGAACGTGAGGTGCGATCAGTTAAGGCTGCACTCCAGGTCACCGTGGGTTCCCAAACTCTGACTGAAGAGGTCCTCAGGACTGTGCTTATTGAAGTAGAGGGCATCTTGAATGCCAAGCCCCTAGGTTATGTGTCCTCAGATGTTGCTGACCCAGACCCCGTCACCCCAAACTGCCTGTTGATGGGGCGGCCCGATGCCTCATTACCTCAAGTGGTTTATGCAGAGTCTGAAGTCCTAAGCAGACGAAGGTGGAGGCACAGTCAGGTACTTGCCGATCAGTTCTGGGCCCACTTCATAAAGAGGTACCTCCCCACATTGCAGACCCGTCAGAAGTGGCATGCTGAGACCGACAACATTGAACCTGGAACTGTAGTTATGATCGTGGACTATCAGCTTCCTAGGTCCCTTTGGCCAGTCGGTACAGTGAAAGACGTTCATCTCAGTTCAGATGGTCGTGTTCGATCCGCCAATGTCCAAGTAAAGGATAAAGTGTACCAGAGAGCAGTGGCCAAGCTGATTAAGTTACCAGCCATCCCTGAAGAAGAGGGAGCATCACCCCCTGCTGGACATGCAACACCTCTTTAATAAGTACATTCACATGGTGAATGTAGGGGCGGCTGTTAAAGAGGGTCCGCGATTATAAAGGACCTGGCCATATCACTGGCATGAGCCGATCATGCGCTGGGTGCATGCTCATGCGCGCGCTTATTGATTAGGAGCGGAGCCGTTAGGAGGAGAGAGAGAAAAGGAGAGAAAGAAAGGCAGCAGAGCGATCGTGTTTGCGGACGGAGTTTGGAGTTTTCCCCAATAAGAAGTGTGCGTCGTTGAAGATTTGTAAGTGACGATAACCTGAGTTGTTTGTATGTTTTTGTTAAGTATCTAAGCAACTGTTGAATGTTGTAAAGTCCCGTTTTAGAGCCTCGCGCACTTACCGTCTTTGATGCCGTTTGTATTAGATGTCAGTTATTTTTTCCCTAGTACTTTACCGGGGCATTTATGCTGTTAGGTGAATGTTAGCATCTTCTGTTAACTATGTTAATCCCATGTGAAGGCCTACTGGCATTAATGCATATCCTGTTATTGAATTGTATAATCATTTTCCCTATGATAATCACTTAGACTTTCATGCTAGTTGTAGTGTGCATGCATTATAGAAATGTATGGTTATTATGAATGTGGTTATGACGTGATTATTTGTTTCCCTTGTTTCTGTAGACCACACACACACCCATACAGATACCCTCCAAACTAAATAAATCTGTCATTACATTGGACAAACCAAGAAAGCAGTATTCCAGTGTTTTGATTGACACTCCGTGGTGACAGCTATTATCCTATAAACCTTCCCTCATCTACACCCAGGTCGAAAAGAAGTATACTTAATTGCATAAAAAATGTACTGGAAGTTCAAATAGTATGTTTGAAGTACATTGGTATTTCTAAAGTACTTACTTGAAATGCATTAAAGATACCCTTTCTTGCACTTTAACATACTAGTCAAAAGTATACTTTGATTACTAGTGTATTAAATATATGCTAAATTATGCTTCTAAAAAATATACTAAAATGTAAGCATATTATTTTGAACATTTTAGTGTACTTACCCAAAACATATTTATTTTATGCTTATTTAAAGTGCTATTTTATAGTGCTTTGTTTAAGTGCATTTAAAAATAATTCCACTTCAAGTGTTATAAATGTATAGGCTACTTATAGCATGTTTGCTTTAATTGGTACCAAAGTATATTATTATGTAATGCACAAGTGCTTCAGTCTTCTTATCAGAAGTAGGATTTTTGAAGCATGTTTTTCTTATACATTTTAAGTATATTTTTATTAAAGCATATTAATTCATTTAAACTTCATTATACTATACTGTAGGTAGCTATAATCCGTGCAGGTGTAGTTTAACAAAGTGCACTCCTAATGTATTATAAATATAATTACATCTCAGAGTATACTAATGTAACTTTTAATCAAAAAATTCAGATTTTTTTGTACTTATAAAATATATTTTATGTAGCACTGTACATTAGGCCTACTTATTACAAAAAAGAAAAGAAAAAAACATCTCAATAGTTCATTACAACACTATACCAAATAGGCATATTGTTTAAACGTACCCCCTTTAATCTAACGTGTAAACATGGTTTTAAATGGCTTCAGCATTTTGCAGGTAGGTTCTGTTCTGAACGAATAGCAGCAGTGCACTTCCACAGGTGACATGGTGAGATCTTCACCGAACCAAAAAAACAAAAAACAGACAGTCAGCACAGTGCATTTAATTCGACCAATCACAGTCCACGTTTCCGAATCAAATGTGCGTACTGGCCAATCGGGGGCCAGTCACCGAGTCACGTGACAGATTTCCGTTGCTGATAGAGACATACGGATAGGGCCAACTTCAAGAAAGAAACGGCGTTTGAATAATCGTTTCCAAGGTTTGCTTTGCTTCATGATTCGGACATCGGCAGGTGGACTGCTCAGAAATAATAAAAGGGGAACAAAGAAGAACGGAATATCAGTCAGCTCCGGTCAGCAACCGTGATGAACTTCACCGTGAAGAGGGCCAGTGTGTGTTTGCCAAGCCGAATCCGACATGGAAAAACGAAAATACTGCCAGCCAAACTACTTCTTCTTGACGGTAAGTTAAATTTTTCGGCAGACAACACAGTTGGTTAATTTACTATTATATGGGCATCCTCCGAGTTTATAAAATATTTTGCGAGCTGGATAATGTTGGTGTGGAATTCTAACCGTTAGCAACAAAGTTATAGCATGACTAAGCTCAGCTAGCTAGGCAGGGACACATGTCCACATTGTGAAATAACCCAGTAACAACATGTTAGAATGCATTCATCACTGAAATAACTAATTCTCAATTCATCCACAACATTCAATTATATTCTAGTAAGAAAAAAATAAGGTTTTTAAATAGTGAGTGCATATTTAATCATGCACATTATATTACAGCTAACCATAGGTTTTTACAGGTGTAGCTATATAGCATGGATGAACAAGAGGATCAAAATGGAAACCGAAAAGATGACAATTAAAGCCTTTTTTGCTAACTATATTAACTTTTTGTCCCTTTCAAAGACACCGAGATGAAGAAGTTTCCAAACAACACTGCCGGAAGTGCAAGCCCTCATTTGCAGAAGAATTTGCAGACCAGGCCTACTCAAAGGAAACCACTCCACTGGAAAGATGAAGATGGGAGAATGTAATGTTTAATTTCAGTTTGTGTTTTAGTTTGTGAAAAAAGCATTTTATTATTGTGCAGGACATTTCAATGCGGAGCATGCCTCTAAGATAATCATTCTTGTTGTGCTTTATATAATGGGATATTAATTTCTGTACATTTTGCTTCTTTAAATATGCTCTGCCATACCAGAATATTTGCATTTGATTTTGGTCAAGATATAATACTGTACTTGCTGTACTCTTGCCTCCACCCCTCCCTTACCCCCCACACTGCCACCATCCTTGTCCACAGTCTCCTGTCACTTCCCGTCCGGATTATTGCAACTCTCTCCTCCTCGGCCTACCTCACAAATCCCTCCATAAACTTCAACTAGTTCAGAATTCAGCTGCCCGCATCATAACTCGAACCCCCTCCATCCATCACATCACTCGTGTCCTCCAACAGCTCCACTGGCTCCCGGTCCAGATCCCTATCCAATTTGAAATCCTACTGAATACATACAAGGCCATCCCCATATTTGTCTGATATCCTCCAGATTCCCACTGGCTCCTGTTCCCTCAGTTCATCTTCCTCCATACACCTGTCTGTCCACTCTGCCCGTCTCACCTCCATGGGGAGCAGAGCATTCAGCCGCTCTGCTCCCCGTCTCTGGAATTTACTACCACCCCAACTCAGAAACATTGGTTCATTCCCCCATTTCAAGTCACAACTCAAAACACATCTGTTTAAAACTGCCTATTTCATTTGATGTAAATTGCTCTGCTTCTCTCTGTTGTTTTTATTGTTGCTTTTATTTTATATTGCTCACTACTGCTTATTAAAAGTTTTAAATGTCTGTATGGTGTCTTTGAGTGCAGTGAAAGGCGCCTTTAGATAAAATGTATTATTATTACTCTGGAAATATTTTGTCTGTTATGTTAACAATCTCTACATTAAATTCAGTAAAATTATGTTCTCTGTGTGTGTTGGCATTTAAATACATTTTTTACAGCGTAATATATTTAAAATGCATTATTTTAAATGCATTATTAATGAGCTATAGTCTATATTAAGTTGTGTTAAAGTATGTTTTACTGTATGCTTTATTATACTTTTAGTGGCTCTTCAAGTATACTTATAATAATATCATTAAAAAAGAGCAACTTTAAATGAAATTAAAGATATACACAGAGAGCACTTCAAATGTGACTGAAAGGGTATTTTAAATATAATTTAAAGTAATACACTAAATTGCATTAAAGTTCACTTAAAGTTGTTCCAATTTAACACAATTAAGTACACTAAATTGTATTTATGTTCATTTTAAGTTGAACTTTAGCATATCTAAAAGAGCACTTATCATACTTAAAGTTGTTCCAAAATAACACACTTAGTATGCACTTAGTATTAGAGCACACACAATGCACTAAGTATGTTTGGGAAAAGATCTACTTAAGTATACTTCTTTTCGACCTGGGCAGGTTGGCTTATGATGTTTGAGGTGTTTGAGGTAACTTGTTCTCGATTAAATGATTTACTTAAATTTACTTTGGCGTGTTAGGTAACGGTTGGCTAACGAGGTTTCAGCTGAATTGTTCTCCATTTTCTTTGATTTATGTTGACGAGTAAGGGAACGGCTGGCTTACGGAGAATTAAGGGCTGCGGAGGGCCAGCCCGGGCTATATGTGTTAAGGTTTATGTTTGTGTGCGCAGTCTCGTGTTTCAGTTTAATGCTTATTTGTGTGTCTGTTTTGTAGTGTGCTTTAAGCATTGTTTGTTTGTTGCGTGCTCTGAGCATTAGGTGTCTGTTCTATGTTTAAGCATTGTCTGGTTGTAATATAGACCTATATCGTGATAAGTTAATAAGATTTATAAATATAATGACCTTTCAGAGACATAGGAAGGGTTGGCACGCTCGTGTGTGATTTCACTTGCATGTGATAGCCTGCTAAATACCTGCGTTGCTTCCTGCCTGACTACGCGTTGGCTGCTTTCACTAATGGGGACGCTCATTTGTTTGAATCACGCTCGATGTAACATTTGTCATTTGTTTCCTGATATTATGGTTGTTAATTGTTCACGTTTCCTTGTTGTTACGTATTTTGATTTGCTCATATGCTTGTGTTGATGCATGTGTTACGTTGTGTGCACGACTGCAATGTTGAACTATACATCTGTGTTAATCCCATGACGCGTGTGTCCCATGTCTCGGCATCCTTTAGCCGACCTGGGAGTGTGTGAGCAGCGTGGCATGTTATTTTAAGTTGGCATGACTGTGTTGCCCACTGTGATATACCAATTTCGGATTTTGGGTTATACTTTTGGCCTGCGACTAATTTGATTTGCTTTTGTTTTCTCCTTGCACGCTCTCATAGCGACCTGCAGTTGCATGTTGAATACAAGGTTTATGTTTTAATAATCTGTCCGTCTTTTGCTCTAAGAAGGGAAGTAGTTCCTTCCCAGAACTGATATTGTCGCAATTTTCATTTTCCAAAGGGAGTGTTCAGTTCTATTTTTTCAGGAGGAAATTTGGACTGTTTATGCTGATTATTTGTGTTGGCTGACTGAGGTTATTTTGGCCAAGTGACCACATGACGCTTTGCATGTGTAATTTTCTATATCTGTAAGAAAGGATAGGGCAGAATACTAAAAGAAATAGAGACAAGAAGAAACTAAAAACAAAAACAAAAAAATATAGAGATTATAATGGACCGGCTCCTCGACCGGCTCTACCTCATAAAGTGAATCCGAATTCAGTGCCTGTCACCCCGCCAACTGTCGGGCTGCGCAGGGGTATGTCTGTCGGAAGTGTGGTGCTCTGAGCCTGTGTGAGTGAGAGGCGGGGCTACTGCACTTCGGGGGCTCCTAGCTGTGCGCTAGTTTACGTGAGACAATTTGAGCCTTGAGGTGGGAATATGCCATTTATGTCCCGCAAAGGTTCTTTATGCCTCAATTAGTGCTATTTACAATACATTTACAATTACACTGTACACTTTCGACAGAATAAATAAATTATAAAATAAGGGGCGAGAACCTTTGGTTTCTCCACAGTTGTGTTACACGATGTAAGAGATGTTAAAAATAATGACTATTTTCTCTGAAATTACATTTCTCCAGGCGTTAATACCATGATAAATTCTATTTTTGGCTGGGAACTTAGGTTTTCCCTCAGCAGGTACTAGCTGATTACATGTAAACAACATAAATAATCGCAGTAGTTAGGATCTACCTAACTAGTACAGAATTTTGACACATTGATAATCTCATCTCCTTACATATGTGTTGTGGGAATATTAATGGCAGTGTTTTGCTGTGAATGTGCATGGTTTCTTGCAATTGCATTTTGTAAGCTTGTTTACTGTCTGCACAGACTTCATTAAAGCCCATTGTATGTTCTCTTTTCTTTTTATTTATACACTGTTGGGCCACGAGCTCCAGGGTGAGGAAGCCGTAACGTGTTATTCTGAGTCCGTGAGACGGATGACATCCCGAGACGTCTAATCGGTGTGTCCTCCAAACAGTGACATCCCTCTGATCGGTGCGTCCAAAACCCAAAATCAGGCTAGTGAAACTTTTCTCCACAAACTCTTGATTACACATAGGCCTACTTAGTCACACATACGTTCACATTACACATTACACATTGATTATCCCACAATTGTTTCACATATATTGAATGCACACTGCTTATTTCTTTTTATCGAATACATGACAAGTGTCATGTGTGTAGCTTGAAGTAGAGACTTGGCAACTGACTGATCGCTTTTGACGTATATTAATGGTTGGTAGTGATTTTTTCCTGCCATTTGCGTCTACTTTGACGGTGAAGGTTTAACTGTTCTATTTCTAGATTGATTTACGACTGGGTCTTGGCGTAAAAGCCCAAGGCTGCAGTGGGGTTTGGGGTTTTTCAGTTTCAGCGGTAGGTTTTCCTTGACATTTTCAATATACCCTTTGGTTTTACAGGTTTTGTCATTTGTGCCTTTTTCAATAAAAGAGTGTTGATTTTATACTGATTTTGCTTCATTCATTCCTGTTTTCTGTGGATGGTATAGTTTCTGTTTTTTCACTGGGTGTAGTTATGGTGTCACTTGCTCTGTAAACAAACTTGTACCTGACCACAGTTTAATTACACTTGAGGAATTTTCTATTTTTATTTTTACTTGATAGCGGCAAATATCAATTCCTTCACAGTGACTCTTTGTTTGACTCATTGATTGGTAATTATTTTAAATTGATTTTCAGTATTTCATTTACTGATCTTCTTCCATTACTTTTGATAGCCTTTGATTACATTTAAGTAATTTTAATTGATTGTCCTTACTTGACTTTTACTATTTTCCTACATAACATTAATTTACGCAAACTCATTCTGATAGACAATTAATTAATCAAAAAACAAAAAAAAAACAAAAAAAACAAAAAAAAAGTTAAAATAACACGCCTACACGTTTAAATTTTACAAAGCCAAAACCAAAGATGAGTTCCGCAGTTGCAAAAACAAATACTCCTGTTGACGTTGTGCAAAGGAATAATCCCCTTATCAAGGGAATTTCAGAAATGTCAAAGAAGTGGAGCAAACGGTGGTCTGCAATTGAACAACCATGGCCACTGGACGGTACTTTAAATTCTGATGTGATTAAAACAATGCGAGTGCTTGTTTCCACATACAAGGCAGAACAGAATAAGGGAAAAAAGGGGAACAAAAGACAAGAAAAGAGACTGATAGAACTGGGTACTCTCGACTTGTTTGAGAAAGAGGGACAGAAATGGCTGAAGGAATCCAGAGAAAAAAGGGAGCGGATTACAGAGGAAATTAACAGGAATTCTGTCCTTACTGAGAAGCTACTGGCAGAAGCTAACACGCCCTTCTCCCACACTGCTTCTGTGAAGGTACCACCACCCTATGAGAAGGAGGTTAAATTCTCTGATACATATCCCCAATTACCCATGTTTAGGCAAAAGGGCAATTACCACATTACAAATGATGATGATGAAACAATACAAGCAGGGAAGGCTACATCAACCATATTGTTTTCCCCAAGCCCCAGCCCTCAGGAGAAGTCACACCCAAGTGAGTTGGGTGGTGACATTGGGGGATATGTGGAATCAATCAAGAAGATATTGTCATGATCCCGTTTGGGCTCCTTGGCCTTATATGTGTTTTCCCTTTTCACCTGTGTTTGTGTGCTGAGCTAATTGCAGGGGTGGAGCCTGGTGTGCTGGAGTCAATTAACAACATTCGCAGCTGCCTTCAATCTTCATCAACTGCGCTACTTATACCCGGGCCTACCTTCCAGACACTGCCAGATTGTAGCTTCTGTTTTTCACACAGTCAGTTCACTCTCTCGCTCACTTGTTTTCAGCTATGCTCTGTTCCACTTTTTCCTGGTTAACCCCTGTTTCTCTGCCACAGTTCTCCCGGCCTGACTCCAGCCACCAGCTCCAGCCCTAGCTCTCCAGCACTACTCCTCGGACCCCTCCTGCCTGCCCGCTCTAGCCTGCTTCCACTCAGCCCCCTGGACTTTCCCCGTTGCTCTCTCCCTGGACCCCCATGCCAGCGAGTTTCCCTCCCCGGATCCCGGTCCTAACACCCTGCTGGTTTTCTCCTAAAATAAATCTTCTTTTACTCACACTGTCTCTGCGCCTGTGTCCTCCAGACCCAACCGTAACAGATATTGGCCAAAGCTGAGAAAGAAGGGAGCAAAGCGGGCAAATCCTCTAAGAAAACTACACAGGTAAAGAATGAGCCCAGTGACAGTGATGAAGACGAAGAAGGAGAGTCCGACTCGACCTATGGGGCCAAGCGGAAAAGCAAGAAAAAAGGAAAGAGTAGAGAGGCTTCAGAGGACGAAGACACAAGCCCCAGAGCGAGGGGAGGATCCTCAGGATACAGCCTGCGCAGTAGGGACACAAGCAGGAAGATACTTCCAGTGCTAGTACGAGGACAAGCTTTGGAGTACAAGCCATGGCAGAATACGGATATGTCACACATCATGGAAAAACTACCCATTCTTCAAGATGGAGCACATCCTTGGATCTCCAAGCTGGATGAAATGGTGATAGGAACACAGTTGGCCATGGGAGATATCAAGAGACTTATAGCCAGTCTTCTCGGTGTCCCGGCAATGGAGGAGATATTGGAGAAGGCAGGGCTTAATCAATTTGTGGGAACTGCTGTAAATGATGCAGATTTGTTTTCAGGATTCAGAGGAAGACTGTGGAGAGCATTGCGAGAGACATACATAACCAACATGCACCCTGACAACATTCTTTTTGAGCCATTGGGTTCAACAGAGAACCCACGAGCCTATGTAACACGAGCGCATCAAACATGGAGAAATGTCACAGGTAACGACCCAGACACAAATCGGATGGAGAAAGCAATCCTGCAAGCCAAAATACAGGAAGGATTGCCTGTGCCAGTGAGAAGCAAGCTAGCAGAAGAGGTTGGACTTGGGAACTCCATCCTAAGTTTATACACAGATCATGTGGCTCATCAAGTAGAGCTATATCGGAAAAAGGAGAATGCTCTGAAAGAACAAGACCAGGAAACCCTCAGGAAGCTCAACCAAGTGCAATTGACAGACTGTAAAAGGAAGGAGAAGGTAGAAGCCATGGTCATGATGCAGCAGACTCCTTTTGTGCAACCAAACCAACCACAGCTACAACCAATTCAGTCTCAGTTCCAACCACAACAGTCATTCCCTTTTGCCCAACCTTCACAACCATTCTTTAATCAGACAACAACATGGAGAGGAAATGGACGGGGCAACTTCACAAGAGGAGGTAATTCAGGCGGTCAGCCTGGTCCAGGAGCATGCTACAACTGCGGAGGATTTGGACATTTTGCTCGGTCTTGCCACAATCCAAGCAGTGGTAACACACGAGGGGGCTACAGAGGAGGATTCAGGGGGCAAGCCCAGCCACCCCGGGGACCGGCTAACCCTAATAGGGGCCCGGAACCGGGATACTAGGGGTGCCCAGATAACCCAACGGGAAGGTGTCAGCTGGTAGTGTCAGGACCGGAACAAGAACCAACAATTCAGGTGGAAGTGAACAATCAACCAATAGAAGTATTGGTGGACAGTGGCGCTGCCTTTACCTGTATCCGACCTGAAAACGCTACCCACCTTCCCATGTCCGGCAAATTTATATGGACAGTTGGGTTTGAGGGTGTGAAACAGCTGATCCCTTCCACAAAACCAATTGAGCTCCGCTATCAGAACCAAACGATAAAAATACCTATATTAGTCTCAGAACACACTCCAGTCGCACTCTTGGGAAGAGATGCTCTATGTAGGTTAAACTGCACAATTAGGTGTACACCAGACGGCTGTCTGATTGACATACCACCTAAGACTGAACACCAACTGCTCATGACAGCAAGATCAGAGACTCCTTCAGTATTCTGGCTTGGGAATCTGAGCCCAGACCTAATAAAGCCATTTAAGCTGTGGGAAAAGTACCTTTTAGCTAACATTCCAGAGGCTACTCCCCCTGAATATCCACTTCACTGCACTCTTAAGTATTTTAAGTATGCTTCACAATCAGTTTCAGATGAATGGTTGAGTCAACAGCCAAAGCAAGTTCCACTCAGCTCAGGATGCATACTCCTGGGTCCACAAGGAGCTGCTATGAAAATGAGCAAGGATGAATACTTTGACAAAAAATTTGACATTAACGGAGGCCTTCCACATGTGACTCTGTTGATAGCCAAAGATTATGAACAGAAACACCTACAGGGCTGTACGCTTATTTTTTAAAGTGGTAGCACTGGTGCTAGCAAGCAAAAAAATTCAGTAGCACAAAAATAAATTTGGTAGCACACAAAGAATGATCGAAAACTTGCATAACCTTAACCCTTGCATTTAGCTCTAATTACCTTTGAGCATGTCATCTTGGTTTTATTTGAGATTCTCAATGAATATGATATCCTAGTGTGTGCAGAAATAATTGTAGAAAAATGAATAGGGGTGCACTGATTGCAATTTAGACAAAAAAGTCTAACCTGCCAATGGCAATTTTTTTGCTGATTCAGAATTATTTCCCCCCCATAGAACATAGAACTATAAAAATAATGTCTATACCTATATATTTTTATAAACATATCATTATTATAATAACACACATTTTTAGAACATTTCATTCTTTTAATGAAAACCATACTTTAAAACATTGAACATATAGCCTATTAAATAAATTAGTAAACATAGTTATACAATTTAGGCCAAGTTAAATAGGTTGTGTCAATCTTTGTTTAAATCATAGATAGTTACTGCTGTTGGTCCATGGTTGACTGCAGGGCTGAGAAGCGCCAACTTCCTGTTCTTACCTGCTTCAAAATAAGAGTCAACTCGCATTTGGATAGTAACCGACTTTTATTGTGAAGGCGCACAGGAAATGTTCTGTTTGCACACGCACTAACTTGACTGCCTTAATGTAAAGAGAGCCGTCTCCTTCCTGTTTTTAACCGTTGGTGAAGTTAGACGCTATAATCGCCGCACAAAGCACAGATCCCGAGCACACATCTTTCACCGGCCAAAGTGGAGGGTAGACTTAATAACTTACTCGCCTAAGACTACATTCACCCGCATTTGGAGAGTGTTAATGTAGAGCCCTCTAAGCAGTATTGTGCATAGCTCCTCTGTGTCTCAAACAGACATCATCTGCTCATTAGCACTGGTGCGACTGGACTTGAATTCATCATCGCACATGATCAATTTCAGTAGCAAATGCGATCAAAACTGTCGCACTGTACAGCCCTGACCTAGGAGAATTGGTGACAGAAGCAGAAGATGTCATCTTTACTCCAACAAAAGAGAACTCTGCCATTTGGGAAAGCAAAGATCAGAGATTCATAAAGATCATGATTTCCGCCCAGGGAATGGGTGAACCACAGACTATACAATTGACAGAAGAATCAATGCTCAGCGCCACCTCAGAAGCAGAAAGCTTGAAAGACGATATGCTGAAACAAGTTCCAGAATGTGTGTGGGCAAAACACAGCACCGACAATGGACTTGTTAAGTCAGCACAACCTGTGACTGTGGAGCTCCGACCTGGCGCTCGGCCTCCATGGAAGAATCAATACCCACTGAAGGGGGAGGCAATACAGGGAATTGAGCCCCAGATTAAAGGCCTACTACAGGCAGGTGTTTTGAAAATAACTCAGACCCCTCAGAGCAACACACCGTTGCTACCCATTAAAAAGCCAGATGACTCTTTTCGCTTAGTACATGATTTAAGAGCAGTGAATGAAGTAGTCTCTGATTTTCAAGCAGATGTACCTGACCCCCACACACTGTTAGCTCAAATCCCTCCCGAAGCCACACACTTCACAGTGCTGGATTTGTGTGGAGCCTTCTTCAGCGTTCCTCTCAGTATTGAATCCCAGAGCTTGTTCGGTTTCACATACAAGGGACAACATTACCAATACCTAAGGCTCCCCATGGGATACAAACACAGCCCTCATGTGTTTAACAAAATACTGAAGGAAGATCTAGAGGGCATTGGCCTGGAACTAAACAGCACAGTAATTCAGTATGTTGACGATGTGGCAATCTTCTCAAAAGACAGAGAGACGTGTCATAAGGATTCAATCAAGCTACTGCAGATTCTGGCTCAAAAGGGACATAAAGTCTCTCAGAAGAAGCTGCAGTATGTGCAGGAACGAGTGGTTTATCTGGGCCAGACAATCACTCAGGGACACAGAAGTATCTCTGATGGACATTTGGAAGCCATACAAAAGGTTCCAAAGCCCAGAACAGTTAGAGAAATGATGACATTCCTTGGTATTGCTGGCTATTCATCGGCATGGATTGAAGACTATGCAAAGCTAGCAGGACCTTTGAGGACCATGATCAAAGACACAGGAAATGACAAACTCCACGGTAACCTCACGTGGACACTGGATGGCAATCTGGCCTTTGAAACAATTAAACAAAAACTACAGGAAGCCCCAGCTCTTGCTTTACCCGACTACTCAAAGAACTTTGTTTTATATGTGTCCACGTCAACAGGAGGTAAATTTGCATGTGCAGTACTCTGTCAGCCAACAGGGATGGGGACGAAACCTCAACCTGTCGCCTACTACTCCACCGCTTACTCAGAGGTGGAGATGGGGCTAGCACTGTGCCATAGAGCTATGGTTGGAGTCTATTTGATGTATGAAAAAGCATCAGCAGTGACAATGGGTTATCCGGTGACTATCCTTACACACCATAGCCTGAGAAACTTATTAAATCATGGTAAATACGCCTTGACTATGTCAAGGCTCAGAGACTATCACAGACTTCTGGAACAGGAAGATGTGACTTTGGCAAGGTGCACTACGGTAAACCCAGCGGAACACTTGCCATCCCCAGAGGACGGCGAACCGCATGATTGTGTTAAACAAGCAGAGAGATATTCAAAACTTAGATCAGATTTACAGGCCCTTCCATTACAAGAAGTGGACTTGGAGTACTGGACTGATGGTTCTTGTTATCGTATTGGAGAAAAATTGAGCGCTGGTTATGCGATAGTCAAAGCTCAAGGGTCAGAATTTGTCATTGAAAAAGCTGAAATAATACCCCAGCCCGCCTCAGCACAACTTGCTGAACTGGTGGGTCTTACAGAAGCATGTTTGTTAGCAGAGGGCAAGAGAGTAACAATTTATACAGACTCTGCTTATGCGCACAATGTCTGTCATTTGTTTGGGTCAGTATGGAAACGACGGGGTTTTAAAAAGACGGACGGTTCTCCCATACAACACCAGGGACAGATAATGAAACTTCTACATGCTATGATGAAACCCGCAGAAATTGCAATTGCCAAATGTGCAGCACACAGATCAGATATGTCTCGGATTACAAAAGGTAACAGGGCCGCAGACGAGGCGGCAAAGGCAGTCACGGGCGCTGCAAGATCAGTTGAGGCCCTTTTGGTTACTCATGAGGTCGACTTAGAAGACAAAATTACACTCAGAGACGTAATTTCTATGCAGGAAGCAGTTCATGCAATAGATAAACATTTATGGGTGGAGAGAGGTGCCAGTCAAGATACTACTGGACTATGGAGAAACCACGAGGGGTTTATGGTAGCGCCACCAGACCTATTGGGCCTGTTAATCCAAGAGGCGCACGGACAAGCCCATGTTTCAAGGGGAGAGGTCAGGAGAAAAATCACGAAAGAGTATGGTTTTTGGGCTCCCTACTTACTTGCACAAATTGATCATGTCATTTCTAAATGTATAATCTGTCTTAAAAACAACATCAGAAGAGGAGTGGCTGTCCCTCCTGGCTACATCCCGACCCCAAAAGGTCCTATGCGAGAGTTAGTCATGGACTTTGTTGACATGATTAAACCAATTGGCGGTAAAAGATACATGCTAGTTGTTGTGGACAGGTTTTCACGGTGGCCAGAGGCCTGTCCTACCAAACGTAAAGATGCACAGTTGGTCGCCAAGTTTCTATGTAGAGAGGTAATAAGCAGATGGGGACTTCCAGATCGCATTTCTTCAGTTAATGGGAAAGAGTTTGTGGACAAAACAGTAAAATTAATTCTGCAGAAATTGGGAATTAAACAACGTTTAGGAGCAGTCTACCATCCTCAAAGTCAAGGCCTCTGTGAAAGAATGAATGGCGTTCTGAAAAATCGCATTATAAAGATTTGCCAACACACAGGTCTGAATTGGGTAGAGGCACTGCCTCTAGCTTTAATGGCGTGTCGTTCGAGCGAATTGCGAGACTTACACATGACACCTCATGAATTGGCCACGGGCAGACGAATGCCCACACCTTGTTTGCGCACAAGCGGTAAAGGTCCAAGTCTATCCCTTTTGGAAGACGACATGAAAGCATACGTGAAGTATTTGACTAATTTACACCGGAGTATATTCACGTATGTCTCTGACAGGCAGAAGCAAGAGGAGGTGCTAGAGAGGCTGGAAGGACAAAGAAGGGATACTGTAAAACCTGGAGACAAGGTGTTCGTCAAAGTGTTCCGACGCAAATGGTTTAATGAGCGCAGATAAAGGGCCATTTGAAGTCGTTAGAAGCACTGGAACAGCAGTCCAGGTTAAAGGGTCACCTACTTGGTTTCATCTGACACACTGTGTCAAGGCACCAGTTGAAGAAGACATACCTCATGACGAAGAGGTCGAAACCACAGGAACACCTGGGGAAGATGCCGGAGGAGCAGAAGCTCAAGCGGCCCCACAGGAACAGGTTCCAGAAGAAATGCACGACCAGGTCATTAACACTCATGATAATGGTGTGCACGTTCCTGACAATGTCAGGGATGATCACTCAATTGATGAAGGAGAAGGAGAAACAGCAGCAGAGCTTCCCGTCCCAGAGGGTGACCCACAAAAGGCACCAGGGAGCGACCATAGCGACCCAGGGGAAACAGGAGATCCCACTGGAACAACAAACCCAAGACCCCTTCGACAAAAAACCCGACCCCGAAGCTACGAGGATTGAGAAAGAAGTAGCCTTAGGTAAAACGGCGCTTCTTCCTTGCCAGTGCACGTCAGGGAATACTGACTCAGGGAGACTTCGGGTTCAGTGGGAAGACAACAACGACAAGATTCTTGAGCTAGAAGAGACTTCTCGAACCGATAAGTACTTACTGCTCAACGATCACAGAAGAGTAAAGATCAATGATGACTGTAGTCTCGTTATACGCAGAGCTCGGTCAGAAGACCAAGGAGAATATAAGTGTACCTTTGTTGATCCACAACTCAAGCAGGAAAGCGAACAAGGCACTTGGACAGGATCAGCTCTTAGAACCAGAATTGTGGTTCTGACAGTAATAGCGGATAGTGTAACTGTGGAACCAAGAGTTGTTGACGAAGCTGGAAGACCAACGACTCCGACACCTACCCCTCACTCAAATATTGGGGAAAGGAAACAAATCGACGACACCGTGGAGTCAACGGGGACCACCTACACAACTCCAACCTTTGAACCAATCAGAGTGGAAGCTAGGTTAGGAGATTCTGTTCATTTACCATGTAACTGTACGAAATGGAACACTGTTAGCAGAAATCCTCCCATTTGGAGAGACAATCAGGATAAGAGAATAGAGATGTCAGGAACTGTTGTTGATGGTGTATCCGTTGTTCAGGAAAAGCATTATGTTTTTATTGATGACATACGGGTTAAAGCTGAAACTGATTATTCAATGGTATTAATTAATGCTCAGAAGGAGGACCAAGGGGTATATACTTGCACCTACTATGCCTTAAAAAGCAAATTTGTCTCTGAACACAATTTATGGGTGGCAGGTTACATAACTCGCAGAGTATTACTTGAGGTGAAACACCGGGATCCCATTCCCTCCCGTTCAGAGGTTTTATTGGAAACTACATTGCATGCTGAAACAGTAGATCCCTTGGTAGCTAATACTTTAGAAACCCCTAACAGTACTTATGCTCCAATCTTAGTTAATCCTACCTTTATGTCCTTAGAGAAAACAGAGGTCACAACGGAAATTATAGAAACCCCCATCTCTGCTACTTTTATTGATAACACACACCAACACTTGACAAGAGAGTTTCCTACAATTGAAACTTTCAACGTTACTAAATTACAGAAACAAGTAGACGTGAATCTGACAGGGCCAACAGCTGCCACAGTTAGTAACAACACAACAGGGCTTTCCACAGCTAAGGCAGAGCTTGTAGTTACAACACAGAAAGATGGCATGACTTTCCCAGCGCCCGCCGATTTTGTAGAAACAACAGTGGTGTCTACTACCAAAGTAGACTTTACTCCGAGTGGGGACCCCCCAATAATCGAATACACTCCGACACCATCTGTCAATGAAGACAGGACAGTGCAGATGCATGAAGTACGTAAGCGAGAGGCTAAATGGAAGGCATTTGGGTTTGATTCCTCGGTGCTACAAATCGCCGACCCATGGGCTGGCCGGAATATGTGGTTTCAACAACTGACTCACTCGGTTAGGGCCTCTACTAAAAACGGATGTCCATGCATAGTTAGAATTCCACCTCCAAGTACATTGCTCTCAATTATGGAAACAAGCGCTGAGCCTCTGAGTCTTGTTTGTCAATCATATGCTTTGTCATGGTTGTTGTACATGCAGTTAGCACCAACAGACCCTGTGTTAGCCGGTTCAACGGTTCTGTTTAGGCCTCAACGGGAATGCAGATGGATTGGTAAGCTGCCTTATCTGAATTTGCTTGATGCATTGGAGAACATCACCCAAGCCGTCCCCGACTCAATGGACATACACCCAGTGAAAGCTGAATTAGGGTTTTGTTCGAATAATACGCATGGGGGACCAGGCATGTTTATGGGGATCTCTAAATGCGACAGCTACATAATGTCTTTTAAATCACAAGGGCGTCGAATTGGTAAGGGGACTCATCTAGTAACTTTTAATACGTCCGAGGGTGACAATGTGACACTTAAGGTGAGCAACCATGATCTTCCTGTTAATGTCACTATAGGGAGCTTTAAAGATCTTTGGTGGGTATGTGGTGCTAAGGCATACTTATTTTTACCATATGGATGGACTGGGTGTTGTAATTTGGCAAAGCTGAAACTCCCATATGAGGCTGCGACATTCAGACACGGACAACGACCTGCCAATACTAACTCTACTGATAACTTTAACTTTACTGGTAGTAGCAACGAGATTGACGGTCCGGGTGGTAGAATGAAGAGGGAGCTTGCACAACACAATGTAATGAAGTCCTTTCATTGGAGAATAAGCTTGGGGGAGAAATGGGGAATCGGTATATTTCCATGGTATGGTGTGACCTTTCTGGCGGACCATATCGATAATATTACCTACACTCTGCAGGGTTTCGCGAACGAAACGATCAAAGGTTTTGAGCACTTAACCAACACTCAGAGAAGCCATAGGCTGACATTATTAAAACATGACTTGGCCCTTGAATACATTCTGGCAAGACAGGGAGGCCTTTGTGAAGCTTTGAATTTGACCGATAGCGCTTGTTACACTCTGATACCTGACACCTCCGATAATATGACAAATGTGATGGATGCCTTACGAGCGGTCAGGGAGGCGTTCGGGGCTTCACAAGGAGCTGGAGTGTCCGCTAACTCTTGGATCGAAGAGAGATTTGGACCAATAGGTGCCGCTCTTATTCAAACGGTGGTGGTACTCCTTGTTGCATTGTGCGCGTTGTTTTGCTTCTGCACACTGCTATTGACCTTTGCTAAGGCCATGATCCTCCGTTGGGTTGGGGTCGTGATGCCGGGGGACCAAACACAAATGCCGTTACTTCAGGGGGTTGATTCTGACAGTGAGGATGAGAGAGTGGAGATTGTGGGCGAATTGCTCGATATGTACCCAATTTGAACATCTTACCTCATTATATTTTATCACATGGGTGTGTTTTGAGTTCACCTTTAAACGTTCATTTCTCCAGGATCTTTGAAGTGAATTATATTCAGTGTTTGAGGTCTTTGTAGTACTTTCATCTATGTTTTTATTTTTTACAGGACATTGTTTTTCTCTCTTTCTATTTCTTTGTTTTTTATTGTTTTGCCTGAGTCCTGTTTTTCAACTTGTCGTTGGTTATCAAACTTCTTAGGTGTCTTTGATTACTGTTACTGTCCGGCGTTGCCCGAATATGTTCAAACCTTCAATGGGATTTTGTTTTGACAAGGGGGGGAGGTTAGACAAATAAATAACCTTTCTGGTCTGGAATTTTCAATCTTTTTAATATAAGTAAATAGTGCTAAGATTGCTATGGGAGATAATACAATGGAGGTCAGCGCACCACCGATTTCCCACAGCAGAACTTTGAGCATGTTCGGTCTAGATAATATGGGGATATTTACACACAATGCATAAAAAAAAAAAAAAGTTGATGTTCATAGACGTCGATTACGGGGGGGATGGGGGGTACATGTACCCCCCACTTTTCGTCAAGACTCATTTTGTCCCCCCCACTTTTTAAGCCGGACATGGAGTGCGTCCAGCCGTATTAAAACACAGCGTTAAGGTCTCTCTCTCTCTCTCTCTCTCTCTCTCTCTCTCTCACGCACACACACTAGTTTGCACACCAGAGAAAACATGCTCCGAAGTCTCCGCTAGTTTGCACACCAGAGAAGACTGATGCATTTCAATCAGCAGCAGAGAGACAACGGCGAGTGGTTTTAAGTGTCCCGTTGTGAAGTGTAAACTGTAGGGATTACCATCCTCTATGCCCACTAATGACTGGTGTAGCGGACACTAACAGCAGCTTGTGTCGCGGCACATGGATACTGACGATGTTGTTTACAGTGACGTGCGGTCAGGGTAGGCGCCGTGTGCAAAAAAATAAAATAAAATAAAATATTTTTTTTATTTAATAAACTTATATTTGTATTATTACTGTTACTATTAATTATTTCGATCTTTACATGTAATCCGCGATTACTTTAAAAAAGTGTAGACGTTTTGATTCGAAACGTGGCAGTTAGTAAGTTACGCCAAAAAAATATTGTGCCTTTGCTGTTTCCCATTCATTGTGTACGGCAAAGAATCAGTGCCTTTGTGCCTATTCATTGTGGACGGCAAGAAAAAAGTTTTCGCGCATGCGCACTTGATTCTGTATTATTTAACATGTACGCAAATAAGCATAATTCTTTGTGCCTTTTTTACGTAAATGGTATGCCACATAAGCCTTTACATTACATATCATTCATGGACCAATTAAAATCGAGATATTACTAGACATTTACGCAGCTTAGGCCAACGTCATTACGTTGGCTATGCTCATTCACGTCGCATTACCCCCGCGGATTTTTAAGTCAACATTGCAGCTGCCGTGCCCGCAGATATTTCAGACTGGAGTTGGATATTGGATTATAATTTAAAAAGGAACAGAATGAATAGCAAGAGAAAGGCCTGCGCCAGCCTTGGACGGTGTACAGCAGCAACAGGGACAAACAATGTTCGAGCATTTCAAACGGACAGGTAGCCTACATGAACGGAAGGATGCTAGCTAGCTGTGCTGTCAGTCAGACTGTCACTGGATTACTATCGTCTTGCTTATTTCTACAGCCAGGGAGTCAGATTGGTGAGTCAGAAACTTTTTTGGGATTTATTTAATAATAAAGTTGATACCGAGTGCAATCCATTCTGCATTTTATATTCAATTGAGCAGTTGTGTTTTCATTGTTACTGACGGACAAACCTAAGCTCTGCAATGTGGATAAATGGTTACATTCTGATGCTGGACAGGTCCATGGGGCATACTGGCTACTGGTACTTTATCTATTAAGATAAAGTTTATGGAGTGGAGTTGCCATCAGTTATGCTGTAGTCCTACATAATGATGAATGCTGTCTTTTATTTTTAAGTTGAATAGAAGTAGTACCGGTAGTTTGAATCGGCGAAGGTTTGACTTGTTGCCTTACGTTTTTTCGGCCCTCGGTGTGAGGGACGGCCGGGTCCGTTAAGTCGATGGATGCGATGTTTAATCATTTAGACCAAACTACAGTAGGCTACGGGCAAACCTGAAGTCACCGTCGTGACATTTCATATACGTCCCGTCTGTGTGTGTGAGTGAGTGAGTGAGAGAGAGAAAGAAAGGGAGGAACTTATTTGAAATCGGCCGTGCGTGCCTGTTTATTGTTTTTGATTTAACAATATATAGGTTTAGAGAAATCTGGCTTTCAGAACTCAGTGCCTACCCACTCACTGACCTCACCGCACGTCACTGGTTGTTTATCAAGAAGTAATTGAAGCTGATCATGGCTATGCTACTAGCTAGGTTGCCATGGAGACCGAGGCGGAGTAATATTGTTGTGCGACAGTCCAGCCGTGCTTCGGCTCGATGTGCTCAGTCGGAACTACCTTCCCAAGCTCCTTTTGTTTACGTCATGTTTGGTTGGGCTACGGGGAGCAGCTAGTGGCTCATATGTCCGCTGCTTTTTGAAAATGCTTTTTTCATCAAATGTGTCAGACATCAGTGTTTTGCATTGTATTCATTAGTGAGCGGGTATGCCGTCTTTCAGAACCGTTCATTACCTGCACTAAAGAGAAAAAAAGATGTTTCCTCATTGTCCCCCCCACTTTTGAAAATGCACTCCAGAATGCCTGTTTGTCCCCCCCACTTGTTTAGCCAAATCGACGTCCATGTTGATGTTCCTTTATTTGCAAAATACTGGTTCCTGTTCTCTTCTTTCAGAGAACGAGTGCTTGTCCAGCAGGACTATGGACAATCAATGGACTTTGTAATTCAAACGGACTTTGGAATGAAGGGAGGTCCTGGACAGGGCCTTTGGACTCAAAACAGAATGCACTAACATGGACATTGTGGATAAACACCCCACACTAGCAACGCTGCTGTAATTTGAAGTTTGGTTGACACATCGACACATTGAAGTATACATGTTTTTATGCCTACATATACTGGTATATGTTACAATGTTGAAGTTATATTGTCTTGTTGTAACCTGTGATATGGCGGTTATGACTGTAATGTAATCTTTAAAGTTTTATGCAAATATACTCATCAATAATCTTATAATAATAGGTTAATCTGGTTTACTCTTTAATACATGTATTTGATAATATTTTAAAATAGGTTTTGACTCTAATGACCGATTGGATCATGGTCATTTAATCTTAGGTTAACGAATAATGATAATTGTTAAATTTAAAAGGAGCTTCCCCACCTCAATTGGCTTGACAGGTGCGGACTCTTCACGTTGGACAAGAATGGTCTCCTAAAATCCTTTTTACGTCTTGTCTAGACGGGACGGTTTTGGCCTAGGAGATATCAGTTTACTGGCGGGACTGCAGCCACACCAAAGAGTACTTTCCTGAATTGGGAAGGGGGGTGCCTTTAGTCCTGCCAGTGGGCTAAGGATAGCCGAATTTGACCTTTATTAAGAATTCAGCAATTAGCTTTCTAGTCTAATTTAAGCCTAAAGTAATGTGATATAGAGTAAATAGGACATAGATAATACATTTAGGGCCAGTTTCACAGACATGGATTAGGCCTAGTCCTGGACTAAATGGAATTTTGAATGGGGGATGTCCATTGAAAGTACAATTTAGTCCAGAACTAGGCTTAATCCATGTCTGCGAAACCGGCCCCTAATCCCCAAAGTCAAAGTTTAAATTAGGACTCTGAAGATCTTAGAAGTTTATTTTTTGTGGAGGTCTTTTCTGAACAGCAACTTGTGAACTGCAGTTATGTCTAACGAATGCCAATCTTTGAAATGTGTTTTTGTATCTTTTTGCGAGACATTAATTTGTCTCGGACTGGGGGATGTAGTGTATTAACTTCTTAAAGCACATTTCTGTAGACTAGCTCTGGTATTTACCAACCCCCATTTCGGTAGGAATGTGAGACGCTGGCCGTGAGGACTGAGCTTCTGTAAATCACCTTAGCTGTGTTTAAGTTAAGGTAGACATTGGTATGACTGTTTTATGGTCCAGATTAGCTCATCCTGGTGTGTTTACTCTAGAATCTGGGAACGAACGGAATACCCGTACTGGCCACAGTCCAAAATTGGGCAGTTAGGCCTCAGAAAGAAGTCTTCCCCTGTGCTCCAAACGGGACACCTATATTAGCTAAAGATTTCTGTAAATGCCCTCTTAAGGATAGGCTTGCAATAAGTTCGTATGGGAAGGGCATAGTTGTTGATTCTAATAGTCAATCAGCTCATTTAGATCCTCAGGTTAAAGTCGGGCGCACAATAGGATTCTGGGGGCTTTAACGTTTGACCAGGATCAGTCTTGTATCTTCCTCTGTTTCAATTTGGCTAAAATAGTCTGACTTTTATTTGGCTTCGTTTACTGCAGTATGAGATTTGTTGTGTTAAATAAATTAAGCTGTTCCTGAAAGCCTCCTCAAACCTGCGTCAGCTGTCAACTTCTTTCATCCAGCCTTGCCATCAGAAGATCAGTTAAGACGAGAAACTACACCTTCAAAGCATGGGTTGAGTCAGGCAGACATAAACATGGTCCCTTATTTGAATATAAGAAGCATGCAAATGCAAAATTTAAATATGCTCTACGTTTCATTAAGAGGAGTGAAAATACAATGAGGTCTGACTCTCTTGCAAAGAAACTGCAATACAATAGTCCTGTTGATTTCTGGAAAGAAATCAAAAGAAGTAATAATTGTAAAACATCGTTACCAACAAATATTGATGGTGTCAGCGGCTCAGAGAAAATTACTCAGTTGTGGCAGAAACATTTTTATGATCTCCTCAACTGTGTTAAAAGTAACTCTTTCACAGCGAGTAACATTGATAGCAATGAAGACGTGATGGTTTTCCCTCAAGAGATATATGATGCTATTATGATGCTAAAAGATAATAAGGCTTGTGGTATGGATAAGATATCTGCAGAGCACTTAAAACATGCAAGTAGAAAACTATGCCCCCTAATTGCTATTTGTTTCACTGGGTTCTTAACCCATGGTATTCTACCTGATTCTATTTTATCTGTCACATTAGTGCCCATCATTAAAGACAAAGCTGGCAAAATTAACAGCTCGGATAACTACCGGCCTATAGCTCTGGCCAGTGTTTTATCCAAGGTCTTGGAGAGGATTATACTGAATAGGTTGGAACATTTTCTATTGACCTCTGACAACCAGTTTGGCTTCAAACCTAAACATGGCACAGATATGTGTATTTTTGCCTTAAATGAGGTACTTGATGTGTATAACAGGCAAAATTCCACAATTTTTATGTGTTTTATTGATGCTTCAAAAGCCTTTGATCGTGTGAATCATGAGAAGCTATTCCTCAAACTGCACAACCGAGGGGTTCCCAAATATTTAGTTAGAATCTTGGCTTTTTGGTATGCTCATCAGTCTATGTATGTGAAATGGGGTAACTCTATGTCTGCCCCATTCAATGTAAGTAACGGAGTTAGGCAGGGAAGCATTTTATCTCCCTTTCTTTTCAATATTTATTTGGATGATCTTTCAAAGCTGCTAAATAACTGTGGAACAGGCTGTATGATCGGGAACACCATTATCAACCACCTGATGTACGCAGATGATCTGGTGATTCTTTGTCCATACAGTGCTGGCCTCCAACAGCTGCTAAGGGTCTGCTCCCAATATGGTGCAGACTTTGATATTCAGTACAACTCCAAAAAGAGCAATATCATGATCGCTAGAAGCAGGGAGGACAATAAACTGTTGGTTCCTGATTTTCTTCTGTCCGGTGCTGTCCTTAAAGTGTGTGAGGAGGTCAAATACTTAGGGCACTTTATAACTGCTGACCTGTCTGACGACAGGGACATCCGCAGACAGTACTGTATGATGTATGCACAAGCTAATATGTTGAAGCGCAAGTTTAGTATGTGTTCATTGTCTGTGAAGACCACTCTTTTTAAAGCTTTTTGCACCCCAATGTATACTGCCCACTTGTGGCGACGCTATAAGAAAAGCAGTATGCAGAAACTCAATGTAGCATATAATGATGGCATGAGGCTGCTGCTTCATATGCCACGTTGGAGCAGTGCAAGCCAAATGTTTGTCAGTGTTAATGTGCCCACCTGTCCTGCTGTGCTCAGGAATCTTATGTACAGATGTATGTGTAGACTATCGGAGTCATGTAACGGCATAATCACAACTCTAGTGAACCCTACAATGAGTGCGGTTAGGTTCACTTCCACATTATGGAACCATTGGCGCTTTAGCCTATATGCTAATATCTGAACACTCTTTGTGTAGTGTGGAACTGACAGCTGGAGTCTTTTTTAGTCTTTTTTATTGTTGTTTGTCTTTTTACTGTTTTTGTATTGTATTATGGACCGTTTTCTCTCTGTGTCTGGAATAAAATTAAATCAATCAATCAATCATCTGTAAAAATAATCAAAGTTTTGTCAGTAATTAATTTTATGTTCTGCTATTTCTGGAGTTACCAGCTTCTTATTTTTTTCCTTTAGAAAACCAAGATCAATACTCAGCTCGGGCAGCACCCAATATGGCATAGGTAGACAGCTTGTATGTTCTGCTACACTTACCTGTTCCATACCCAGCCCACTGATTTATATTTTCAAAACATGTTTTATATTGATTGCCTACGTCAGACTGGTATGGCTGGGCAGGGAGGACACAGGCGCTGAGACAGTACCAGTTTTAGAAGTTTTATTTTGAAGGAATCAGCTTGGGGTTAGGGCTGTGATCCGGGGGGAAGCTTGCTGTCCTGGGGCTCCAGGGGGAGAGCAGCGGGGAAAGTCCAGGGAGTTGAGCGAGAGCAGGCCGGAGCAGGCAGGCAGAGGGGTCCGGGAGGAAGTCTGGCTGGCGAGGGCTGGAGCTGGTGGCTGGAGTCAGGCCGGGAGAGCTGTGGCAGAAAGAACAGGAGTTAGCAAGAGACAAAATGCAGACGGAGCTGCAAACAGGTAAGAAGACTAAAGAGCGACTGACTGTGTGAAACAGAGTCTACAATCTGGCCGGGTCTGGAAAGTTGGGCCGGGTTTAAGAAGAGCAGTTGATTGGTGATAGATGGCAGCTGTGAATGCTGGTCCCTGACTCCAACACACCTGACTCCAACCCTGCAATTACACCAGACTACGAAGGCTGCATTTGAAGACCGATTGCGTCATAGCGGCGCGCAAAGGCTTGTCCCATTTGGAAGGCTCCTTCATATGCTGCCGAGAAATGCAGCCTTCGTTTCACGGTTTTGAAGGGTCCAACAGAGGTATCCTTCGGGGGCCAACATATCCCAAGATTTATTGCGTTTTTTTCAGAGATGGCATAAAATAGAATAAAAAATAACAAAACAGCAACGTGTTGCTCCATCTTCTTAACTTTTTTCTTCCTTTCCTTTTTTCTTGTCTTTTCTTTTATTTCTTCTTGTACTTTTTTTTCTTTTCGTCTGGTAGGCAACTTCTTTTTCTTTTTTCCTCCGTTGACAAGGCTGTTTCCGTTGGCAGCAATCAGGGTTGCTAGGCAGCACAGGAGCGGCAAGTCGTCACGCAAGGTAACGGCTTGTTATGCAAACCGAAAATGCTCGTAAACGGAGACCAGACCGTCTCATTTAACAACACTTGTTCGGCCTTCGATTCGGCCTTCACGGGCTATGGCCTTCATATACCCCGTAGACCGCGTCCTTAGAAGGATGCGGCCCCTCGATTGAGACACAGCTACAGACAAGGGCAAAGGGGAAAAACAACACAAGGGCAAAGAGGCCCAGGCAGGATCATGACACAGACTCTTGTAAAAGGCACCTTGCTGGAAAAATTTGATGACACCCACTTAGTTTCACCCAGTACTGAAGCCCTAACTTAATGCGCCTTAACCATAAGGGCATTTCTCCCATTTCAATAAGCAGGGCATGGACTGGGGACGTTCTGAAGGCCCCACAGCAAAGCCTCAAGGCCCTGGGCTGTAGCACATCTAGCTTTGCCAGAACAGATCTCAACGCGGACCCATAGACAAAACATCCATAATCAAACAAAGTTCTAATCATGACCTGGGGCCTCATTTATAAAGCTTGCGGCGCACAAAAACCTTGCGTAGACGGAAAGAAATGTGCGGGAAAATGTGCGGTGGCAAACGTTGGTATTTATAAAAACATTCTTTGCGGAGAAATGTGCGTATTCCTACGCCAACTTTCGACCATGCGTAGAGCTACCGCAAGGTTTTCCTGACTCGGGGAATCAGCGACACTCAATGGCAACACCACGAAATAAAGCTCAGTCATCAGAAAAACACAGACAAATGACTGTGAAATGCTTGGCACCCAATATATTTAGTCAGCGAATATATGGCTACTGTAGGCCTAGTCTATGGCATGCAGTTGTGATGTATAGGTTGAATTACTTATCAAGTAGCCTAGGTCTACATGTTTTGGTTATTTTATAAATTGAATCTTATAGCGCTACTCTATAATAATATCCTATACGTCGGGAGGTGTTTCCGTGAGTGCCCAGCGGGAGAGCAAATGTTAAGAGGTGAGTAAAAAGTAGTTTTGTACAAAGTTAAGCCCAACAGATATTAATTAAATTGTATATTTCGTTTGATAAAATCATGTTATGAATTTAGCAAATCATTACACGCATCCCTTTCCCATAACAATTCACCCTGGAAGATATAACTATAATCTGACGTTGTTGGAAATGTGTGGATCTCACGGTAGATAAACAATTCTCTCGAATAGACTATAGGCATTATTTCACTTGTCACACCATATTTTATATAGGCCTACATATAGTACTACAGGTAGGCCTACGCTAATACGTGATATTGCATACAGTACAAAGTTGGGCGAAACTGCTTTACAAAGACTACAACGACTGTGCCAATCATGATATGTGATAAGCGCGCGGGAATGTGTGTGTGTGTGTGTGTGTGCCAGTTTATGCAGCACATGCACGTCACAGGCTTTCTTCCTTCACAGTCGCTTTCTTTGCGGCCGGTTGCCTCCCTTTTTTCCTCATGTCAGTCAAAATCCCGTGCTTATTAAGTGCGTCATCATATTCAGGAGCTATTTAGCATTCGCCATGTATGGTAGATTGTGGGATGAAATTGGGAGGTGAAGTGGGAGGACACGGGGTGGAGATCGTCTGCGCACAATTCACCGCAGGTGGGTATATAAAGGGAAGATTGCGTGCAACTGTGCGCCGCACAGTTTTATAAATCTGATTTTTTTTTTGCGCAGCACATTTTTGGCTTTCTGCGGATGCAATGTTTTAGGATGGTTTCTACGCACACCGTTATAAATGAGGCCCCTGGTGAATCAGAAGCAATGACTTCCTGTCAGCCCCCCACTCACGCCCAGCTAGACTTCTAAGAACATTCACCACTTTTCCACACTTTGACACGATGTTACTGACCTGCAAGGCCCAAGTCATCCGCTCTTCAAACCAAACGCCCAAAAATTTGAAAACTTTTACCTTCTCCAGTGGAGACCCATACATACACAAACCAATATTAGGCAACTTCCTTTCAAAGGCAAATATCATGTACTTATACCAACACGTTCTCATCCCAAGGCATCAAAACGGGACTGATTTGCAGTGCATTTAGCTTCAAAATATGACGCTAAATCCGCCCTTAGGCTTCACTTTTGGAAGCTTATTGCTCTTCATTAGATATACTGGTGAATGTGGCGCATGCGCCCGGAAACGAGACGGCGAATATAGCCTACTCTTAACATTGTCTACAGCAGGGGTTTTCAAAGTGTGAGAGAGTGAGCCCCCCCTCAGAGAACAAATTTCAGCGGAGCCCCCCCACCCCGCCAAAAAACTAATTTTTTAGTACATTTTAACATCTTAATCCAGTGTTTTAATCCAGCTTCCTTGAAGCATGGATAGTAGTGACTGATGTGCACTTTACACGGTGAAAACGTGAGTTTTCCCGTTTTTGGTTTTAAAAAAAAAAACCCGTTCAGACACAATTTATCTGACATCTTCACCCGTACACAAAGTTTTCAGAGGAAACGGGCCGAAATCGCTGAAGTAGCAGCCATGCCAAGCCAATAGTCAGCGGTGACACAGCCTAGTAGATAGCTCTTCCGGTACAATTTGATGCATACAACCTTACTGTAACCGAAAATTAATGCCACTAACGTTCATAAAGCGGTTGGTGTAAGCTTGGGGTTACAAATATTGTAAAAGACTGTCCTCTTATTTCACCGCATTGAACTCGGAAAAACAGCAGACTTGCTGATAGTGAAGGGGCTTCGTGAGCGGATATTTTCCTGTTAGGCGTACTTCAAAATAAAAGTCAACTCACGTGTGTCCAGCGAAATGCTATGAATGTTTAGCCAGTGAAATGCTTTTACTGTGAAGCCGTAGCCTTAATGCTCCTTTTGTTGAACAGTAGCCTAACTTAACCGCTGCACGCTGATAGTGTTTTTTTAATGTAGAGCCGTGTCCCTGGCATATAGAAGTGACACACGTTTATTTAGCTAGAAAAACAGGCAGAGCACAACTCTTTCCCTATTTGCTTGTAGGAGCGATTGGTGGCACGATAACAAATGCATCAGCAACAGCACAACGTCCATGAGCACAATGAATACAGCTCGGTGATCCGCCATTGTTGTTGTTGTTTTCCAACTGGCGCACGTGGACCTACAAAGACGGCGCATGCCTATTTATATCCAAACGCAATGCGCATGTGTGAGGGTGGAGCCGTGACGTCAGCGTTATGAGGGGAAATGGTTTCGGTGTTTACAGGAAACCAAAACCGTTAAGTTTTCCAAAAAATCCTCCCTCGGAGGTGATCTCAAAAATCTGCGGTTCATGCCTGCGTTTGCGTTTGCGTTTGCTGTTTTCCTGTAAATGATATAGTGCAACCGCAGAAATTTTTCTGCGTATGCACCGTTTTGCGTGGCCGTGTAAAGTGCCCCTGAGTGTGCAGCGGAGTGAGAAAGATAGGCAGACAGACTTGCCCAAATTATTGACTAGTTAAATGTCAATCACACACCCAGTGTTTTTTCGCCAGTGCCTCCAATGTCCTGTTGGAGGAAAATAGTAGCCAGTGGAGAACCAGACCCTCGTAGGGGGGTCCGGGGGTATGCCCCCCCAGGAGATTTTTTTAAATTTTTTAAAGTGAAATGCATGAATCTGGTGCACTTTGAGAGGAACATTAAGAGGCTAAATATGAGGAATTTTGTGTGAACAAATAATTTGGAGACACTGGGTCTGATGAATTAGAAGCTATTGAAGGACACATGGATTTTCCATAAAAATATTAATATAAAATAAAAAAATGTATGCCGGGTCCTCTGGGTTGGGCTTAGCCTTGGTGCTCTTTTTCTTTAACGAGACCTATTTCTCTGTAATATACTGAATGCATTTAAATGCAGTGAGAAGAACGAAGCAGAAGAAATCTTGTCCAGCTATGCCATGATCTTAGTATAAAAAACACAAACTAAAAAAAAAGAAAAAAAAGTTTTTTTTTTTTTTTTTAGTTTGTGTTTTTTTTTTACATATTCCGCTGGTCTACAGTAAGCCACATTTAAGAAGATAACAGGCGAATGGGCTTTCATTTATCCGTCCTATTCAGAGTATGGTATTGTTCAAATGTAAGTACGAGCAGCTGACTGTGTTGGCATACTGTGACTTCACATATTTGATCAAACTATCGGCCGTGTGTTGTTATTATACCAACAGGATGTGACGTGCACTATCTTATGCAGTAAAGTTAAGTCCTTGTCTCCCAATAATAGCCTACTCCAGGCTAAATTAAAGTGGATCACAGGCTAAAACGCTATTATTTATACGTTTGTAATTGTAATGCATGCTGGGTGATGTTTTTACTGTCTAAAAAATGCCCACAATTTTATTTGAACTCGGCTTATTAAATCAATACCTTCCCGGTTTCACATTCCGGAGAGATCGTTATCATACCAGGCACAGGGCTCCTATTTTTGGGCTTAATAATATTCTCAGACAGTAGAACACCGAAAGTATAAACGTAAGCGGACGCTATAGCATCAACGAGTTAGCTCGTTTGGCTTTAAAGGTAGCTGAAAGGCTTTCCTATTCTTCCTTTGAATCTCTTGTACACTCTTTCTGGCTTTATAACTCTGACTCACACTCTTAATATTCTTCAAACACTCGCTCTCTCATTCTATCTCTTCATTTTCGACACCGCTCATCATGTAAGTAAGCTATTGTTATTGTATTGTCAATCCTGCTTCTTTACATTTCTTTCTCTCGAGCCACTCTGCGCACAGTTCTGAACCATCTTTTTAATTGTAAATATTCAACTAATTTAACTTTAACTTATAGATTTTGAAGTTGTTTCTTAAAAACGGGGCCAATCATTTGAATAAAATCCCCTCTCAGAAACGTGTACATTTTTTAAATATTCTACAAAGTCATTTATCCCCTAATGTTTATTACACGTCAAACATGAAATTATTACATATAATTGAATATTTAAATGTTTAATTTGTAATTGTTGTACCGAGTAAATAAACACTTTTTTGTTCAAATTAATCAAAGACATGTAGGAGAGTGGGGGTAAACAGGCCTTTAGGGACAACCTATGCACAGATTCATTCAATTCAATATAGAGGACTGTAAAACATTTTAAGAGACTTAAAAATAAAAAAATATTTTGTGTGGAGGGGATCTGTAACTTGCTGTATATTTAACGTTTCTGTACTGTTTGTCATTGTTGCTATAATCTTAAATTTCAACATTCTTCTGTCTTTTTGTGTGTTTGTATGTGTCCATGTTTTTTACCTCGAGAATCTTCAAGCCCTGGGATTTAGACCGTTTTTGTTTCTGGCAAAACCTGCAAGACTTTCAGAAGGCTGGGTGTATGGAGTTGTCCGTGACCGGTTCCCACTTGACAGAGACATCATCAGTGTGTCTTGTAAGGATGGAGAACCTCTTTGAAGTCACGGTAAAATATTTTTATATTTATATTTGATGCCTTGTCTCCCTGTGATTCTCTAAAGCCTTGTTTCCACCCAGAGGTACAGTACGTTTTGGCACGGCTTGGCACACAATTCTTTGCGTTTCCACTGTCAAAAGTTTGAAACCAACCCTGTGTTCCAAATCTCCTCTTGCTTTTTTCTATTCTACATACTACGACCATAAACATAATCTAGTTAGGATGCAGTAGGCTACAATTGGGACATACCTTTACTTATTTATTTCACCCTAACATTGCGCCTTGATCTTGCCTCTTGCTTTTATATCCGTCGCATCCCCGGTTGTATTCATACGTGAGCTCCAGTGCACACTGAATTATGGGTCAGAATTGCCCAAAAAACATGCTGTTTTCAACACTAATAATCTCAGCAATATGTAGTAGACATATGTTTAAGCTTACTAGATCTGACCACAATAATTGGGACACCCTAAATCTTTTTTCTACCATACTAAGGCTCAATCCCAATTCACCCCTTTGCCCTACCCCCCGAAATGCGCGTTCACGTGAAGGGGTAGGGGTGTCCCAATTCATAGGGGGAGATTTCTCTCCCTACCCCTTCACACTCCGTTTGAAGGGCCAAGGGGTAGAGGTAGGGGTGAAAATGAGAAATGGGATTGACCTAAATAGCAGAAAGTATGGGGGATTGGAACGCACGCAGTCCAAGTCTTCCCAAAAGGGTGGAGCTACACACTGCAGTCCGTTGATTGGTCAACAGAATCATAATTACGGTGAGAGATAAACTGCTGTGTGTAGTCACCTCGGGAAGAGCCTTGTGTTTATAGAACAATGTTGGCAAAGCTCTTTGTTTATTGTTTTGCGTTTTTCATCTTCATTTATTCAATCAGTGACTCATACACTTTTCCCACTGATGCTAAATAGGGGCTAGTTCGAACCAGTTTTTTGGTTTTCCATCGCCTGAGAGCCGGCTCCGGGCTGTAAGAATTGGTGCCAGAGCAACCCCGGGTTCGGGGCTAGAAATGCGAACCGCCTAAGTAGTTAAAAAAGATAACATAATGACGGAACGTAGTTATCAAACAGACTGGTGAAAATACGCTGAATAGGTCGTGTTTGGTTAACAAAGCAAAGCAAGAGGCTACACATGTAAAAAATAAGACGTATCCGCCACTGTTGCTGTGCTTAAAACTATCGCTAGCATTAGCTATGAGAGCAGCAACGTCAGGCAACATACACAGTCGTTTACAGTGACGTCATGACGTTGCTGTCTTGCCGGCTCTGGTCAGTGTGAAACCAACTGGTTCACAACTTGTGCCAGGGTGAAACCAGTGGTGAACTAGCCCCGGCACCAGCCCGGAGCTGGCACTTGGTTCCCGTTGATGGGAAAGGGGTATCTGTGTCCCACTACTATGATATCACCATAGTTACGTAGCTGGTGTGCTCAGCGGTGATTAGCTGCTCTGACCCATAGACTGTATGTACTCTGACCGTCCGGCATAAAACCCGACTACCAAGTATGGGTGCTGTCTGCAGTGGAAACACAAGCCAGAACTAGGGTTACCTTGCCCTGCCAAACCATGCTGTGCCAAACCGAACTGTGCTGCTCACTGGATACGAGACATAAGTACACTTAGTAATCATCATTCATGTTAATTAACTACTTGGTAAGTATGAGAAGCCCTGTTACCAATATATTTGTTTGTACTGTTAATGTTGAATAGACATTTCTTGAAAAAAAGCAGTCTCAAAAATTATATTTTAACATAGTTAATTAATTCAGAAAAATGTATGTCCACCTAGGAAGTGTATTGAGTGGTTTACATTGGACTTCATGGTCTTTACGTTTAAAATTAAACTTTAACTTTTCAAAGTTTATAACTTTAAATGTTGTTCTTCTCCAATCGCTGTTGGACTCCACAAAGTTTGCAGGACAAGTGGAGGAACCAAGTTGAATCCCAGACTGAACCGCAACTGCCCCAACCACAAGTCCAGGTAGCACTGGTGTTTCCTGACCCACCAGTGGCCTTTGGACAGCCAGCAGACCTTATGGTACCTTCACAGCCAACCAAAACACACTCTGACAACCTGGGGGAATGATCCAATTCTCTGAAGGCACTTCCAGAAGTCGTCTCAGTCTGTCTTTTTGAAGGTAAGAAAAAAGGAGATACGGACTTCAGGAACTGCATTTGACCCTTAAAGAAAAACTTTGATGAAATGCCAACTAATTTAAATCATGTGCATCACCTTAACAAATCTATTTGAAATGGCAAAAGTGGTAATTTACTTTTGTTTTTTTAATTTTGTTTTAAATTTTGTCAATAAAAATAATTAACATATATGATAACATATATTTAAATAAAATAACATATATAAATGTTTTTGTCATGGTATTAAAGTACATTTTGTTTTAAACCTACTAATTTGGTTGATAAGGAATTAACAAAGATATAGTTTTATTTGTGAACGTATTTGCTGTTTAGTGCTGTGTAGTGAAGTCATTGTTAAATATTTTCCAGAAGTGAAGTTCCTGAAACCTCCTGAAAACAAGCAAGTTGACTGGGAGCCAACTATAGACTCTGGTATGTATGACGTCTTACCTTTTTTTTTAATAATACTGAACTTGTCTACTTCTGCAATACCATCATATTTAGTTAAAACAGTAATGTCATACTTGGAAACCGGTTGGAAGTCAGATTTTGAGCTTCATTAATTCAATATATTCTCTCAAAGTGATGTGTGAACTTGACATTCACTTTTATACCATTCAATTGAAGGAAATAGTCACAACATAACAGACTGAGCACCGTTGACTATAGTAAAGTTCAAATCCCAAATATTTTACAGTTTGATGATTGTATGTAAAGAAAAGAGTGATTTTTGTCAAACAGAAAATGTATTATAACATGCGAAAACAAGACATCTTGCATGTGCCACTTATTGACTAAGGGTGTATTCACACCTGCCGTGTTTAGTTCACCTGAAACAAACTCGGGTGCACTTCCGCCTTCGGTGCACATCTTTCAGGCAAGTGTGAATACAGCAATCGCACTCGGGGGCGGACCAAACAAGCGCTCAAACGCACTCTGCTGCAGTTTGTTTGTGGTGTGAATTTGTCCGGACTCGATTCGACCCAAATGCAGGAAGCACTGTGCCTTTTCTTTCTTTTCTTTTTTTAATAAATCGCTGTCAGCTTCACATTATGGGAAAGTGTTGTTGTCACCATTGTCGTTAGGAAGAATAGTTGTGGTTTGACCTGGAGCCCCGAGCGAATATATTACATTTGATAGAGAGAGCGCTTTAACATGTTGAATGTATTCAGCGATCAGATGAAGGAGAGAGGAGCGTATCCCGCACAGTGCCAACAAGTTCACGCTGCGCTTTGCATGAAGTGTGTGTTTTTATTTTGCTTCCCATGTTAACTGGACCATCAATACTATCCCCATGTCAGTTTGGAGCTGAGCTGTGCCGAACTGACACCCAGCTGCCTATTCTTCTTGAGCCGCACATCCAGCAGCAAAAATACAGTGCAAATGATGTTTCACATCGTCGGCTAGCCTACATGCCACATAACGTGCATTAACATAGGCCTACATATTATAACCATATGAAACAACAATAATTTGATGTTTTTCCTCTTTATTTATAGGCTAGATGTAGGCCTATTTATATATTATTTTAACCCCATATTATATCAATTATATATTTCAGTTTTCACTTCGTGTTTCCTGCTTCTCTCATCCTAAAACAGCTACACTGGGCACGTAAGCGGTAAGCAGCAGCACTGAGCAGAAAGTGGTAAAGATGCGCTCCCATTATAATCAATGATAGCTGCTACACCAAGCCAGTCAACGCAACAGCAGACGAATGTAATACCCACCGCAGATTTCTAAAATAGAATTGAAGTCTAATTTTTAGGCCTGTCACTGCGGCACTATGCTTAATATGCATATGCGCGTGTTTACACCACATGTGTGTTTGACAGTGCATCAAATAATTTCTAGTCGTGTATGCATTCCTACATACAGTACGCCAACACATTTTCCGTTTGTATGTTTGTAGTAAATCCGCCGCACAGTTCTGGAGGACTGTGCTCATTTGTGTCACAGAGCCTGGTGATACTCATATTATTAGAATATCATGGAAAATTAATTGGAATTCATGCAAAACAGGCCCAAAGCAAGTACTGAGTACATATCGATGATTATACTTTATATACAGCTGACATTTCTGTATTTAAAATCCCATTTTTATTGATTTTTATGTAATATTAAAATCTTCAGAGATTTTGAATGTGGGGTTTTCATAAGTTTAAGCCATAATAAATACAATTTTAACAAATGAAGGCTTGAAATATCTCACTTTGCATGTAATGAGTCTATATAATATTTTAGTTTCACCTTTTAAGTTGAATTACTGAAATAAATGAACTTTTGCACGATATTCTAATTTTTCGAGTTTCACCTGTATGTTGGTGTCCCCAATTAATCACACTAAACTCTGAAAACTGTTGGGCCTGTCGGCAACTGCCATGAGACAGACATGGCCGGTCTAGCAGGTCAAAACCAAGCACACTACTACATGCCGCTACACGCCGCTTACCTGTCATAGTCCGCTTCCTTGGTTCGCACCAGGGGCCTATTGCATAAAAGTGGAATAAAGACATCCAGGATGATTGATAAAGCCAGCCTTGACAAAGTCTAGCCTGGGCACTTTGGATTAGTCAGTTGCATAAACGCCAATCCAGGATGACAAGGGGCCGCTTTGTCAAGCCAGGTGTAAGTCATTCTGTTAAGTGCCAGCCCACAGCTTTCAGAAGTAGACCCAAAGATCGAACACAGATTTACTGATGGAAAAATGGAAAAGACGGTCCATTTTCCCACAATGCCTTGCTAGTTTAAACCGTAAGTGAGGGGGCAGTTCATTTCATACAGGAGATGTATTCTCTGCCAACTGTTCTTTATGTCCCTGCATTGTTTTATGATAAAATAGTTGACAGTGAGCAGTCTGCAGGTGCATCTAAAAAATTGAATATCATGGAAAGTCCATTCAAAAAGTGAAACTTTCATAGATTCATTACACAAAGTGAAATATGTCAGGCCTCTTTTTGGATGATTGATTGATCATGGAATACAAAATCCAGTATCTCAAAATATTAGAATGTTACATACAACCAATCAGAAAAAGGATTTGTAATACAGAAATGTCGACCTTCTGAAAAGTATGTTTATTCTAGATTAATTTCACTCCATGTGTAATGAATTCCTAGAACATATTTAAGTTTCACTTTTTGAATTAAATTACAGAAAAAAGGAATTTTTCATTGATATTGAATTTTGTTTCAGATGCACCTGTATATAGTGATAAGTACAAAGTGAATTTATTTGACCCACACTTGCAACGTCATCTGCCATCGATAATCAATTGTATAAATATAGCCTGCAATATGAACAGACAATCACATCAATTATTGTAATTTATATCATTGCATCTTAATGTAATTATAATTAAGTTAATTATAAATGGTTCAGGTTAAATAAATAAAAAAGAAGAACTATTTAACTAAATGACAATGCAGTCCTTTATGTGGTACCTTAAAACAGGCTAATGAAAATAAAGCAATACACAGAAGATCATGGAATAACTGTTAAACACCTTGATTTCAGATCGGAGTGACAGCTGACTGAGCCAATCAGGCAACAGAATAAGTTTATCCTTTACGTTTAGCCTGGTCGGGACCAGGCTAAACGTAAAGGATAAATTTCCATGGTAACTTATGTCCCTCCGCTTTTATGCAACCGGATCATGGCTAACGCAAGCCAGGATAACCGAAATATCCTGGGTTAATCCCTTATCCTAGTTTTATGCAATAGGCCCCAGATGTGAGAATTGTTTTATTTTTAAAAACGTGTTTAGTTCAAAATCAGTTCAAAACCGTCCTGCCGTTGGGTCGGACTCGGTACAATCAGTTAGTTTCGAAGCTTCCATGTCCGCTTTTGGTGCCGAGTTGTGTGTTCTCATCTGTACAGACGAACCGCACCAAAGGAGGAGATCAACCAAGTTTGTTTTGATCAAACCAAATGCAGCTGGTGTGAAGCGCCTTTAATATGTGTTGTGAATGTGATGTGTTTACAGGTCAAATATAACATCTTAATGTATGTCTCCTTTTTTGTGTTGCAGTGGAAAAGAATGGCCGTTGGAGTGGGTGGCAGATGGAGACACTTGTTAAAGGCTCATATTCATCATAACGCCCAGTTTAGGATTTTGATTGTTTTATTATTTGTGTTGTGTCTGTTTGGTTGCTAGTATTTTTTGTTTTAGTGTACTTCCCTCCACGTCATGCCCCTTTCCCAGTGAAAATTCCCACTCTTATTTGACAGGCAGTAAAAACATATTTCGTGGTATTTGCCAATCGGATTAAATATAATAAGAATAGTGTACAGGATTTTAGCTACCCCCAAATTAGAACTTCAGCTCCATTTTACCATTGTCCTCCTCTGTGGATGCTCTGTAGCTACAAATCTCTTCTTTACCATAGTGGAAATATACATGGTTATATTGTATCTTTCCTGTCATTTGAAGTTTAAGTACAAACGGCAGATTTTAGGCATGATTGCAGGGATGGGAAGGATGAATTTTACTCTATACTTTGCACACGTTATGATTGTATCAAGTCTTACAGTGTTTTTTTTTGTTACATGTTCACATTTATGTTGAAGGTTGTACTTTGTTGTAAAATATATTAAACACAGATTTTCAAATATTCTACTTTGTTTTTTTTAAAACTTGAGATAAAAATGTATTTAAAGAATAGTCTTATTAAAGACCATGTCAACATTCTCTATAGCTTTTTTTTAATTATCTTATTTCTGTATATTGTAACCATGGTATTTTGTATTTAAATTATTTTCTAACCCTGGCATACATACAGTGTATATCAGTATAATCTTAAATAGTGTTTATCAAGGATGGCTGTGCATATAAAGGCAAATGTGAATTTGTCTGGACAGGCAGTATAAATATATCAAATCAAATTACTTCAATTACTGTAAATAGCACTATGCATACACAGAAAGGTAAGACAGTGCTTCACGTAAAAAGAAGAGAACAAAACAGCCATATCACCTCCCGCCCCAATCGACAAACAGAGCAGAATTACTTACTAAAAAAACATTATGGGTAAAGACAAAACATGAAGTCAGATAAAATAAGTTGAAAATATATATGTAACTAGTGTATAACAACGCTGTATTTATGAAAACAAAACATAACAGACTATGGGCTACTTTAGAGAGTCGTCCATATGCATAGCCAATCACATACCATATTTCATGTATTTTGGACATAGGCCTATTACTTTTTGTCCTGTTCATTGACTACAAAGTGGTGTACAAATTGATATGTAATTGAGCTTTTTCATTCAAATACAACAAGAAATGGAAGGTTAACAGAGTGAATCATGTAAACTCCAGACAGGTTATATATAAACCATTCATTGTCCAGTGAAGTATATCTCCCTCCCCATGCACTGTGTGTTACTTTACGGAACAGGCCTTTTTTTTTTTTTTAAAGCACATATCTTCGCCAATTTAAAAAAACTGTGTGTACAAATGAAACTGCACACAGACATACATTGTCATTACTATATAATATCATCTTGAATCATCTAGGACCTTCCTGGAAGCATTGGGGAAGGGGACACAGTTGATAGAAATGGCCATATTAATCGAATGGGAAAATATTTATATGAAACATTATGTGGTTTGCTGGGAAATTTGGGTCTAAACTGGTCCAAATTTAAAACTATGACAGTGGATAAGCTAACCATTAATATATTGAACAAATTTAATCAATAAATACCCATTAAATAATTTTTGACTAATTTAATCCATCTAGGCACTAACAGACTCTCCAAAAGTACACATGGAAGGACGTCCGCCTGACGCCAGATGAAAATGATCCCTTGTCGTAGGATGACAATGAAGACATCGTTGGAAAGGTCTTTATCAGTGGAGTACAAATATGCCACTGTGAACTTTGTGGGCAGTGCCTACCCCTAGGGGTTGCCCTTTGAACCTTGACGTTGGACTACTTTTGAAGGCTTACAGACCAGCAACGAATTGTGATACAGACAAGGGGGGAACTATTTTGCAAAGGTCTTGACCTCTTCTTTCATGCACTTTGTCAAACCAATAGGGGGCGCCACCGAGAAGGGTCAAAACCAAGAAAAAACATAATTTCACCCTCTTAAAAATGGTAAAAATGAAATCTGACGAAATATTTGTGCTTCCAACTCCCTTGTATAATTAACCTTCAAGGTTTCTGGTCACAGTTTCACGAAATAGGGAAATCACATTAGAACTACAAAAAATATTGCACCGCAGAGTACAGTGTATTGCAATTTCTTACGTTTGTAGTTTTTAGTTATGTTTTTCCGGGTTAGGGTTAGGGTTGGCGTTAGGGTTGTGACATTACGGCTTATAAAACAACTATCAGTCCATATGTCAACAGAGAAAGTATAACTTTTACAATGTTTTTCATAATGTGGGGAAACATATGTTGTAAAAATTTAAATAAATGCATTTATCAGTGTTTTTAGACGTGTTTCGTCTGAACGAACGGGTTGCGTTCAATGACGCAACGGATTTAGCTACATTTATAAACAAACCGTGCGGGTGTTGCACCTCGATCGATTTTCCTCTTCAATAAAGTAGAGTTTGTAATTGATTGCGTAGGCTATAATATGACTTGGTTTAAAAAAAAACGGCGCAGTTCAGTGCACAAGTCAATTTGGTGGGGACATTTTAGTTGAAGGAAGCTAGCAGTGCTAATAGGTCCACGTAGCAGTGGCATAGTTGGCTCGTGAACGCACCCCAAGATGTCCAAAGTCCCAACGTCACACTTTTAGATCTACGAATTGGATATTAACGTGACAATTCAGATTTTATTCAAACGTATTGAGTTTCTACCCAATGCTATTATAGTACACATTATTTTAAGATTAGAGTTAAGGTTATCCAACAACATGTAACACAAAATAGATTTGAATTAAGTTTGCCCACCTACACATCCAACAACATGTAACACAAAATAGATTTGAATTAAGTTTGCCCACCTACACACCTAAGCCTGGGTAGCCAAGCACGTAAATATGCTTATAAGTCGGGGGGAAGTAGCAGTTGTGGAAGAAGTTGTTGTGAAGTAGCCATGTGAGAATGTACAAAGACAACTGTGTTTCTTTTCAGTTAAGTGTTTTTTCCTTGGGTTGCATGGCACTCATATCGTAAACTGATCTTTGTAGGATTCTTGATAATTCTCATGCATAAAATGGATAAATAATAAGGCATTCACATCATAGTTGTCTCACTTCCAGTATAACTCCTTATTAAGATCATACACATAATTAAAAACCTGCATAGCCTTTCAAACTGATTCTCATAGGTGTTTTTCATTTAGCATTCAATATATCACAGCAATTTGAATGTCCATTTTAAACAGGTCACACAAAGACATTCAATTATATCAATATAACATAAGTCAGCACAAATTATATTTATTCAGTGTTAGGGTCTTTCATTTAACTACAATATCCATAACATACGTCTCAGGGATAGAGTCATTCAAAAACGGACTTTTAGAATACAGTAAGAGTGATGCATGTAGTCAAGGACGGATTAACATGACCACGGGCCCTGGACACAAACCTGCCATGGACCCCTACCAACACGCAAATACACGCACTAGCACACCGTGCAATCCACAATCACACACATTATAATGCAGCGCGCAGTTTAGAGAGAGAAAGAGAGAGAGAGAGCGAAATACAATTCTATAAAAGCTCTCTGGTGCTGCGCAAGAGAAAGAGACTCTTTGCGCCTGAGCCTACTAGACAGTTAGATTAGGGCAGAGACACCGAAGATGCGAGCGCGCGGTAAGCGCGCGAGCAGAATTTTTTGCCTTTGTAAGAAGCAGCGCGTCACCCGGTGAAACGCTGTGTTGGTGTCGTTCACAGTGAGACCGTGCCAGTGTGAGCCGCCGTGCAGACACACTGTGGTTTAAGACTAATTGATCACAGGCAGGGGTGGACTGGCCATCTGGCATACCGGGCATCGTCCCGGTGGGCCGGCAGGCATTTTGGGCCGGGCCGGGTCCATTTATTAAAAAAAAAAAAAAAAAATCCTTTTTTTTTTTTTTTTTTATGGACCCTCGGCTGTGTGACTTGGCCGGGCCGAGGGCCCTTCCCTCTCGGGAGTGCCATGGACATATAATTGTGCGTGCAGGCTGTCAACTTCACCTGAAAGTTAAATAAAACTTTGTCCCAGGCCATTACTCATTATGATTGGTTCTAGGCTGGGCCTGGCCCAATCACACACACAGCAGAGGGCCGCCCATTCAGAGGCTGCATTAAATTGTATTATCATGCATTCAACTTCTACTCCGTAATTATGAGCATCTGACGATGGTCAGTTACGTTCAGGGCCGTCGGACTGCGGACAGGCTTGGGGGGCCCAAGGCAGAGGGGGGCTGCACCCAAAAAAATATATATATATTTTCTTTTTTATTTATTTTTTTACTGGCTCAATATAGGCCCCTGATCTTTGAAGGCCCAGAAAAACGTTATTTAGGGAAAAAAAAGATTTCATGGGCCTTTCATTCGTCAGTACATTTATGTTATTTTTTAAATAACATTGTTCGGGGCTACGAAGATCAGGGGCCTATATTGGGCCATTAAAAAATACAAACAAAGGAAAAAAATTCCCGAAGCTGACTGGATTTTTTAAACATGTACATTTCTTCTTTCTGCTTTTTGGTCATCTGTGTCTATACATTATTCCAGCAAATAATAGCCTACTAAATAGCTTACATAGGAAACAGTTGATTTATCCTTAGTTTTCTCTTCAAAGTGCACCAGATTGATGAATTTTACTTTAACATTTGAAAAAAAATCTTCCGGGGGAGCATTCCCCCGGACCCCCCTAGAAGGTCCAGGGTCCACGACACAGTCTCCCAAATTCCTGTGAGAAACACTGTGTGTGTGCATGATTATTAAGAGTCATTAGACCAGGGGTTGTGTTCAAGTACGCGTAATGATTTGGTCATTCATCAATAGAAACATTGTGTTGTTATCTGGCTCAGAGAGTGACCAGTCACTCATACGTTTTGGACTATAGACAAACATAGCTTTTACATGTTTGTATTGTAAGACTGCCTCTCAGAGGGCCCATCAGGACTTCCTGTATAGGGGCCCAGAATTTGGAGCAACGCCCCTGCCTCCACATATCGTATAAATAATCATGGTGGGCTGCCATGGCCAAAAATGCCAGGGCTGAATTTTTGTCCCAGTCCACCCCTGATCACAGGGTATTCCTGCACGTTAACGGGTGTCGAGGGGACAGGCGGGTGACAGGCTCCGCGATCCGATTGCATGTCCCGAGCCTGGATACCCCAATCCCCAATCTCACTGCCGAACTGTAAAGTGACACAGCCGACACAGTTAATATAATCACCACCTAAGCATGGACATCGGTTAAAAAAAGCGATCTCATTCTTATTGTTCTAAGGCAGGGGTGGCCAACCCGCGGCTCGCGAGCCGCATGCGGCTCTTTGCCCAGCTTCGTGCGGCTTTTCAGTTCATATCAAATTATGTGATTATAATTTTTTTTTTTTTTTTTTTTATACTTTTTTTTTGTGTGGGCCTATGTGTGTGCATGTTCGCAAACGTTTCATTCGGCTCTTACGTTCGTTTTACCTGTTGTCTATTATTTCATTTTTAATTTTATTAATGTGTAGGCCCTATGTGTAGGCCTATGCCTGTTCGCAACGCAACATAACGTTCGCAAACGTTTGGTGCGGACGCAACATAAAACTGCTCGCTCAGCTTGGAGGGAGGTTTTCCGTGAGTAAACTATTTGTGTCAAGTTCGCTCCGAAACAGAGTGGGAGAGTTCATATTTTTTGTTGAACGTTATGGCAGGCCATTCTGCCTTATATGCCAGGTGTCATTTGCGCATTTCAAGGCTTCAAATCTTCGGCGCCACTTCAGCTCTCTCCATGCTAAAAGTAAGTCCCACAAAGCAACATGCATAGTAAGAGAAAAACGCTATTTTAAATTGTTATATTTTTGTTTGTGGACTTGGTTGAACTGAGAGTTTGTGTGTGAGGCAGTGCACACAATGTTCATTGTTGAAAATGACTGCCCTGTCGTCTTTAGTACTGTAGGAGTCCAGTCCTGTCATTATCACAGGGGCGGCCTTAACGATCTGGGGGCCCGTTTCAAGTCCTAGTGTGGGGCCCCCCTTTTTTTTTAATTTTTTTTTTATTTTTTTTATAATAAATAATGCTTGTGCATGCATGTGCAAGCTCCCCGCGAAAATAAAAACGCCCCCCCCCCCCTGAAATCTTACTGGCCACCCCAGTGCCAGTAAGGGGTTTAGTGGCACTGGGGGTTTAGTTTTCTGACAAACATTACAATGGATACTAACATGATTTGGGCATTTGGGATTATAAATCATCTTTGAATTGGTTGTACAGCACATCACATGCTATTCATTCAGGTGTGCGATGGCCACCCCACTCTAACTCTGTGGCCCACCTTGGCCACCCCCAGTCAAAATTTCCTGGAATCGCCACTGTGTGTACCCGTGTGTACGATGTGGCTCTTTGCAGTAACACAGTAAAAAATGTGGCTCTTTGTCTCTGACTGGTTGGCCACCCCTGCAGTAGCGTATCTGTGGAATGGAGGAGATGGAACTCTTATCTAGTAACAAATTAAACCCAAACGTGACACCAACAGTAACTTTCAGTGCATCGTAAACCCAAAGCAACTGCAGGAAAAGGAACTTAATAAATATTTTTTTATATAAATATAAATGTGTCTATACTTTCTAAACATAGCTTTACTAAGATCATTAAACCCTTACAGCTATTAAGGTACCTTTTGTAAAGCGCACTAGCATTAAATCTCTCCAAAATGCCATCAAATGAGTGTCTGTGATTTCAGTGGCGGCTCCTGACAATAATCTCAGGGGGGGGCAATTGTTGCCATGATGGGAAATATGACCCAAAATTAACCTAAATCAGATAGCATATGACAATGTCATATTGCATTTAACTGTTTGTTTTTCCTGTTCATCTGTCATAACCACTCTGGCAACATTAGACAAGCATTGCACTGTACAGTATTTTTGGAAATTAAGTTAGTTAATTTCTTGAATAAAATTATTTTAGCTCTAAAATGATTTAATTATCCGGCTGTGGCCATCACAGATAACTTGTCATCTACCAGTGTGCTCCTCAGATAGGCTTCCTTTAAAAGTTAGGAGACAAAAATGGATGCTGGCATAGCATGTGCAACATTGACAGTGCTAATCATCACATTGGTTTGGGTTACTACTGTCTACAGCACTTGGTAGGCGGGTTTATGTCGTACGGTGAAAGCAGCTGTCAGCTAAACGACGATCAACAGCTGATCGCCGTTCAACTGCCGATCAGCTGTTGAACGGCGCTGGCTCGTATATGCAGATTGATGTTTAATGTTTGTTTTACCTTTTCTGAGAGATGATGCATAGGGGTGACACCCAAAGTTATCCATGCGGTCTCTGTGCTGCCATCAGGATGGATAAAAAGCCAGTATATAGTCCATAATCATCATGCAGCGGCAGCAGGACAGAGCATTAGCGCCTTAGCATCCTGCTAGCCTCGTTAGCCGTTCAAACGAGCCCCGTGAAAATCCGCGTTTATACGATCCCCCAATCCATCTTGGTAGATACTTGCTTGATGGTTACATTTTGTCTGGTAAAGACCTAGTCCGAGTCCGATCAAGTAAGTAGCTTGCCAGCCTAGCCTGAGTTGATATAAAGTTGTGTTGGTCTTGAATATGACCGCTCTGGGCTGCATACTGGACATGTGACTGTATCAGTCACTGTAATTGGTTTATTGTTTACTGTACGTATGACGACAACACGTTAGGGCGAGCACCCCCGGAACCCATAGAGATTGCATTGCGAGGCTTGCAGTTTGAAAAAAAAAAGTTTTACATTGATGTCTATGAGAGCGCTGGGGGCGATTTTCAACCAGCCCGACATCGCCCCAGAGTGACGGTACAGAGCACAGACGCTGATTGTACAATGATATTCAGACTTAGATGCAGGTAAAAACTGTATTGAAATCATAAATTATGATTATTAATACAAAAAAAAATAAAAAATCATCATTATTATTCATTATTATATTTTTGTTTTTTGCTGATATGGCTCAAGGAGGGCGGCGCCCTATCGCCCTCTTAGGGCGAGCCGCCACTGTGTGATTTACTTTTAGGACTTAGTGTCCTCGAGAGGACTCCTAGCTTTTCATAGATTTAGGAGCTAGTTTTAGCGCTAAAATGCTTTGTGAATTACACTTATCTTAAAAAGTTAGGAGTCCTAAAATTAGGAGTGAAACACCCCTTATTTTTGAGAGTTACTCCTAAATCAGCACGTTAGGACCTACTCTTAGCCTTAAAATGTTTTGTGAATACGGCCCCAAATCTTATTTTTTCATACGTCAGAATAGGGATATCTTTATCATTATAACTTATCCAGTACTGAAACCTATTCCAGAAAAAAGAGATGTTCTACAGTTTCAATATCGGAATTACAGAAAGTACATACATTCAAATCAAGATTAAATCTTTGATTTAAGAAGTCATTACATGGATAAATGTCATACAACATCTATTTGGACTTCTTTCACTTTGTGAGGAACTGGAAAGGAGAGGTATTAGTTCTTATCTTTATTATATACTATTTGTTAAATTTCTGGGATATAGGGGAGAGTGGCCTGAGTTGTGCCAGTGGGGAAGTTGTGCCACCCCTTGTTTCTAGAAAACCTTGGAAGAAATTGGAAATGCGACCATATATTTAAGAAGAGCAATGCATTTGAGTCATCCTGTAAAGAAGGGAGACACAAGGAATAAGATATAAGCACATTTAAGCTAAAAAAAACTGTGTTTTGCCTTTCAAAGTAAAATTTCCATGATCAAGGTTTTTGGATTATTGTGTCTGAACAATTATAGACAAGTTTGAAAACATTTGACACATGTTTTAGTGCTTTAGTATGCTACACTTTGAGTCTATACAGTTAGCACGATGTCAGCCCTAAACTGCTGCATCATGCTAATTATCCAAAATTCTGGGGTTGGGGTGATTTGTGCCAAAGGGCCTAGGTGAGTTATAAGTAAATAAGTAAGTAAAATGTATTTATAAAAGCACATGTATAACAGTTTGCACTGTCCAAGTGCTGTACATGGTGCATTCTAGGGATGGGCATTTTAAGAAATTTCATTGATCGATCATCGGGAAAATTAACGAGCAATTATCGAGCAATCGTTATCTTTTTTTACATATTAAAAAATGCCAACAGAACATCCAAAATACAGCGTTTTACCATAGACTGTATACAAGAGGTTTTTACTCAATTACATCTTTATTCCAAGATCTTCCAGGCAAACTACAATCTATTAAGACAAGGCAACTTTTTAAAATAAAATAATAATAAAATGCGGCGCTGGTTAAAGCCCGAGGCTATGAGCCAACAAGGAGCCAATGCTACGATACCTTTAAAGTTTAAACACATATGCGCCTTCTAAGATGCTGCCAAATACTGCATAAGGGCACGGCACATTTCTCTGAGTGGTAAAGGACCTAACTTTACTTCATCTAATAAACAAAATGTGCAAATTAGTTCCCTGATGAAGGCGAAGTAGGAAAGCATGGACGCTAAAGTTAGCCGCTAATACTAGCGGCGCTAACGTCACACGTTAAACAGGGTCGGATGTAGGCTTCAATGTACAAGTGGTACATAATTCGGTTTGTTTAAGTGCTGTACTTATACAAGGTTTCACAATGCTTAATGAACTTAGTTATTTTCGGTTCTAAAGCTGTCCGGTCCGATGCCAAACTTTGCCTTGACTTCTTCCTGTTTGTTTTGACATCTACGGCAGCTCGCAGGCTGCTGCCTGAGCCTGTTCTGTTGTCTCCTACTACTAGTTAAGTATGTCCCCCTGCTGGTAGGATGTTTAATTGCTGCCCATACAGTCTATGGTGCTGCCACATAGTGAAACTCATTGCTGTGCTGCCGGACTCACACTGCGCAACACAACGGCTATATGATCGATAACAATTTCACGTGCTCGACAATATTCTTAATGAGCAATGATCGATTAATCGATCAATTATGCCCATCCCTAGTGCATTCAGTAGGTAAACAATGAAGGTAAAATAACAATAACAAAAATAAAAGACATAAAGCCCAGACATCCACATATAAACAAAGATAGTAGTGCAGAGGTTAATGGGGAGAAAAAGCCAGGGTGTACATATGGGTTTTGAGCCTTGATCTAAAGGCAGAAATGGAGGGGGAATCACATATGCCAGGTGGCAGTTGGTTCTACAAGGGCGGAGCAGCTAGTGCAAAGTAAATTTCTGAGAGTTGTGCCATTGGCATGGCTGTATACGCTGGTCACTGAAAGAAAGTGATTGTCTACGGTAGCTCAGAAGAGACTGACATCTCCATTCCACTTAACAAGACCACTGATGAGAGTGCAGATGGCCAGAAAGATGATGATGGTGACTTTGTCATTGTGAGCTTTGCAGGTAAAACCTTTAGATCTGCTAGGCCTTGTTTAAGAAAATTGTCCTTCAATATATTTACTTTAAATAAACATTAAATACGTGATTGTCTAATGGATTTGTCTTGCATTACAGTTTATGAGATATATATCAATGGCACAATTTACCCCATGGTATTCTCTCTTGTGGCACAACTTACCCCACACCGGGGGCAAGTTGTGCCACAAGACAACTTTTTTTCCGAAAGCTATATTTCTTAAACAGTTTATTCCAGATCCAAAGTTTTTATTGCCAGGGATGCGCAACACCCTGAAATATATGTACATATTTGAGTTGGATACTTTACTGTCAAGGCCTCACTTTAAAGTCACTTTGAGTAAAAAGTGGCACATCTCACCCTACTCTCCCCTATGTTTTCTCTTAAGAAGGGAAGGGAAGCAGATTGAGTTAAGGGCAGTTCTTATAAATGTATTGTTAAATGTTTTATCTATGAATAATGAAGGCTCTTGTGGAATTATTACAGAGTCGCATCGTATCTTTGAACATCAGGTTTTTGTTAAGGTTTTTTGTTATTAACCAACTTTAATATCATATTGATTTTTACTATTTTACACCAGGTTTCCAGAGGCTTTAAGACGGTCACAAGGGAGGACCACTTGAATCAGACAAATCAGTCCCCTCGAGATATACATAGGAAGAACCCTTACCCTATATATACCTGAGTGAGTGAGTGTATGCGTGTGCAATATGAATCACCTCATGAATATTGTTGGATGTTAGGGCTAATTACCTGGTTGTGACTCATACTGAGCAGTCCAGGAAGAATTAAAAAAAGGCCAGAGATGAGGAAAGAGGAGGGAGGTGTTAATAGGGGAACACAACTTAAAGGCCTACTTCACCGGTTTGAATATGAAGGTGTATTGAATTCTGAGATCCTATGTAGTATAAATGTGCAAAAAAAATTAAAATCGGTTCATCCTAGCCTGAGAAAAGGCAGAAAGAGTGTTTTTTTTAACCCTGTATTTCTCCTTCTCGTGACATCACAGAAAGAGAAATATAGGGTTAAAAAAAACTTACTTTGTAAATATTACTGTGATGTCACAGTAAAAGACATCACAGTAATATTTACAAAGTAAGTTTTTTTTTTACCCCATCTTTCTGTGATGTCACGAGAAGGAGAAATATAGGGTTAAAAAAACACTCTTTCTGCCTTTTCTCAGGCTAGGATGAACCGATTTCAATTTTTTTCGCACATTTATACTACATAGGATCTCAGAATTCAATACACCTTCATATTCAAACCGGTGAAGTAGGCCTTTAAGAACATTCACAATATTCCCACTGAATATTGAAGCTGCTTCACAGAGATCAAGGGAGACATCTTGTGGAACAATAGGAAAACTGTTTGCTTTTTGTGCGACTACCAAAATCTTTTTTCTTTTGAGTCAAATGTCCCCGAACTAGTGTTTTTCGGATTATAGTCAATTTGTCTCCTAAACAAAAGTCGCCCCATTTTGGGTTTAAAGAGAGGAACACAGTGTATTAGACAGCAAAGAACACAAGATGCAAAAGAGAGATGTTCCCCACAAAGAAAGACCAAGCCATTATACCTTCTCTTTACCAAATAACACATAATTGCCGTGTCACGATGTCACATGTTTAGATGGCATGTCGTGCGGCTCAATTTGAAGATGACCTAAATGAGGGTGATTAAGAGTAATTTGCACATATTATTTAACAGAAGGAGGTGACTGGAGAGGTGCTAGTCATCGTGGAGAGCTCTCTGTGATTAAATATACAGAAACACGTCAAATTGCTTCATGTTTAGTTGTATTTGATTGTGATAGCTATTAGCTGAAAGAGAGCTCAATGAGCAAACTCCTCTCTAAAAGTTTGACTTGATTATGTGATGTTTGTAGCATGGTCCAACCAGACCATCGTACTTCATTTCATTTGTACAGAAGGTCTGGAAGTGCTGTAATTGGCAAACGTTCACTCACTTGGAGGCGGGTGTCTGTCGAAGTTTAAAACTATTGGATCTGCCCAGTGCCACTCTGGATTAGCCAACCAATCGCATCACGTTTGGTCGTCACGTGTGTCATGAGCCGGCTTTTGACGGTGCGTTCCAGTTGGACAGGGAACTCGGAAATTTCCGACTTCACTACATATTGTAGTCTATGAATCTACCGGTACCTGGCAACAGTAACTTGTTAGAGCCTAACGTTTAGTTATTTGGACGAGAAAGGTTTTAGGCGTCCATACTTTCGCGAGCAGATGCACTGGAACACAGACAGGTCGGAACTCGGAACTACCAAGTCGGAAATCTCCTTCTTCCGAGTATAAAGGAACGCAGCATTCAACTGAAACTGGAGCGCGACTTCGACGTTCTCAGCCACTCGCTCTGTTCGCTGATTGGACGATTGTAGATTCTCCGGAGAAAACTGGGAAATGCACTGTACTCCCAGACTAACTACTGAAGGGAAAATGAAATTTGGCCGGAAGTAGGCGGGCGGGCGGAGCCAGGCTATGATGTTTGTACAAAAAAAAAAAATGTCATTCATATAGCACCTGTTAAGAGTAGTTAACGGTCGCCACTTTAGAGTACATCTATATCCATCTATAATTAAGTCAGACAGAAGTTGTACATTTCTGAAATGTTTGTGATAAAGAATGAATAATATTGTATGAATGAAGTGAGAGTCAAATATCTTTTATTAGTTAGGTTAGCCTAGTTTGATTATTTAAAGGAGTGATTTGGTCCTTTAGGGTGTATTCACACAGGGAAAGTCCGCTAGTTCACTTGCTTTGGTCCAAATAGAGTTTAGATTTTTTTGTTTGGTGTGGTCCACTTTCATATTGCCCCTGAACCAGCATTACGAAGCAAAACCATACGTGATCTGAGGTCATTCATTAATTGGACAGACATTCTGGGGTGGAGAGAAGCAGGAAGAACGAAGTAAAAACTGCGAAATATATCATTGATATAATATGGGGTTAAAACTAATAAAAAAGGCCTAGGCTACATCTAGCCTATAAATAAAGAAGAAAAAAATCAAATTATTGTTGTTTCATATGGTTATAATATGAAGCCCTATGACAATGCCACGTTATGTGGCTTGTAGTCTACGATGTGATTTTTGCTGCTGGTACGTGCGGCTCGCGAGAAGAATAGGCTCATGCCGACACTCAGCTGATTAAGCTGGCCGTGTCCGGACTGCCATACTAGCGTCCTACATCCTACATACTCACCATCTATACTGCATACTCTCTACTCAAAGATCGATTGTGTATGCGAGCTGCGTCGAAACGTTCTCAGTTGAAGTATACTCAAGCAATGAAGAATTTCTTCTTCTTCTTATAAGATTCAGGCAGTTTAGACACTGTTAAGCTTATAACCGCCCTCTACAGGTTAGATATTGAACTAGATTTTTACAGTCCTGTGTGTGTTCATCATCTGTGTTTTAGACCTCTTGTTTTATAATAATTATGTTTTGAGGCGGAGGATCCCTCCGACGCTCTCTGTCCGGCTCATCAGCACTCAGCTGTCTGTGAGTTGAGCTGGACGAGCCGCGGTGTGTGGAACAGCGATCTGTTCTGATCTCTCTCCACTATCAGACTCACTTCACTCATTTCACTTAGTGACTCTAATGTTGTTGTATCTTCATCTCTGAGTTTGTTTATGAATGACTGCACGTACAGTTGTCAGATCGCGGAACCCCAAACAATGTTGTTGCCTAGCAACTTGCTCGAAAATATTTCATTTTCCTGGGCGGGTAGAATTGACCCAATGCATTGTGGGGCGGTTGAGTAGGAAAAGTATATAATCGATTCATACCCAAAATCTTCCCGGAAGTTAGTACTCATCCAGGAATTTCTCACATACCCAAACTCGCATACCCAACCGTCACATACTCAAATTGAAGTCAAAATGAGTATGAGTAGGACGTTAGTATGGCAGTCCGGACACGGCCACACTTCTTGCGCAGCGTGAACCTGTTGGCACAGTACGGGAGATGCTCCCCTCTCCTTCATCTGATCACTGAACACATTCAGCATTTTTACGTGTCCTCTCGATCAAATGTAATATATTGTTCTGGGCTCCCGGTCAAACCACAACTTATCGTCCTAACAATGGCGACAACAACACTTTCCCATAATGTGAAGCTGACGGCCAATTTATTAAAAAAGAAAAGGCACAGTCAGTGTTGTCGCTTGTTTGGTCCGCCCCCAAGTGCGATTGCTGTATTCACACCTGCCTGAAAGATACGCACCGAAGGCGGAAGTGCACCTGAGTTTGTTTCAACCTAACTAAACACGGCATGTGTGAATACACCCTTTAAACTCACTTCCTGTCAGTGACTGCAGTTAGCAGTCCCCTCCCTTGTCCCCACATCACCACCACATGAACACACAGCCGACTTCATCAGATATTTCCGCGATGGATAGCAGCAAGTCATTGTTCACGGGAACAGAGACCCGCCTCTTTACAGTGCTCTGTCTCCTGATTGGATAAAAAAAGTGGGATACTCAAAATTTTACTGGCAATTACTACAAAGCTGAATGACTGGGAGACCTGTGTTATGAACTGTGCATATTGCTTAAGTGATTGCTATATGAATAAAGAGTGATTTAACATGTATTAAAAATATCACTTATATCTCCTTTAAATGTGTTAGCATCCTTTTTTCAGATATACTGTATTTTTGCATGTTGTGAAATCTAATTTGAAATGTTCACAGTTTACATCACCACTAAACAGCATTTCAATTAAATAAATGATGTCAGATGTGTCCACCATTCCATATAACCTCTTTCATTCTCCAACCCAAACTGATATATTTTGTTCTGTCGTGAGTAATTAAATTGAGGAGAGCCCTCAGATTGGGAGAGCGACAGACAGGAGGGAAGATGGTGAGTGTTGTTTCTATGTATTTATCTATTATTTATTTACTATCGCCACATTATTAATAATAGAATAGAAGCTTTATTTGTCATTGGGTTAAATATACTGTATTAACACAACGAAATTAAGGTGCAGATCTTGTTCAGTGCTTTTGAAAAACAATAGGCTACATAAGAACACAAGTACAACATATAAATACATATACAGTATAACAACAACAACCCCTCCCCCTGACTTCCACTTAAGGCACATTTAAGTGACACCCTCCCCTACCTCCCAGACAACACACAACCCTCCCGCCCATATATGTAAATAGCATAGATATAATAAAAATTAAAGTAGTAAATAGCAGCAGGTCTAGGCAGGTCGAAGCATAATGAAGAATGTCCAGAGGTAGTGGTGATTGTTCATTGTTCATGTCATTGTTCATGTGGTTGTTTATGTATAGCACAGGGGTTATTGTTTGTTCAGTGTACGTAACGTATGGCCCAGGGGAAGACGCTGTTAGTTAGTCTGGTGGTGCGTGCTGTCATTGACCTGTAGCAGATTGAACAGGTGGTGAGCAGGGTGTGCAGCGTCTTTCAGAATGGATCTGCTCCTATCAATCACATTTAAATCATCTTTCATTTCTAATTTGAAACTTTCCAGAAAAAAACAGATTACAAAAATGTTCCTAAATGTGATAAGAAAATGTCTCCTAAAGTGAAGACATTCACAAACAGGAGGAGGTTTAGTGAACTCCAACAGGGGGCAGCAACACGAGCACGGAGCTGCGCTATACCACGACAGGAGAAGAAGAAGAAGGTCCCAGTGTTTGTGGTTTGTAGGCTTTCTGTCCTCGCGCTGTGAAGATGAATGCTCCTCCAGCCTTCGAGTCGTTTCTTTTGTTTGAAGGAGAGAAGAAAATCAGCATCAGCAAAGATACGAAGGTTCCCAATGCGTGTCTGTTTACGCTGAATAAGGAAGACCACACGCTGGGCAACATCATCCGAGCGTAAGCTAACAGAGGGCTAACGGGCTGATAATGCTAACAGAGGCTAGCAATGCTGAGTTAGAATTAAAACGATTAATAATGAATTAAGAATGATATAGTCCAGCTTTTAATGAGAAAAACACCACATCCTGACGTGTGTGTGTGTCTCTCTCTCTCTCAGTCAGCTGTTGAAGGACCCTCAGGTGCTCTTTGCTGGTTATAAAGTTCCTCATCCTCTGGAACACAAGATCGTCATCAGAGTACAGACCACACCTGATTACAGTCCACAGGTAACACACACACACACCTGACTACAGTCCACAGGTAACACATTACACATGTCATTTAGCAGACAACGCTTTTATCCAAAGCGACCTACAACTGGAGCACACATTAATACACCAATACCACGCAGGGTGCAAGCTAACTATCAGGAGCAAGTCAGGGTTCAGTGTCTCTTTGCCCAGGGACACTTGGACATGTGGCGGGGAGACAGGGGATCGAACCACCGACCCTGCGGTTGCGGGTCGACCACCCTACCCACTGAGCACACACACACACACACACACACACACACACACACACACTCACACACCTGACTACAGTCCACAGGTAACGAAAAACACCATAGATAGTAAATAATATGGATGTAGTATCCGGGCTGACCTCAGTTATTCACACGGCATCCAATAATCCTGGTTTGTGCGCGTCGCCATTTTGTGAGATTTTTACTCCGCCTCACGTCGGGAGGAGGGAGATAGCTGACGTATACCTCCGAGGCAAAGTGAGGGACAACGGGCGGAGAGCTGTCACTCAAGAGATCGCGCCAATACATTTTAACCTCCAAAAGAATAAAAACTAGCGTGGTCCCCTCAGTGTTGTCACAGAGATATGACCTAAACATACAGACTAAAATGGTTTTGTGGCTGTAAATAGGTTTAATAAGACTTTGAAAACGGCCTGTCTAACAAGTGAGTCAAAGAAAAATGGCTCAGTCTTGGTACCACCCCCCAGTGGCACTTCCGTGTTACTACAGTTGTGGTCACTTCCTTATTGGATGCTGGTAAAAATCGCTGAGGTTGGGGCTTTGAAAACACACATACCTGACTAGAGTGCACAGGTAAGTTGGTAAGACACTAGGGATGCCACAGTGTGGATATTTTCCGGTTACACCGCATATTTTAAGGAAGTCACGTGTTGGCTCTGTAGAACTCTTACTTTGATATTTAAAGGGGACATATTATGAAAAACCAAACATTGCCGGTGTTTGGGCACACTGTTTAGGTTATTGGCGTCCCTACCAGCACACACAAGCTTCAAAAAGACAAATATGTCAGTTTCTTCTGGGACACTTATTTCGAAAAAGGGGGGATTTGAAGGTTTCTTCCAAAAAACACCGACTGATGACGAAATCGGTCGGTTTTCATTATCATAAATACTCCCATGGGAAAGCTCACCAGAAACTCGGCAGTTGATTGGCAAATCAAGACGCCCCGTTGGTAACCACACACACCTGGCTGAGCCTCCACTCACTCATGCAACAACAGAGGAGAAGCAAGCAGTGTGAGCTCAACCTCAAGCTACCATCACACCCCAGCCTCGAAGCACACTAGGGCTGAATGGATTTACTTCATTTTTTGTTAGGCTATCTCCAGCAAAGGTTTGCAATCTGTTAGTGTGATCAAAGCCTTTTTACTGGAGTGTGGAGGAGACTGTGCCAGGAAGACTGAGAGACACCATCCGTCCGAAATGTAAGTAGTCCTATTTAAAAAATAGTTCTGTCCGTTTGTTAGTTCAATGTCTGTAATGTGCTTTATTTTATCCCTCCTATAATAACCAACACCGACTGAAATGAGAGAATGCGGGGTTTAGTCGTAAGCATTAGCGCCCGCTAGCTTTACCGTTAGCTTTATGGTAACGGTTAGAGCTGTGAGTCTTTTGCAGTGACAGTTATTTGGCTCTTTTGTGAGCTCACGTTAGTCCTGCCGAGACGGCCCCTGAGTGAAAAACAGACGGTGAAACTGTAGGGTGTGTTGGAAACTGAAGAGTATTTTTTTAATAGCTTCATCCTGTTACCTGCTAGCTGTCTGACTGTATAGCTCAAGTACACACCGCAATAAGTATTTTAGGTATTTAGGTATTTATTTATTTGCACACACTCAACAAATACATTAACACATGTAAGTCTGCGGACAGTGTGTAGTTAGGGTGACCAGATCCCAATTCACCAGATGTGGGACAAAGGCTACGTTTGTGCGGGACAAAGTGCCGTTTTTTTAAGCAAAATAAACCTGTAGTACAAGCAGCAGTAGGCCTATTACATGATCTCCAGTGTAATGTACACATAGACAGGAATACTGTAAGTTGTCTCTGCTGGTGTTTGTTTCCTGTCCATTATATTTCAAAAAGCACACAGTATCACTCAGAACATGCTTATTGAGCCAGGGCTATACTGAATTTGTTGTAGCTTTGCCATAACAGATGTATGATGTAGGCCTGTACATGTCAGCTAGGCTACATGATGTAACATTGAATGTGCCATGTTTTACAGGTGTCTGAGTGACCTGATGGAGCCACCAAGACCGTCACACTATCCGTTCCTTCAGAGGAGGATGTGTTCACTGGGGGGGACAGGTGGTCTTCTTCAGGGCCCAACAACAACTGGACAGTTACATAAAAGTTATGGCTTTGCTTCTGTTTGATATGTACACTTCATATTTTCATTCCACTGGCTATGAATAAACTGCTTTATTTTTAAGGATGTTTTTGGTCTTTTTAAAATGTAATGATACTGTTTTATCAGAGAAAATCTTCAGCGAGATGAAAATGTGAGTTTCAAGTAATCCTTTACTACAGGTAGTAGTAACAGTGACCGTAAGCAACACAATACATTTTTTAACGGTAAAACTTTATTATGAATGAGTGATCACAATACAAATGATACATTATCTACTAGATATTGAAATGTTGTCAGATAATTTGCAGCTCTGACAAACCTAAAGCATAATTATTTCAACCATACATTTTACAAAAGATAATGCCTTTCCAGTGAATCTTGACATGATTCAGGATACATTCTTTTCCATTATGGTTACTGTACATTTTTACATGTCAACTCAATATCGGTTCACAACCAAAGCTTTTTCACTCCACTGGGCTGTAGATCATTCCACAGACCTGTAAAGACAAACGTAAAACAGGGTGTATGTTACCAGTTTAGAGAGTTTATGCATAAATACTTAGCTCAAATTATGTTATTGACTGTGACATAATTAAACAGTATTTACCTGAGGATAATGTCAGGGAAATCAGAAATCTTGATGCCATTTTCACAGTTTTCAGCTCAGACTCCTGTCTGAACAGGTTCAGTTGTACATATTTTAGTTCAGAACTGGTTAGTGTGCCGATATTTGTGGTAGAAATTAAGCTAAACATGTTTACATTGGTCTCCATGCTGCATTGGCCAAAAGTAAACAAAACTGACAGCTGGGCGTGTGCCATGCCCATGTAGGTAGGTATAGAGTAAATGAGCAGGGCGGTGCATGCACGCCCATGTAGATCTGACCAGTCAGAGCAGACTAGTATTCTTGCGAAGGGGGGTAAGCTGTCAAAACCTACCTTTTGAGATAGAGGGCAGAGAAGGCTGGAAAAGGCGATGAAGAAATGGGAAATGGTAGAAAACTATTGGGTTTTTTGAACAATAAACCATGAAAACCTTTTCTAGTAGACCTTGGAAATACACCTTTAAAACTGAGATTTTGCATAATATGTCCCCTTTAAAGGCATCATAGGAGATTATCTGCAATATGCACTTTTTAATATGTTGTGAAAAGTGCTTTTTACACCCCAACAGCAATAAATGACTTATGGGCAATGAAAAAGAAACGAAAAACCCCCAAATTCTGTACCTTCTATAAACCTGTTAAAATGCTGACCAATCGGAGACGATGGACCCGTATCTAAAGAACCAATCACAATCCTGCGCGTTCTCTCCCCTCTGTGTGCGAGCCTGAGCGCGTTCACGGAGGGCAGAGAAAGCGTTCGTGCCATATCGTAGTAGGCTACCTGGCAGTGGACTAGACCTAGTGGAAGTAGCATAACAAGCTTACACAATGGAACCTACACAGAAGTTACCAGAGGTGTGGACTAGACGCGAGTCATGAATTTGATGACTTGAGACTCGACTTGACAAAATGTAAAGAGACTTGCAACTTGACTTGGACTTTAACATCAATGACTCGTGACTTGAGCCTTTTGACTTGACAAGACTTGCTACTTTCCCCAAAACCCAAAGATTAAAAAGTAGGCTATATTTTTAAGTAGGCTACTGCTCTGTATCTTTCATCATGTAGCCTAGTGTAGGGGAGGAAACTGGTGGATGTCGCCTACCGGTACCGCGCTGATCTGCTTATCACTGGTTTCACTTCAGAGGTGTCGGCCAGAACACCACTTAAGGCCAAAAACGTCAGACTATAAGCATGAGAAGAGGAGTATGGTTTTTCCGCTCTTTATTTTCCTTCTTTCACAGGCACAGCAGCATAGATCGCAGGAAAAGAGACACAGGCTTAGGCCTACATTCCGCTCGTGAGGAGACGTTAGAACAGCTGTTGCGACCTGCGAATCGCGGCCGTCAATAACATCCATAAACTGTAACTTATAACAGCGATCGGGACTGCATGTACTTAGGCCTACTCACACACGGGTGATTCACATACACGTTTCAACTGTGTCGACTACTGCGGCAACATGCGCGCTCACACACCTGACCGAGAGAGAAGAGAAAAGGAAAGGAAACTTACTAGACAGACCCTCCGGCCGACTGACGTCACGGCCACTAACTGACAGCTATACTGTCATCCACACTGAACAAAACTCATCTCAACACTCTATAAGAAATAACAACACTGTAACCTATAAACTTTGGGGCCTTTTCTGCATGTAGCCTATGTGTGAGTGTTTGTGTGTGTGAGTTAAATGTTAACAATCACTGGTAAACAGTGCAATTGGGAAGTGCAGCCAGCAGCGCTCGTGCACGGCTGTGTGTCGAGGGGTGGGGGAGGGAGTCCCGAGGGGAGAGGGAGGAGTTAAACGGAACTCCGAGGACAAGCTAATTTCAAATCATGCTAGCTCTCTCAGATCGTACAGTATAGCTTTAAAGGCCTTATCTCACTGCACTTGTTGGAGAAAGGTTGGAAACACAAAATTGCGAGAGATTAGCGAATTGGCGAAAATTGTCACTTGCAGTCATATTGAATTGGTATTGACTACTCGTTTGTAGGGATGGGGATCGGAACCCGGTTCTATCAAGGACCCGGTTCCACTTTTTTCAAAACCTGAAAATCAATAACGTTTGGGCTTATCGATACCACTATCGAGTCTCGTCGTTTTTTTTCTCCCGTAGGTCCTGTAACGCAATTGTGTGTCCCTCGAGTCGCGTCACGGCATTTAAATCAAATCAAACCAATCACTGCTGCATGTCCGCCAATGTTTATGAATGATATGCAAACAGGTATTAAAAGTAAAACAAGTGAAGTCTGGCAGTTAACTTCCCTCGCGAGGATGGCTGAACGGGCGAAAAGGTCTATGGTTTGGCTTTATTTTACCAAGCTCGAAGATAAAGCAGAAGCGAAATGCAACTTATGTTGCAAAATAATTTCTTGTAAAGGGGGGAACACAACCTCAATGGCCAAGCACATCAGCATTGTGCATCAAATAAAGGCCAAATGCAGTACCTTCGACTGTCTCCAGATTGAAAAAACTCTCTCCTCCTCCTCCTGCTGCTGCTGCCACCGCACCACAGACGGGCCCGTCTTCATCATCCACAAAGTACCAGCGGTAAACGCACACACACAGACTGTGTAGCTTGTTGTCCCGTCAGTTAAAAATAGTAATCCAATTGTGAAATCCGTGTTGTAATCGGCAGCATACAAGCTAGTTAGCTTAAAAAGTAAACAAAGTTTTCAGACGTGCTGCGTGATGATGTGTTCAGGATGGCTCAGTAAAACGACTATTAGGTTATCATGATGCGTTCAAGTGTAACGTAAAGGAATGGGAAATTGAGTTTTTGGCGAGAAACATGAGTAATACAGTTGTATTAGTGCTCTCATCATTTTAAAATATATATTTAAACTACTGATGCCAATATTTATTAGAAATGTAATTTAATTTAAAATACAATTATTTATTTCCTAAATATTTTCCTAATCACTAAAACATGATAAAGTGACAGTAGACAATACATTAACCAACAAGTGCGAACATTTATATATTTTTTTCATAGATAGTATACACTTGATTTTTTAAAACCAAAAATAATATTTTCTTCAAAATATATAATAATAATAATAATAATAATAATAATAATAATAATAGAAAAGTATCGATAAAGACCCGGATCGATAAGGCGTATCGATAAAGGTATCGATATCAATAAATATTAACGATCCCCGTCCCTACTCGTTTGTGAATGTTGCAGGAGCCTCCGCTGAAATTTGGATCAAAATTTGCGGTGAGTACAATACATGTCGCCTACTGTTCAGGTGAGCATCGCCCGACGATCGGCAACTGCTCGCAAAGTTATCTCACATTTCTCGCTTCCTGAGGAAACCAAATTGCGAAGGGTTGGAGACACTGTGACGCAAACAGTCACAGCCCAAAGAGATAAGGGCTTAACTTTAGATCAATAGATCAGAACAAAACAAAGGATTAAATAAAGAGCAGAGGCCTGTTTCAGGTAGCTTGTTTTACATACTCTGAGTTTAATCCTGCGCTCTGAGTTGGGGGTTGACGAGCAACTCTGGGTTTTCGGTTTCAGAACAGTGGATCAGCGTTGGGTAAATCAACTCTGAGCGTGTTCACTCTGGGTTGATCGCGTGCGTAAAAGCCATCATCAATGGATCGCTGAAAACATGATTCACCATGGAAACAGAAGAAACAAATGCTTGATCCTCCCTCTTCTCCACTTCTCAAAAAAGAAAAAAGACATCTCCGCTCCTCCCACTAGAGTTAGAAATATTAACGAATGAGCTTATGGTATGGAGAAGAATTAAAGGCCTACTTCACCGGTTTGAATATGAAGGTGTATTGAATTCTGGGATCCTATGTAGTATAAATGTGCAAAAAAAATTAAAATCGGTTCATCCTAGCCTGAGAAAAGGCAGAAAGAGTGTTTTTTTTAACCCTATATTTCTCTTTCTCGTGACATCACAGAAAGAGAAATATAGGGTTAAAAAAAAACTTACTTTGTAAATATTACTGTGATGTCTTTTACTGTGACATCACAGTAATATTTACAAAGTACGTTTTTTTTAACCCTATATTTCTCTTTCTGTGATGTCACGAGAAAGAGAAATATAGGGTTAAAAAAAACACTCTTTCTGCCTTTTCTCAGGCTAGGATGAACCGATTTTAATTTTTTTTGCACATTTATACTACATAGGATCCCAGAATTCAATACACCTTCATATTCAAACCGGTGAAGTAGGCCTTTAACGGGTATATTGTCTCATAACTCTGATCTCCCAGAGACAAAGACTGCAAATTAGCTGAAGCTAGACGTCTTATATGCATCACATTTTCCCATTTTTTTGTGGCAATGTTGTATGTATTGTCCCTGTCAAATAAACATTTTATTATTATTATTATAATCTCCTCTGCAATTCAGAAAAAAACAGAGCAAACATTTTTTTGTCAAGAGAATAATTTCGCTTCCGTAAGAGAAGCCATAGTCACGCATAAGTTACGCATATCAGCAGTAAAGTATAAAGCTGGCGCGGCACAGCATTACTGACAGTGTTTTATATTCGCTGTATAATATGTTGGCAAGCTATAGCCTAATACTGTGCAGTAAACAGACACATTAGGTGACAGTTTCCATTGAAGAGCCTGTTTGATTTATTACCAGATCCATTTTCCTCAAGTGATCAGTTTCAATTATTAGGCTATATAATTTTTATATTCATTAGGCTATTTAACGAGGCTCGTCTGTGACTAGGATCGCACAAGTGAACAGTAACAATCGCGTGCAGCCGCAGCGTTACTTGAATCCACCTGACATAACTGTTCAGTGGCACAGACGTTAAAAAGCATACAATACAAATAGGTTTATTAATCGGAATGTAGAGCATGTCACGATGTGTAAAGTGGCCGCCTATATGAACGGCTGAGAACAAGGCTACTGATCAGATAAATGATCGGTCAAACGTTAAATCATCAGGAAATGATAAAAACATCCCGATGGAGATTTCTATGGAGTGATTTTGCTTCAAACTGTACAGGGACGCGTGTGACAGTGACACTCTTTCTTCAGTCGGAGCTGCAGCGTAAAGTGAAAACAAACTCAGGGTAGGTCTAACGACCTCCCGAGCAGGTTAGACCCATGGCGTATGTTGCCGCAGTAACTGACTCTCGGTTGCGCTGAACCTGCTACCTGAAACGGAAAACCCAGAGTTTCCACTAACTCAGAGCGAACAAACTCTGGGTTGCCTCAAAACCAGCTACCTGAAACAGGCCTCTGGACACAGGCAGCCTGTGTGTGTTAAGGTGCGCCCACGCCAAACGCGCCGCTTGATCATTTTGTGTCAAAAATGGTTCATCGCGTCTTATGCATCTACTCCTCTTCCCTCCTAGTCTCCCTCCCTCTATGAGAGGGAGCTGAGATCAGACCCGACACAACAGCGTGCATGTCCGCACAAAAACAACAACACAGCCAACAACACAGCCAAAAGACAAATAAACAGCAACTGAATGGAACAAATAGGCTAGCATTAAAGGTCTCATATTATACACTTTTCGGTTCTATTATACACCATATTATATGGTCTTAGTGGTCCCTAATAAGTTTTTCTTTAATTGTTTGCTGAAAAAAACTTTCAGATAATTTATTGTACTATGCCTCTATACCCTGATGTTCAGCTAATCTCACGATGGCCTATTTTTGAAACCGAGCTGCAGCTCCCCTCGTAAATATACAATCTATGAGCTCCCCCCGCCCCCTGTCCGGAAGCGAAGCCATACGCCTCGCCCTCTTGTCTGTTTGTAAACAATGATGACGTATTTGCTGAGCCTTTTAGCACAGTTAGGTTTAGCCTACCCATGAGAAGAACCATGTCTATTGCTAGTAACGCAGGAGCTCAGCCGCACTTTGAAAAGTTTGACATGACCGATCCTTGTCCACATGAAAGACTATGTTCATACAGATGCACTGACAGCCACAAGCTAATGGAAACGGCATGTTCACAATAAAAATGCTGCAAAAGATGGTGGCTACTGCGAAGCTAGCTCGGGAGCTAGCTGCTAAAAATACCACTAAAATCAGTGAAAAAAATATCTTCAAAGTCAGACTTCTTCACTATTACCTTCCAATCCTTTGTCCTGTTAAAAACGAGGCATTGCTACTGGTGTGGGGAATATAAATATGTTTTTATGAGCAAAAGCTGAATGCTTGTCCCAAAGCTAATAGCTATACACCAGTCAGTTTCACTGTTTGAAAAAAAGCACAAGTAGCTTCCTATCCGGTGTGTTATTAAAAACGAGGCATTAATAGACTGCTGTGGTTAAGATAAATTAGTGGATTATGCAACATTCAGCATGCTTAGCTGTACTAGGCGTCTTGTCGCTTAGCAACAAGCAAACAACATGGGGGTGAAGGAATATTTTTCCAGAGGATCTCGGGGCCGTGGACCAATAAGAAATAACGGTGTGGGCTGCACAGTGGAAGCTTCTGGCTTTCCAGTTTTTGACGTCAGAAACGGGAAGAATTCTGACTGGAGTATATTGGGGGAAGGGGTGGAGGGTTTCAGAAAGGGGGAGAGTGAGAAAAGGAGAGAGCTTTCTTTTTTTTATACTTTGGCAGTCTCTAGGCACACCGTAGACCCATAATTATGTTCAAAAACGTCGGAAAAGTGCATTTGCACAATATGGGAGCTTTAAAACAGCATTGCATATTCACGCCGCTTGGAAATGCACACAATTAACAGCAAGGCAACAATACCAAACGCATACAGCAGCATTGTGTGCACGGCGGTACAAAATAAAGGCAAGTAGCCTACATTTCCCTACCTGGCTGTGACAGGGGACTGTGGCTGGCGTAGATATAAACAACGGTGCTTTGTTGTACTTGTCGTGAAAGTTCCCCGGACTTAGCCGTCATGTTTGGGTTCATAATATGGAGGTGCTAGCCGCACACAACTGGGTGAGTTTACTAATGCTATCCGACGCTAACTTGGTTTATCGGCTAAAGCACAGCCCCACATATTCACTGAATTAACCAGGAAGCCCGTTCTCCTGGTTCACTTTCCCTACGTCTTGTAGAATCCCGAGCGGCTGTCATACAGCACCGGCCGTCTGCAAATAAATTTTTCTCCTGTGTTTCTCAGCCTCTGTGTACACTGTCCTCCGACCGTGCCGATGTCGGTGATGTCGGGTCGTTCTCCAAACTGATCGGCTAAGCGTCATGCGATGGAGTGTAAAAAGTTAAATATTTTGAACTTCACGCGATGAGGCGTTACACACGTAGGAGCCTAAAATTGCCTGAAACGCCTCTACGTGCCTAAACCAATGGATTCTTATGTATAAATGCAGATTGTCTACGCCTCTATCGCGAACTACGCGTTTGGTGTGGGCGCACCTTTATTGTAACTAATAGGAATGAGAACAATACGTGGACTCCACAACGAATTGAAACGATTCTCGGCTCGTGCTCAAGTTGACGACCAGAGAAAATCTCCAGTGAAACAGCAGCCTCCCTCTTTAAGAGTCTGTCCAATTGGACATCCTTTAAACAGGGCTCCAGACTAACCTTTACATCCAGGTGCACCAAGCATATATTTTGGGTGCACCCAATTAGTGCTGCACGATTTGGTGAATTAGTGCGATTACAATTATAGTGGTAAATATTGCGATTTGTGATGTGATATAATAAATAAACGGTATTATGATTCTACCTGCTTGGTTTTCAAGGAAATTGTGAGATTATTTATAGTTTTGAAACCCAAAATTCAATATTTCAATTTAAAACATGTAGCTTGTACTAGGCTAGTAGTTATATTGTTGTATAAGAAATAATAAAAGTTCTAGTTCCCATTTTCTTATAAAAAAATGTTTGTTTCCCCCATGAAAATAAATGCATATCTTCAAAGTGCAAAGACAGAAGCAGAGTCTATAAACATACTGAAACTTGTGTGGGCGGTGGGCCTTCACTCTCATGTGTTGATAGACTGCCACCATGGACCTATTATAAGAGGTTGCCACCGACTTTACAAGTTTTAAACAGCACTTCTATCTGTTCAACGTCGCCGTACCCAAATTCTAAATATCCCCATATAGCAGACGCTGGGTTTGTTTTCGGCATAGTTCGGTGTCGGCAAGCTGTAATGCTGCTGTCCGTCGGCGTCCATGTTTGTTTAACTCACCGGCTCTTATACACATACGCTGACATACACACTGTCGGAGCGGCGCTACCAAAAAGACGAGAGGAGCTGTTGGCACAGCGGATATGGAGGGGGAGCAGATTCCACAGAGTGGGGGCAGACGCACAGAAGGCCCTGTCCCCAAAGGTCTTGAGTCTGGTGCGGGGGGTTGCCAGCTGGTCCTTAGCAGAGGACCTGAGGGACCGCAGGGGGGTGTAAGGATGGAGGAGGTCAGAGAGGTAACGGGGTGAGTAGGAGGATTTTGAACTTGATCCGCGACTTAACTGGTAACCAGTGGGGCTGATGTGCTGCCAGGGCTTAGTGCCAGTTAAAACCCTGGCAGCTGAGTTCTGAACATATTACAGTCGGTCCAAGGTTTTGGAGGGGAGACCTGTGAGGATGGCATTACAGTAGTCCAGACGGGTGGAGATGAAGCAGTGGAAAAGGGTTTCAGTGACTGAGTCTGAGAGTGAGGGTCGGAGTCTTGCGATGTTTCTCAGGTGGTAGAATGCAGATTTTGTGACATTGTTGATATATTTACCATAAATCGCAATCGCAGCCATTTGTGCGGTTATGGAGGCTATTTGCACTAGCTCACATCGTGATTGCGATTAGATTAATCGTGCAGCATTACGGCCACTATTACATTTAATATAATGTGATACATTTCAGGTGCACTGGTGCGACCAGCGAAAATATCTAGACGCACTCCACAGATTTTTGGCCGCACGTGCGCCTACAACAGGCGCACTCTGGAGCCCTGCTTTAAATAATAATATTCATAATAATTCAGAGTATTACTTCTCGTTACGTCCTTTATCATACAAAGTTTGCAGACTGGCTCGTTTACATTTTCAGCTTTCAGCATTGTGTTTTATATCCAAAATATGGATGATCTGAATGTTTGGCAACCGAAATGAGTTGTCTGAAAATAGCAAAATAAAAAAAGCTTTGGCTCTGTGATGCCACCCTTCTCTAATCCGTGTATCTTCCGTTCAATCCATATCCGTTTGGAAATCAAAACACGAAAAACAAAAATGTACATGTTTTTTTAATAATCATCCTCTCATCTACATTATATATTTTACTAAAAACACGTTTTTATCTATTTTTAATCACAATTCATGACCAGGATATCAAATATGAGAATAATGGCCTAAATGTTGATTTTGAAAAATACATGTTTCAATTTAGTGGTCGAGGTTCCGGTGTCGTGCGAAAGTTGAACGGAAGATACACGGATTTTCTCTGATCAGACCCTTTCAATTTAATTGTTCTGTAAGTTTTCAAAAATGAGTAGTATTTTACTCATTTGTTAAAGCCACTATGAGTAACTTTGTCCGTTGGCGGCCCCTTTGGACAAAAGCGGTAGTATTTTTACGACCCCAGCTGTCGCAAAGCTGTTTTCTAGCGCGTTCCGTTCGTGCAAGAGTCAAATTAATAGGACGCAATATAGTACATGTCCGTGTAGCCTATTGAAAGTGTGAGGGCACCGGACTCTTTTCAGCTCCGTGAGAGTGGTTAGTGACTCTGCATCAACTAATGCCAGTCAGTGCCAAACACACCTGATTGCGATGAGTTGATGCAGTGTCACCTAACTAGGCTACTCTCACGGAGCTGAAAGATTCTGTGTCCTCACAGAAAGCGAATGAACGAGAGACGGCAGTTAGTATGGATCACGATGAGGTAATGTGTTTATGTTGTTGTAAATAATTACTATTTCAGATGAATAATGGTCATCTGATGATGGTGAAGCAAAGTAAACTTTGTGTTAGTACCGCTCATTCATTTAGGAGTAAACACTGCAGTCTAGTTCGCTCCCGTGAATGTTTACATGTTGCTTGGCAACGTCCTCCTCCCGCCCGTCTATCACTCTCCCTTTTAGCTTTTCTTCATTGCATTCTCTTTTTTTTTCTTTGAAGGTTCAGCCCCGTTATCAGTCATTATGACGACAAATAACTGTCTCAAACAAGGCTCCCGCTCCCCTTCCCTCACCTGGAGGGATAGGCTTCTCAAATCGTGTTGCTGCGCCACACTGAAATCTGCGACCAATAACGGATATGTGACATAGAGCATGCACGCGTAAACCGAAAATCGGATTGGGTGTGCGACCAGACCAAAAGCAGTAATAAAAACTATATAAAAACGTCTTTCTTTGCACTGATGGTCTCGTTTGCTGTTAAAGGTAATTTATGATTATGAGAGGAAACATGAGGCTGTTTAAAAGATATTTAAATGTTACTCGTAGCTGCTTTTAATTAGTAAAATATTTTCTGATACGAAACAATGTACCAAATTGCATTAAAAAAATTATTGTGCCTTTCAAGCAAGAGTACCTATTTGCAGACCCATGGGGGAAACCATTGAAAACGGAAGCCACGCCCCAAACTCATTTCATTGGTCAGAATTGTAACCTACTCTGAATTTGTTGTCTTCTTTTTGTTTTACTGCCGGAGTTCACCTAGCGGTGAATAATAATACACAGTTTCCACCGGTTATGTGCTAGTACACAGTAAAATACGTCAGTTTGTTAAGGTGGCCAGGACGGTGGTAAAATGTAGATGTTGAGGTAGAAGATGAATGAAGCAACGAAGCTTTGTGTAGCCTACATCTTCTAAAATCCGTCTCTTTAATTCACAATTATCACACTAGGTCAATCACATACAAATATAAACTCTTATAAATAAAAGAGTTGATATTTGTATGTGATTGACCTACTTCTGATAATTGTGAATTAAAGAGACGGATTTCGGAAGATGTACCCAAAGCTTCGTTGCTTCATTCATCTTCTACCTCAACATCTACATTTTACCACCGTCCTGGCCACCTGGGACCCTTAACAAACTGACGTATTTTACTGTGTACTAGCACATAACCGGTGGAAACTGTGTATTATTATTCACCGCTAGGTGAACTCCGGCAGTAAAACAAAAAGAAGACAACAAATTCAGAGTAGGTTACAATTCTGACCAATGAAATGAGTTCGGGGCGTGGCTTCCGTTTTCAATGGTTTCCCCCATGGGTCTGCAAATAGGTGCCTCTCCTTTCAAGGGACCTAAAGCCGCTAACAGGAAGTGATGTCATGTCTTGTGTTCCAGGAAGCTTTTACGAACGCCATCACAGACCTGATCAGTGAGTTGTCTCTGCTGGAAGAACGCTTCAGGGTGGCCATCAAGGACAAACAGGAAGGGATCGAGTGATGACCTCACTGCCTGCTTCCGTTTGATGATTGGTTTATTTTTTTTATAAATAAAGTGTGATGTCACAATGTGTGCTGTGTTCTTTAACAGTCTGTTGGCTTGCAGCTCAGGTGTGACAGCCTCATGTCAGTAGCAGGTTGACAGGAAGCTTAATTATTCATGTCTTTATTTCTATAGATTTTACATTATATAACATTTATATCTCCTAGAGAACTATCTGATGCCTTTTTATAATGTCAATTTTCAAATTTGGCTTCTAAATATAACCAATTCAACTTCAGCATTTAAGTAACATGAATATATAATATAATATTATTAGGACATAGAGCAAAATGTTCCTTCTAAAGTTGTAAAATGTACTTAAAAAGTGTTGTGTTATAACATTTATGGGCTGTTTTATTTATTGAAAGTTTTATTAGGGCATCACCATAAGGATCAAGGGTGAGTTTGTGTTTGTGAGCAATAAGCAGAAAATGCAACAGGAGTTAATGTTATTTTAATGATGGTCCTTAGTGAAAGTCTTTCTGCTCATATAAATGGGAAAAGGGCCTCTAAAGTCACCTAGCGTCTTAAGAATTGTGTGCACCATGTCATCCCCAAGGTTTGTTATAATACAAGAGACCAACACTGAAGGTATACAGTAGTTTCACATAGTAAAAAAGACCGGTGCGTCTGAAAGTTTCATTATGAGGGTGTCATTGGTATGAATGGATGAATACATTTATTTCAGACATCAAAATAATATATAACAAACAAGAAAAGCAAAAAAATCTAATTAGTTCACAAATACAAATAAAAAGCATATTACACCATATATTTGATAAACCAGCATTGACATGCCGGAAAAGTAGTTGGTATTCAGTTTATGGTGGGGATGGATTGAGGGGACAAAGATTGTGCGGGGTGAAGAGCACTGTCACATGAGTGAATTTAGACTAATATCTATGACCCATTACTTACAGAACACAGTAAATATTGTTTTCTCTTGCTGCGACTCTACATTTCTATATGCAGAAGATAGAGAAGTCCATTTAGAAGGCACAAAAGAAGGAGGAGATGAGTGAATGTTCACAATGACAGGTCCTGATGTGGCCTTCTGGCATATTGAGGATGATACTAACTCAGTGACAGGCTCGTCATCCAACAGAAATAGAATTATAATCTGAAATGTCTGCTGGTTCCACTCTTTGTGTGTGTGACTGTGAGAGTTAAAAGACCTGATGTATTTTGTTGGTGTGTATTACTCATTTTGTGGGGACATTTTCCTGTTAAAACTGATATTGTGGGGATGTACCTTCCTTTTGGGGACTAAATGGAAGTCCCCATAACGCAATAATGATATTTTACGGTGAAGACTTGCTTTAGGTAAGGTTAAGGTTAGGTTAGACAAGTAGTGGTTATGATTAGGGCAAGTCAAGAAATTAATGTAACCCGTAATGTCCTCAGAAGAGATGAAAACAGGACTGTGTGTGTGTGCATGGATCCCAGGATGATCCCAGCCACTCTAAATGCTAATGATGTTTGTAGGTGAGTGATAGTTTCCAGAGAGCCTTGCTTTTCAGAGCAGCAGGGATAAAGCACAGAGAATAGAATCTACCTACAGCTATACAGAGGCTTCCTCATTTCAATGCAAAAAACTGCACAATGACCCAGCAAGAGTTTGAATATTTGCTTAGGATTTAGAAACTGTATTACCTGAGGAGACCTGTTATTATTTGGACTCAAGAAACCTTTTATGGAAATCCTCAGTCCGATTTGAAGGTAAAATGACCAGGTTGTACCTGCAAAGTTAAGGTGAGACACTGCAGGTTAATAGGGTCAACTGTTTAACTTCTGGATATCATCATGAAACTTTACCAGTTGATAACTGACATACAAAACTATTTCATTCATTTGTCCATTATTTTTTTAATCTTACATTAACAGCGCCTGCAAACCGATGACTAAAGAGTCCAGTATGTATTTTATGGCACTATCTTACAGCCTATCTAAATCACTCTTCCAAAAAATGTGAAGAAAACACTCCCACCCAAAACATGACACAAACTCCACTTCCATTAGTTGGAGCAGTACATCTGCTCTGTGTTCCAATACCCACACTTCCATACTATTTTGTATGCCTGAAAAAGATTTAGGATGTACCAATGCATGCATATTGAATGCAGTTTGCCAAATAATACCATCCAATAGCATTTTGCAGTATGGAAACCATCTTGCTTTAGTATGCAGTATAGTGAAAAGTATGGGGTTTGGAACGCAGGGTCTGCTCTGTCTTGTCTGAGAAGTATACAGTTCTGGTGTCCATGTTCAAAGTTTGAGTGAGGATAGGGCCTGTGATAGGTCTTCAATTGTCATGGAGTAGGCCTTCATTCTCAAAAGTTTGGTTGGATAAGTGAACTCTGCTGGAGATGGTTGAAGTCAATTTTCCCAAAAATGTTGCTCCACTTCTGAAGGACAAGAGGAGAAGTTACCCTATGCACTTGCTGCAGTGTGGAGTATTTGTTGGGCTGATCTTGTTTCACTTTATGTTTGTATATGTTGGAGTTAAACACTTGGCACTGTTAACAACTTAACCTTTTATTGGCCAATAGGGTTGATTATGAGGATCCCGACAGTAAACCCCAAGTTAGAATCACTTGGAATCATCCTTTAAAATCATCATGTATGACTGCTTTAACACCCTTGCCTTGAATATCAGTGCAGTGTGAGTATGTTCCCTTTAAATAACTTGAGAAATCTGAATGCACAGATGAAAGCCCATTTCAACACTGACATGCTCTGCAGTGTATATTCCTTTGTGTCCTGCTGCCCATTATGGCCATCGTCTCTCCAGCTACGTTTTGCCTGGACCAATCAATGAAGCTGAAATAGATTATAGTCTAATATTTTTTCCCCTCTTTCTTCTCAGTAAGACCTCTGTTCTTCCTTAAAGAAACACAGGTCTATTCTCTCCTTTGATGCAGAGGACAGCACACACACAAAATGAAAGAAAGAATATTCCTTTTTTCTTTTCCAACATGGTTATACTTTGTACATTTTTAATATACAGTATATCCGTAAGTGTTAAAAACTCTAAGAACAAACCCAAACTGAAAACTTGTAAAACCAAACGGTGGAAAGCAATTATTTAGAAAACATAGATATGATAAAAAAATTTAATTTTCTTTGTTAATTTACTGTTGTTTCACCCCTTCAAAGTGAGCTTTTGTCAAGTAGCTATGAGAAACATGGAATGATTTTTCCCACAGAGGGAAGTCTGAGGTTCTAGCTTTACAAAGCTGTCTTAAAAGTAAAGTAAAAGTAAAATATAATAATGTAGGGAATGCACAACATATACCTTTCTCATCATTATCATTAGTAGTATTGGTATATTACAACATGGCCATCTTAACATTATCCAAAAGCCCTACTGCTTAGACATGAACTGTTAGATTGGTATTCATAAGATGGTTCATATTGATTTCATTATATTTATTAGAACAATGTTTTGCCAACCTGTTCGTCTGGTATAAACCTTTTACAAGTTCCAATCACATATGACATTGGTACTTTATGTCACCATTGACAGTCTAAGGTATTAGCAGATATAGCTTACAACCTAGGCAAACATTGTGAATAGGGACTAGGGAGAGAATATTGTTTGTGTGAAATTGTGTTTTTGGCTTGGCTAAAATAGAAATAACATATGGGACACATATACAGTAATATATACAATAGCTGAAACCTTTTTCAAAGACTTGATGGACTGAAGATCCTGAAACAATTTGAGAAGTCCCGTGTGGCCATAGACACAGTGCGTTGTTTAAGAGCTTATAGATCCTCATACAGGTTACCAGAAAGTTTACATGGTAAATGGACGCCACTTATAAAGCGCTTTTCTCTGTTTTTTTAACGACCAAAAGTGCTTTACATTGTCTCACCCATTCACAAACACATTCATACACTGATAGCAGCAACTACCACGCAGGGTGCAAGCTAACCATCGGGAGCAATTTGGGGTTCAGTGTCTTGCCCAGGGACACTAAGGGTGTATTCACACATGGAAAGTCCGTTAGTTCACTTGCTTTGGTCCAGACCAAATAGAATTTGGATTTTTTTGTTTGGTGTGGTCCACTTTCATATTGCCCCTTTTGCAAGTGAACCAGCATTACGAAGCAAAACCACACGTGATCTAAGGTCATTCATTCATTGGACAGACATTCTGGGGTGGAGAGAAGCAGGAAGAACGAAGTAAAAACTGCGAATTTATCATTGATATAATATGGAGTTAAAAATAATAAAAATGCCTACATCTAGCCTATAAATAAAGAAGAAAAAAATCTAATTATTGTTGTTTCATATGTTTATAATATGTAGCCCTATGACAATGCCACGTTATGTGGCTTCTAGCCTACGATGTGAAACATAATTTTTACTGTATTTTTGCTGCTGGACGCGCGACTCGCGTGAAGAATAGGCTCAAAATCAGCTGGGTGTCAGTTCGGCGCAGTTCAGCACCAAACTGACACGGGGACAGTATTGACGGTCCCGTTGGGAAGAACAATAAAAACACACACTTCATGCAAAGCGCAGCGTGAACCTGTTGGCACTGTAGGCTACGGGAGACGCTCCTCTCCATCTGATCGCTGATCCGCACGCATCATTATCAAATGTAATATTTTCGCTCGGGGCTCCCGGTCAAACCACAACTAATCTTCCTAACAATGGCGACAACAACACTTTCCCATAATGTGAAGCTGATGGCGATTTATTAAAAAAGAAAAGAAAGAAAAGGCGCAGTGCTTCCTGCAATTGGGTCGGATCGAGTCCGGCCAAATTCACACCACAAACGAACTGCAGCAGAGTGCGTTTTGAAGCGCATCGAGACTACCTCTTCAGCTGGGTCTCGGAGCGTTTGTTTGGTCCGCCCCCGAGTGCGATTGCTGTATTCACACCTGTCTGAAAGATGCGCACCGAAGGTGGAAGTGCACCTGAGTTCGTTTCAACCGAACTAAACACAAGCCCCTTTTACACAGAGATTGCGGCATATTGACGGAACAACATCACTCCAAAATGCCGGCTTTGCTTGCTTCTGTGTTATTTACACAGAACCAAGCAACGCCGGCCTGCTGGCGCATCAGTAGTCCCTTTTACACAGCGCTCCGGAATGAAAGAGGTGCTTGTAAACAGCGTCAGGTGTGACGTAAACATTTAGCGCCGCGCCGGTCAGCTGCTTTACAACAACAACAATGGCCGGTGAATTGAGAGCAGAAGTGCTGGAGCTTGCAGTAAGAGGGCCGTATTTTACTGTCCCCACGATGTGCCAGTTGATCTCGCTACGCGCTGAGTCCAACATCACTGGGACAGTTAACCAAACTGACTAAATCAATCCGACCGCTTCACCTCTGTGTGTGTGTGTGTGTGTGTGTGTGTGTGACAGGTTGGTTGTGAGCGAGTCTCTTTGTGAGGGCAGCGATCTGCCAATCAGACATACACATACACATACACACAGTGTGTGAAGTCACGTTACTGTAGACAGAAATAAAGTGTGGATATACGCTCAGACTTAGGATAATAATAGCGGCGGCGGAATGTGTTAGCAAAACAGTAGCTCTGTGGCTAACAGCTGAGCCGGAGCCTTCAGTCAGCTGAAGCTGACAGTCTAGCGGGGCGAGCAGACTATTCCCCCGTTACTAGGTCGACCTTCAAGCTGAACAAGAGCCCTCCGCTGCGCGTCGGGCTCCTGCTTCAGCTTTTCGGTCTTTATTTCTAGCAAGTGACCCGTTCGCTATACTTTATCCCTTACTTAGCCTAGCTTTCCATTGTACAACTTCTCCTGGGCAGAAATAGACTCATACACTCTGCAAAATGAAGCGCGGGGGTTTGGATTGAGCAACGGACCTTATGATCAGCTAGATTATACACCGTTCCTTTTATTTGGTGATTTTTACGGGACATCAGGCCGCCGTGGTTAATGTTAAACACACGTCCTTCAACTGCTAACATGGTCGCATGTTTAGAACATAGACTATGGAACGTCAAACGCCCCCCTGTTCCGCAACAACAAGCTGGAGCATTTAAACAGAGAGGCGGAACTGATCGTGTCGGGAATCTTACTACCCCCCGAGGTAGTAAAATTCCCGGAACGATCACTCGCACCTTTCTTCCCTCGTTCCGCAACTGTCGCATTTACACAGCAGGGCGGAGGGCCGAAAGGCCGGCATATTCCCGGCTTTCACTGGCTGTGTAAAAGGGGCTACAGCATGTGTGAATACACCCTAAGACATGTGGAGGGTATAGGCGGGGGATCAAACCAACGACCTTTGCAGAGACAATGTTCCCCATGCGAAAGGCTTTATTTCCCTCTCACTAAGTAAGTACCAAACCTTATTGTAAGATGCAGATCCAGACAGGTCAATAGTTTACAATGTACCATCTATTCATAACGGTAGCTCTAACCCAATCCAGAGCTCCACACTGCTCTTTATTGACAGCAGTGAGACAGGACTGAGGCAAACCAGAGCAGGAAGATGTGTGCACAACACTTGGACCGATTCTAACTCAATACAACCGGTGCTCCAGTGATGTGGCATCCAGGCTGACAGAGATTCACTTTCCTCCTTAAAGGCTTTTGCACAGCGGACACGTCGCGAATAAATGGCACGAAAATGCAAATAATTTGGAATGTGAATTTTGACGCGTCTGAAGCGACGTCCTAGAAAAATCTCACTCAGTTCGAAAAAATAAAAGCCCCAATTTTGTGAAGCAGTGACATACAAATACCAGGAAGTGGTATTTTGAGTGTCAAAACACTGTCAAGTATAGCAGCAAAGAAAATTAATAAATATAAATGTGTTATGAACATCAAATAAAAAGAAATAAAAAATCAACAAAAGAGGAAGAGTGAGAGCACTTCAAAAAGAGTTGGCTTTGGTGAACAGGTGATGCTATTATAGATGGAAATGAACGAGAGATGCCAGCAGGGAGGAAGCATTTTTGTTTTTAGGCATATGGAAATGGATAGTATGCATTGTCGGCATGGTACAAGTTAGATGCACACTGCCAGCAGCAACAATGCTTACATACACAGTTCATGTCCTAGTGATATGTATTGAGTGAATTTTCTTTTCAGTGTGTTTCATTTTAAGGATCTTCTTGTGGCCCTTGAAGAGGTAAATTAACATATATATATAAGGTTATATCCATAAGATTTTCATTAAATCAAACCTTTTTTGACACAATTCATTTACCAACAACATCCTGTAAATACCTCCAGATATAGTTGTTTTTTTCATTCTCGGCCATTGCTACACTGGATTCAAATTGCCCATACATTAGATGGATTCACATTAAACGATGCAGCATGTAATCCAGTATCATTTTATTTCATTAATATCACCATGTCGCTGTTCACTTTATCATATCAGAGCTGCAAGGTTCCTGCTCATACAAACATACTAACATTTCCTTCTGTTACTGCTTTGAAAAAAGTAAAGATAATGTATCTGTCACTTTGGCTAACACTTTGCGTGATTATTGATCCAGAAATTGGTGTCAGAATTTGGAGTACACAGTGTGAATGTGGACATTCATTGGTAGACCTATGTCAGAGTTGGGGGGGGGGGGGGGGGCTGTAATGTTGTGGAGAGTAGTTTTCTTGGCACGCAAACACTCACCTCTTCACCGGAGTCTCAGTCAAATGGCCACAGTGTACCTTGGCTTATAGTTGATGAACAACAGGTGCATCCTTTTGTCCACACTCCACCCACATGGACCTGTATTGTCACAGAGCACTCAGTGTTTCATGATGGTTCCGGGAACTCTCAACTGTCTCATCTGAACACAGCACCTTGGGGTGTCAGGCTGCACTGTTGAGGAGGTCAACATTGTATAGCAACGATTCACCAACCTGACTTTTGGGGGCCTCGTGGGAATGAAATGCATGTTAACATGATTGTAATTATTAGATACAATATATATATGTCAAATATTATTCAAAGTACCCGTAAACCCAAATCCACAAAGTTATGTAGGCTACTTTGGGGAGTAGCCTAGGTTTCATGATAGTAAGCATCAAAGAGTCAAGCACTTATCAATCCAAATTAAAGATTTAGGGTCACACATCCACTAAGAATGGATTGCACGCGCTAATATCTCAATGAATTGCAGCCAAATAGTGCCCGGCAATCTGCTCCGTTTTAGCACCGTACCCACAAAGGAATTTTCACAAAGTATATACCGGCGCTTTCACGCCCACAAAGTTTGACAGCTGGGCGCAGTTCGCCCCCGTTTAGCGTTTGCGTGAGTGAGCGGGCAGGCCGGCCGTCAAGGGGGAAACATCTGTACAGTTGTCCTGGGCCCAGGAGGGGTAGGGGCACAGGGAGACACACAGAGAAAAAAACTAAAACAAACTTCTCATAGAAGAAAAGAGAAAAAGACGAAGACGCTGCTTTGCTTACTATTACTAAAATAAAATAAAACAACCTCAACAAGGATACCCTCATCCCACCTCTGTGCTGCAGCGTGTGATGCAGCATTTGGAGTATTTTATCCACGTGGAGCTGCAGGAGAAGGGGTCGCAGATCCACGTTGTTAACTTGATGTGCTGTGGTAGCCTATTAATTGCAATATGAGGAAAATTGTGTCGGGGGGACGGTAAAGACACAGCAGGCAGTAATGGGTCTCTTCCCAGGCGGGACTGTTTCAGGCAGCACTGTGTGCTTCTTCACACAGGGTCAAGACGATCGACTAGGATTTGATGGTGATGAATGTTCTATACTCTGCTTCACATCCACACAGGTCGGCTGTTACACACAGTTCACAGCTTTATACAGTGACATTGTTTTTAATAAAGCAGCCCTTATTGAATAAACCTGAGCTCCATCATCACTGTTTTTTCCTATGGATTTCCCTCAAAATATGACTCAATATCAATTCCATATAATTTAAAGTTCACAAGTGTTGAAGAGAGATAGGGAGCCAGAGAGAAGGGGAGTAGAGAAGGATTGCGCGACTTTAGTACACAACTTTCATATGTGGAAATTGCGCAACTAAAACGGCCTGTTGCAATTAGTGCCGGCCTTTGAGGAGGATATAATAAGGTGCCATTTGCAACAAGATTTATTTGCTTATTTGGATTTTAAATATGCCCTAATTTAAATACATTCAAATGAGATGCATCAAGTGAGTAGTTTCAGGGCAGTTTCAGTGCAGTCTGCACACATTTCCCCTTTGCTTGTGTAACCGGTGTATAATTATAAATAAAGTTGGTTGAGCTGCTTGAAAAATACAACGATGTCTTCTCCAAACATGCACTAGACTGCGGTGAGGCAAAAGGTTTTGCTCATCGCATCAGACTCACTGCCTTGACACAATCAATAATCAATAATAACATGCTATTTAGCCACATAGACTGGCCTATTTACAGCCCTCATAAAACTGACATCTTTTCTTCGATGCAAGTTCGTCAATTCATGGCTTAAAATCCTGAGCTGTGGAACTTTCAGCAGCCAAAATTAAATATCATGTTTATAGCACTGTAGTTCAATTTGAAAAGCAGGTTTGATTGTTTGGGGACAGTGGCTCCTAGGTACTGTATATGTTAAGTAACTTTAATAGGGAGATTACTGAGTTGATATCACTTTTTGTCAAGATCTGTGAATATCTCCTCACGATCTGCCACCTTTCCGTAGGACTTCTGTGTGTGCCGAAAATAAATCCAGTGTTAATACACAGCCTATGCTCTGTAAACTGGTATGTAGCCTAAACAAAGGTATAAGGGGCCCACCATAGCTAGGAACATGCCCGTTTACAAAGCCTAGGCTGTGCATTAAGACTGGCAATTATTGTCAGCACACAATCAGTACGGACAGTAATTGGATCGTGAGGATAAATTCTCTGATTTTGACAACAGGCATTCTCCTGAATCACTAACTCCTAAAATGCAGGATTGCATTAGTTTGATCAAGATGCACATCCCCCATGAGTGTAGATACACTTCGATTTAGATCATTTATGGCCAAATGACAACCTCAGGAATACATCAGAAAGAAATTTAAAAAGCCAAAACCATAAAAACTTTTCTAAAAAAAATCTTAAAAAAACATAATCTATAAAATGGGTCATGATAATTCGTTACAGTGACCATGTGCTCCTTTAGACAGTAGCATATGGAGCTCCTGGAATGAGCTGGCTAAAGTCATATCAGATTAGGACAGAGAAAATGCTTTTTTTCCACCCTACTTTTTAAATTCAATCCCATGTCTCTGAGGGCGACAAAAGAAAGATGTGGTGATGGCATTATATGATATTATATTGGATTTGATTATGCGTTATGTTCGTGACCTGCCCATGCTACGTGTGGGAGGAGGAGGGGGGGGGGGGGCTGTTGACGTCAGCGGACATCAGCAGGTAGCAGGGGCCGTGAGGAGCGCATATAAACTGGATGGCGTCCTCACTTCATCTCAACACACTGAGCAACCAACGTCTGCTGCCACTGACTTCACTGTGCAAAGGGACGGCAGATCACCACATCGAAGGTAATTTACTCTGTTTGTAGGCCTACTACTTTGCAAATCTTTGGAAAAGTTCGCCTCTAAATGTAAGTTGTACTACTCTATTCATGGCAGGGGGAAAAAAACGTGTTGATGGGATAACTCTTCAGCAGAAATACTTTTATTTTATTGTATGTTTTTTTTTAAATTCTAAATGTCTTTTCTTAGATGCAGAGGTGCTTTGGGATTATTTTCGTGTCGCTCATCATTTGCGCAGCTCTGTCTGAGACCATCGGGCTGGTCATTGCGGTGAGTTCACACAAGTTGGTTTAGATTTCCAGGCAGGTGCCAAATCATTTAGATATAGGCTAAAGGCTACACTGTAAACAATATTAAAAATTACAAAACAAAAGCATATACAATATTAAATTGACACATGAATGTATTTTGTAAAATAACTAGGCTATAATAAATCAAATTAATGCATTGGAATTAGGTTATTATTTATAATACAAATATTAAAATAGAGAGAGTTAGCCTAATGTATATAAAAAGGGAAATATAATAGGCATAGGCTTAATATGAAAATTATGTCATATAGTGGGTTTTACAGGAACAAGGGTAGTATGATAGAGAACAAGGATAGGTGTGGGAGTGTTGTCTACAAATCAGTGATGCTTGAGAACCGGGACAAAAGTCTTCCATATGTACATGCTGTTATCTTTAAAAATATATATTTTTAAACTTGTTATCTTCTCATGACGTCCAAAACAGTGTGTCCACAGAGAGGGTTTCAATCTTTTATATGCAATAAAACCTATTAAATTTTTTCATCAAAAGCAACAATAAATAATCTCTCATATCCATAAAAAACTGTTTTTCTTCAACACATTCATGTTTTATATGGTTTCAAAGTGGTGGGACACTTTTTGACACCACCGTCAGACAATCCATTATTTAAAATGTAAGAAAAATCAGCCAAAATAAGGGGCAGCTGTCACCATGAAGTACGTCTTGTCACATTATACCTCTGCAGAGTGCATTAGAGTCAGACAGGCTCTGATAAGTAGTTTTAGAATATTTTACATTCCAAATCTTGAAAGTCCTGCGTCAAGTAGTTCATACTAGCACCTATCATCAACAGAAAAACCAAATGGCTACTAGAAAAACTCAATTTGTTCTGTTTAAGAAACGTTAAATATGTCAAACACCGTCAGATGTCAAAACAATTTATATTAATTTCATATAAATTTAGAAAATATTTTTTGTGGCCTCTGTCAGTCTTGATGAATATTTGTGATCACTATACATCTCATGGGCCTAGCATAAATTGAGTGAAAATTAATTCGTGTTTTTGGTGTCTGACGGTGTTGACACAAAATAAGGAATGGCAAGGTAAAAAGCCCATTTTGATAAAAAGGACAAAAGCTGGGAGGTTGTGTCAAAGCTTAGCTCAGTAGCTTAGTATAGTATGTGTGCAACATTTTTAGGCAAGTTGTATTTTTGAGGATTAATTTTATTATTGAACAACTACAGTGCTCTCGGTCAATCCAAAATGTTAAAGAACCTAAACCTGAGTGTTTACGAAAGTAAAAGTGAGGTTTTGTCTTTCTTACGAGAATATATATATGTTTTGCTATTATTAGGCAACTATTAGTATGCAGAATTATTCTGCAACTAAATAAAAAAACGAAAATTTTCCCATCTCACTTGTTTATTTTCATCTGTTAAAGTGAGAATAATAAAACAACTCAAAATGTACAAATAAAAATATCCGACATGTAAAAAAATAAATCGGTGACCAATATAGCCACCCTTCTTTTCAAAAACTGTCACAAGCCTTCCATTCATGGAGTCTGTCAGTTTCTTGATCTGTTGACGATCAACTTTTTGTGCAGCAGCAACCACAGCCTCCCAGACACTGTTCCGAGAGTTGTACTGATTTCCTTCACTGTAAATATCCCGTTTAAGCAGGGCCCACAGGTTCTCAATAGGGTTTAAGTCAGGTGAGGAAGGGGGTCATGTAATAATTTTTTCATCCTTAAAGAGGACCTATGATGCTTTTTGACTTTTATGACCTATAAACGTTGTTATGATGATTCATAGTCATGCTTAACCATACTAAATTATCAAATAATGACTTACATGCATTTCGACGTATTCCCTGCTGACCGTCTGGGGTGTCTGTGCAGAGCACTAAACACTATTCTAGCCAGTCGAGAAGTCACGTCTTCAAAGCGGTCTACCCTTTCATAATTCGTGACGTCGCATAAAAATTCGTGACGTGACCACGCGGATGTTTCCATGTATGGTAATGCTGTCACTTCCCTGTTCGCGTCTGCCTCGCGCCTTTATAGGTCCATGCTCGCGCTTCCCGCCACTGAAAGTGTTCTGGAAGGAAGGTAACCAATCACAACGGAGTGGGGTTTGCAAGAGGGGGGGGGGGAGGGTAGCGGAGATGGCCGATGCACAGGCGGAGGGAGCGGAGATTGCCGAAGCACACACACTCAAGTGTTGACAGGATGTGCTGGATCGCCAAAATAAGAGAAAGAGCTTCCCGAAAATCTACATAGTTTTTTGTGATGTGATTCGTGTCAGGTTGCTCTATAGCAGTGTAAAACAAGAAATTAAGACCAGAAAAGTAGTATAATAGGTCCTCTTTAAGGATACTAAGTTGCCTTTAAAGATGAGCTAGTTGGACCTTTTTGGGTTGAAGATGGCCTCAAAATCAACTCCCAAACCTACTGCCAGTTTCTAGAAGATACTTTCTTCAAGCAGTGGTACAGGAAAAAGTCTGCATCTTTCAAGAAGACCATGATTTTTATGCAGGACAATGCTCCATCACATGCATCGAAGTACTCAACTGCATGGCTAGCCAGTAAAGGCCTTAAGGATGAAAAAATAATGACGTGGCCCCCTTCCTCACCTGACTTAAACCCTATTGAGAACCTGTGGGCCCTGCTTAAACGGGATATTTACAGTGAAGGAAATCAGTACACCTCTCGGAACAGTGTCTGGGAGGCTGTGGTTGCTGCTGCACAAAAAGTTGATCGTCAACAGATCAAGAAACTGACAGACTCCATGAATGGAAGGCTTGTGACAGTTATTGAAAAGAAGGGTGGCTATATTGGTCACTGATTTTTTTTTTTTACATGTCGGATATTTTTATTTGTACATTTTGAGTTTTTTTATTATTCTCACTTTAACAAATGAGAATAATAAACAAGTGAGATGGGAAAATTTTAGTTTTTTTATTTAGTTGCAGAATAATTCTGCATACTAATAGTTGCCTAATAATAGCAAAGCATATATATATTCTCATAAGAAAGATAAAACCTCACTTTTACTTTCGTAAACATTCAGGTTTAGGTTCTTTAACATTTTGGATTGACCGAGAGCACTGTAGTTGTTCAATAATAAAATTAATCCTCAAAAATACAACTTGCCTAAAGATTTTGCACACAGTGTATGTTGGATACATACTGTAGGGGAGAACGGGGTAATCTGAGCCACTTTTTACATTTGCTCCCCTCTAAGCGAGCTAAAATGATTTATCACTCAAATTTACACATTTCCCATTAATTCAGGACGTTTCCTAGAAATGGGCATTAGCAGAATTTTTTCAAGACAAAGGGCAGTGAAAATATGATTGTTTTAAAAAATTTTGTCATGTGGCTCACTTTACCCCAGCTGTGGGGTAAACTGATCCACTTACTTTTTCCACTCTGAAACTACCATAACAACACATTGTAACAGTAAGAATCCTGAAAGCTAGCCACACATTCCAGAACTAATGTTGGACTAGTAAAAGAATGATGGGGTTTGGTCAATTAAGCAAAGCAAATTTTCTAAACACTTGAAAGTAACTCTGAACAAAATCAAATACAACATATAATAATTCAAAAGGTTTTAATAAGATTCAAATGAAAGATAGAACCAGTTAGATTAGAACACAGTCTGGGGGTCAGAACACAGGACCCTTAGAGCCAGCTAGTGTCTGGGGGCCAAAGCATAGGAAAATCAGAACCAGCGAGAACAGCCTGGGACTCAGAACACAGGAGAAGACCCAACTGGATTATAACATCAGCCTGTCATACTCTACAACTAGGCTTACTCTACATTCCAGCCCTGAAGGTTACAGGGAAAGATGAGAAGGTGCTCTTTCCGTGTGGTTGCCCCAGGTCGTCTTCCTGGTGTATTTCCTTGGCATGATGGCTTTTCTACAATGTGTATGACATTAAAATAAAGGATATGTCATGTAATATTACATTAAAATATGTTTAAGACTAAACTTAACTTGTGCCTCATGGTGGGGGAAAGTGAGACAGTGGCTCACTTTCCCCCACAGCATTTGGCTCACTTTCCCCCACCACCACAATTTGAGAAAAAACTACCTCTCTTAGCATTTCAGGCTAATCTTCAGTTATCAGCATCACATGGTTTAATTTGTTGGTAGTTCATCAACACGTATGATAGAAGTTTTTCTACGTGAATACATTTGCTTTGGCACAACAGTTGATTAAGTTGACAGCAAGAAAATTTACTTTTACATGCAAAATACCTATTTTGGTGAAAAAAACATGCTTACCACAGCACCATGAGGTCCTCTTTTTCAGGGCCATGGGGAAATGAGAGGGGCTTGAAAACATATATCTCACATGACCACAAATGTTTTCCGTTGCCTAGATACAGGGGGTGGCTCACATTACCCGATGCCTCAGATTCCCCCGTTCTCCCCTACATGTAATTTAATTTGCCTAAACATAGGGTTTGTATTTTTTCAACATTGCACCCTGTTTTATCCCACTTCTCAAGTATCACTGAAATGTATATACACACAAATAATTGCATAATTCAAGTATGCAGTTTGGATAGGGAGCATAGCCTATACAGCACACAGAGGCTGATGTTTGGGTTGTAACACATTTTCTTTGTGGTAACTAATTCATATATGTGATTAAAAAACATATTTTCATATTTATAATTGAACAGACTTGAGACAAAATTGATGAAGGAAAAGACATGCAGTAACATTTGTTAAAAACAATGAAGGCTGGATGTTCTGAGTGTATCTGTGTATCCTGCAGGCAAAGGAGAAACGCGGCTGGACTCTGAACAGCGCTGGCTACCTATTAGGTCCCCGTAAGTACTGACACACACACACACACACACACACACACACACACACACACACACACACACACACACACACACACACACACACACACACACACACACACACACACACACACACACACACACACACACACACACACACACACACACACACACACACACACACACACACACACACACACACACACACACACACACACACACACACACACACACACACACACACAATTTAGTTTGGAACAGAATATCTTAAACAATCATGTATCCTTACAGCATTACTTGTGCTCCTAACATTTCCCTACAATATTCTATACAAACATGTTACAGATTTAGTCAATTGCTGTAACGGAAATTGAAAACAATTTTACTTTGCTGAATTATGAACTTAAAGGTGGAGCGATTTCTGGAGATTTCCTTTTGTCAAAATAAGTAAATAAATCCTCACGATCCGCTTCCTGTCCGTAGTGTGTGTCCTGCGTGACAAATCCTGTGTTAATACACAGCCTAGGCTCTGTAAACGGGCATGGTAGTGGCCCCCCTTTCTTTACATACCCCTTGTTTTTTTTCCAGACACTAAGTTCCAGATACTAAGTATACATCCACTCATTCCCTGTTGAATTAAATGTTGGCTCAGACCAAGGTATTGGGCATCAGGCAGGTACACCTGTCCAGTCATACTATCATGCTATCTTTCTCTCTCTGCGTCAGTTTGCCTCACAAAGCATCTGCTTTCTCTTGAGTCTTTCAACTTCTCCAAACACAAATACATCAGAAGATTTAAAGCCAGCTGTCAGGGGCTAATACCATTGCACTTCTGAAATGTGCATGCTTTGACCAAATGCTAAACAGGAGCAGAGCAAGGAGTGAGGCACTCTCCTAAAAAAATTATGATACACTGGCAACATTGTGAGGCCATTCAGTAAGTTCAGAGGGATGATCATAGTCACAGCAAATAGAACAGGAGCAGCTTAAAAACAAGCTGGCTCTAGTTTCATGTTTTATTGGACATACAGTGATATTGAACCCCTCATTCAACTCTCAGTAAGACAGTGAATAAGGCTTTTTCCTAAATGTAAAATTATTTAGATATAAAACTATTTCTTACTGCTTATTGGTATACTATGTTAAAACACCTGGTATGATACACTTTTCTTTAAATCTTACACACTGCCATAGAGCTGTGGCTAAATCTCATTAGGAAAGCAGAGCTCAGATGAATTACTTGAAAATGTTACTGTTGTAACACGGCTGACAAAAGAGAACTATCAGGCTCATCTTCTGTGCATCAATGCTGCTCTGTTTCTTTGTCCCTGTCCACTGTCTCCACTGTGTCAGATCATTTACTATAATTTAAAGATTGCCTCATTACCTTTAGAGAACATTCAGTGACCATACTAGGTATCCAGATGTGTGTGTGTGTGTGTGTGTGTGTGTGTGTGTGTGTGTGTGTGTGTGTGTGTGTGTGTGTGTGTGTGTGTGTGTGTGTGTGAGTGTGTGTATGTGTGTGTGTGTGAGTGTGTGTATGTGTGTGTGTGTGTGTGTGTGTGTTGTTGTTGTGTCCAAATCAGTCCAGAGCAGGGACCCTAGAAATGTTTTTCCTTGTGTGTGTATGTGTATGTGTTTGTGTGTGTGTGTGTGTGTGTGTGTGTGTGTGTGTGTGTGTGTGTGTGTGTGTGTGCTTGCGTATTTGCGTATTTGTGTGTGCTTGTGTGTGTGTTTTTGTGTGTGTGTGTGTGCGCGCGCATGCATGCATGTGTGTGTGTGTGAAGCCCCGGTAAAGGTTGCTCCTGCCTCATCCTGTGTTGCAGGTCGTATTGATCACCTAATTCAGATAAAGGATTCTCCCGTTGCCAGAGGCAGAGACCCGCTGGTCACTCAATGTAAGATAGAAGCCGTCCGGCCGCTGCAGGGCCTTGGTGTCACGCCCAGGGAATTGCTCTGTCCAAAAACATCCTCTTCCTCTTAGCTGCTTGTGCCATCCAAAACATTGCATTTCTCTATGTGTTTCATGGCATTTATTTTGATCATATTTTTGACAAACAACACATACAACAGTATTTTACATTGTAGGATATGTCAGTGGTGTATATAGGCAAGAATAGTATTTTGGAATCGGCTAGTACAAGAAGTTATCATCAAGTGGCCATCAGGGGAACACAGCAAAACAAGGGCTTTACAAACAGCTCAAACAAATATCATATTCAGGCAACACAGAAATGTTGACTTATACCCTTTTAAATATATTTGATGTAGCGTGATTATGCCATGTACTGCCTGCCTAGCAAGAACTACATGCACCTCACAGAGATAAGTTCACTAATGCAGTGGTTTTCAAACTGTGGGGCAGAGGGGGGCTCAGATGAATATGTGAAAAAAAAAAATATATACAGTCATATGAAAAAGTTTGGGAACCCCTCTCAGCCGGCATTATAATTGACTCTGCTTTCACACAAAAAAGATAAAAGTGGTATGTCTTTAATTTACCAGGAACAGCTAAGTACTGGGATGTTTTCCAAACAAAGATTTTTTGAAAAGCAGTATTTAGTTTTATGAAATTAAATAAAATGTGAAAAACTGGCTGTGCAAAAATATGGGAACCCTTGTGGTCTTGCTGATTTTAATGCATGTAACAGCATGTAAAACTGAGGACTTTAAACACAAAATTGGTTGGATTATGTTGTTAAGCCTTGAACCTCATATAAAGGTCTGTTTAATCATGATAAAAGGTATTTTAGGTGCCTAAATGCAAGTTCCACTTCTCTTTGACTCTCTGCAGAAGTGAGACAGAATGCGATCATCAAAACAGCTCCCAAAAGATCTTAAAAACAAAGATTATTCATTGTCATGGTTTAGGGGAAGGCTACAAGAAGCTTTCCCAAAGGTTTCAATTGTCATTCAATTTTCTACTGTAAGGAACGTTGTCAGGGAATGGAAGGACACAGGCACAGTTGCAGTTAAACCCAGGTCTAGCAGACCAAGAAAAGTACAAGAGCGGCATATGCAGCGGATTGTGAGAATGGTTGCACACAACCCAAAGATCACCTCCAAAGACCTGCAAGAACATCTGGCTGCAGATTGTGTATCTGTACATGGTTCTACAATTCAGTGCAATTTGCACCAAAACATCTGTATGGCCGGGTGATGAGAAGGAAGCCCTTTCTGCGCCCACGCCACAGATACAGTTGCATGGAGTATGCAAAAGCTCATTTAGACAAGCCAGCTTCATATTGGAAGAAAATGCTTTGGACTGATGAGACAAAAATTAAGTTATTTGGTCTTTATAAAAAGCAGATGTTTTGGTGCAAATTGCGCTGAATTGTTGAACGATGTACAGATACACAATCTGCAGCCAGATGTTCTTGCAGGTCTTTGGAGGTGATCTGTGGGTTGTGTGCAACCAAAAACACCATTCCCCTAAACCATGACAATGAACAATCTTTGTTTTTCAGATCTTTTGGGAGCTGTTTTGATGATCCCATTCTGTCTCACTTCAGCAGAGAGTCAAAGAGAAGTGCAACTTGCATTTAGGCACCTAAAATACATTTTCTCATGATTAAACAGACATTTCTATGAGGTTCAAGGCTTAATAACATAATCCAACCAACTTTGTGTTTAAAGTCATCAGTTTTACATGCTGTTACAGGCATTAAAATCAACAAAACCACAAGGGTTCCTATATTTTTGCACAGCCAGTTTTTCACATTTTATTTTATTTCATACAACCAAATACTGCTTTTCAAAAAATCTTTGTTTGGAAAACATCCCAGTACTTAGCTGTTCCTGGTAAATTAAAGACATACCACTTTTATATTTTTTTTGTGAAAGCAGAGTCAATTATAATGCCGGCTGAGAGGGGTTCCCAAACTTTTTCATATGACTGTATATATATATATATTTATTTTTTTGAGTTTGTGTTTTTGATATTAACATCATATTAAGCAAACGTAAGTTTTCATACAAAAAAGGAATACAATGTTTTGGTCTAGATTGTTAATAGCCTAATAATTTAACCCGATCATCTGGGAGATAATCCGAGGTTAACTGATCACGTCACATTCACGTCCAGTTTATTTGCCCTCAGTTGCCCTTGCAGTCTATAGCCTATTTCAGCCTTGTCTGTGGAAATAAAGATAGCTGGACAAGAGTTATTCTGCTTCGTTCCTCTCACTGCATTTAAATGCATTCATTATATTACAGAGAAATATGTCTCGTTAAAGAAAAAGAGCTCCAAGCCCAACCCAGAAGACCCTGCATAATACTTTAATTTAAATTAATATTTTTATGGAAAATCCATGTGTCTTTCTTCAATAGCTTCTAATTCATCCGACCCAGTGTCTCCAAATTATTTGTTCACACAAAATTCCTCAGATTTAGCCTCTTAATTTTCCTCTCAAAGTGCACCAGACGAATGCATTTCAATTAAAAAAGGTAAAAAAAATCTCCCAGGGGGGCATACCCCCGGAACCTCCTAGGAGGGTCTAGTTCTCTGCTGGCTACTACTTTCACCCAGCAGGACATTGGAGGCACTAGCGAAAAAACACTGGGTGTGTGAATGACATTTAACAGTAGTCAATAATTTGGGCAAGTCTTTCTGCCTATCTTTCTCACTCCACTGCACTAAAAATGCGCTGAAATTTGTTCTCTGAGGGGGGGCTCACTCTTTCACACTTTGAAAACCCCTGCACTAATGCATTCACACTGGAACTTTCTTTCTAAAGATTTATGAATCAAATGCTTTTACCAGCTCATATTTTAGGTAGGTCTTGGCTTGACAGTGTGAAAATTAATAGAATAGAATAAGGGTTTATGATTCTGATTCTGATGATTATTCAGCCTCAACATACAGTTCAGAACACATTTTACATTATTTTTTGCCAATCTTGTGGTGGTAACGTTACATCAGCTGCTAATGTCTTTTGACCAGGGGCCTATAGAGACAAGTGGAGCCCTTTATACTTGAAAAAAAAACTATTCAAATACATTTTTTTTTCCATCCTGAGGTCACGCCAGTGTCATGTATTTTAATTGGACGTTTTAAGCACATAGTTCCACACTCACCCAAAGGGTTCAGGGGTAACCAGCTCAAGCACTGCTTTAGCTAATGAGCAAGCCAAGCCAAGATGAGTCAAACAATTCCAGGTACTTAACATCATTAACCTATAATCACAGCTCACCACCAATTAGACTGTAGGCCTAGAGTTGTGTGTGAAACTAAATGATAAACACACATACCTGAACAAATGAGCAATACTGAAAAAAGGAAACAGTCTGATACAGATATTTTCGGTTGTTCCGTGAATATACATTTTTATTCATTTAAAAATAGTTCAATGTGAGCCCCTGTTTGTACATCTCAGGCAGAGTCATAGAAAACTATGCATCGGTAAAAAAAATAAAAACCTGGCAATTTAAAGTGCTGCATAATTAAGAAGATATTTGAGCCGTCTTGCAACTCTATATCATTTCCACGTAGCCATGATTGACAAATGTTGTCATGAATTCAGAACAGAATGGAATGTAAAATAAATACAGACAAATGTAAAAAATACAATTCTGGTTGATATCATACAAATTAAGATATGATGCGTCATCCAACAAGCAGGACATAGCCGCAGCTTGGTTAATAGTAAAAATAAAAATCATCCACATGGTTAAAAAAGTAAGGATTCTCACATCAGAAGCTTTTATATACTATCTATGATCAGAAGGTGCACAACTCTTTGTCTTGTCCTAGCTTGTCATACTGGGATGAGCTTTACATTTTAACATGAAAAGTCCTCATCACGGTATCACAACTTGATAATTATTATCTTTAAGACGTGATACACATCACGTTAGAACTTCATTCTGAACTATTTTTTTATTTCCCATCATGCCTAAGTTACACAGCAGAAATATCACAAACCACTAAAATGGATCAAAACATTTGAAAAAAGATGTTCGCTATGCTATATGTGTTGCTGTTGAGCTAATATGAGGACTTTGAACTCAGTAAAAGTCTGCTGACTAGACCCATGGAAATTCAGAAGCATTCTTCAAGTGAGTTAATGATGCACCCACCTATGCCCAGGCAAATCACTTTGCTCGTCCATTATTTTACTTTTTCCTCATCATTATTCTAATGCATTTCCCTGTGTGTTAAAACTGCCGTTCATCCTACTTTTAAATGTGCTTTTTTCATTTTCTTTCTGTTGGTAATATCCCCGTTTTACTGCAATTCCATGAGCCAAGCCCTGCAGGTGGTCCGTAAAAGTTTGGAAATTGAAACCAAACAGTTACAAACCAAATACTATATGCTGAAATAACCAAGTGTAACAACAATGTCCTTTAGCACTTCTTACGAGAATTGGGTAGAAGAGGTGTGTTGTTTGTGCACTGTGTGTGCATGTGTTTCTAATGTATGATGCTTCTGAAACAGTGGGATATTTAGGAAAATGTGTGTGTTTTTCGGTAGATTAAAATCATTTCCTCCTGTCAAGAGATATTTTCAGTTTAAAGGAATAGTTAGACATTTTTGATTTTTTTTCTTTTTGCTTCATTCTACGGCTCAAGGAAAGACGACAGAAACCGTTCCTGTAAGTGCGTGCGTCGTTGATATAGAAATGGACAAAGGTAATCCAGGTTAGTTTAGCTCAAACACTGCTTTTCAGGGCAGCAAGACAAAAGATAAACATTTTAGAATCAAATACATACGGGAAAGAAACCAAGGTGTTCTAAAATGACAAAACGTGTGAGGCAAAAAGCAAAACATTTAAAATTATGAACTATTCCTTTAAGCGAGTACTGAATTTATTTTCAAGTGAGTTGGAACATTGTGCTGCTTTGTATGACTATGTTGAATGTGAGCTCTCTTCATTGTCCAGATGGAATAGATGGACACAGGACACTGGGAGAAAAGCAGGGACTGGCTGGCAAGAGGGACATGGGCCAGGAGGAGGACTTCAGAACAGGTGTGTTTGTCTCTCTCTCTTCCTCTCTCTCTCTCACACACACACACACACACACACACACACACACACACACACACACACACACACACACACACACACACACACACACACAAAATACAACTATTCTCTATCTACTGTTAAAGGTGCACTATGTAACTCTGGGTGTGTCTGAAAAGTGAAAGTTTTCTAAGGTGTAGTCTGAATAAACAAACTAACTTGAAAATATGATCCCTAGAACACTGTTTGAAGTTAGAAAGCTTCCTGAAAAGTTACTGCTTCTCTGTTGTTGTTTACAGCAGCAGGGCCCACAGTTTGGTTTACAAACATATAGAACAGAGCTTTGACGTGCCCATTATTTCCATAATATTGTAATTTTCTCACCATCTTTACCAATCCCAGAGAGCCTCCAGAGATCACATGACGCTATTATATCTTAGTTATTGAAGTACACGTCAAATAATACAGAGTTTTGTTTCGCTCCAGAGGGGTATACTACGAAACAAACTCAACAGAGCCCGGCTCTCTTTTTTTGATCTGGTTCAATATAACACATACCCTCGCTCAGATCTAACCGGTATCACAAAGGAAGTTATCAACCTCTTATGTTGAACGAGGGTTTCGGCTTCAGGCTCTGTGCGCGTCCCCATGAAAGGGGGCGTTTGACCCGTCATTTGACTCTGCTTCCGCACAGACTGGACTGATCTTGTGCCGCTATTGCCTCGTTTCCACCGAGTAGAGCGGGTCGGATCGGAGCGGTTCGGTCCGGGTAGTTTGGCTTTTCATTTGCCAAAAGTTGGGTATGGTACGGTTTAAGCGCACCTAACCGCTCTGAGCCGCTCCTAATCTCAGTACTCCTCCGTTGGGGTACTAGCCGTCTGAAAGGGTGCCGAAAAGGCGGAGCTACACACTGCCGTCATTTGATTGGTCGAAATAATCATTTCCGCCATGTGTAGTCATATCGGCAACTTAAGAGTGAAGAGAGTCCTGTGTTTTGGAGAAAATCTGAGCACAGCACTGTTTATTCTGTGGTGTTTTTCCTCGTCAATAAATTAATCAGTTGGTTACACTGTGTTCCACTGCTAGTCACGTAGCTGCCGCAGCCAGCACTGTTCGCTCACTGTCTCTATGAGTTGCACCGAGCCGTCTCTGTGTGTTTACGCCAGATAGTAGTAAATACACGCTCACAACAACACGGGGGGAATTACAGTGCCTTGCAAAAGTTTTCATACCCCTTGATATTTTCGACATTTAGTCACGTTATAACCACACACGTACATTTATTTTATTGGGATTTTATATGATAAACTGTTACTAGAATTATTTCATCAAACTACCCAAGTGTTTGAATAATTGAAACTGAGTCAGGCCTTCTTGAAAGCAGGTGAATTTACTTGCAAACAGCATACAAGGGAATCAACAATGTACCTGGATTGATACATGGTTGAATACATCGAATGAACAGTGTACAGAGATTATATGTAGTGAAATGTGTAGGCGTATACACTCGGTTTGTGTGTCCAGCCCGTTTTGCTGGCGAAAGCAGAAACATTTTAATTAGGCAGATATTCCCAGAAAGTCGGCTGGTGTTATTCTTCATATGTCTGATAACAGAATATGGGGAGTGAAACTACTGTGCACATGAATGCGTCATACCTCTGTATGTGCCAAAATCTTATTAGGCAGTTTCTTCTTCAAGGCTAAACAACAACTTGTAGCAAAACACTTTGGAGTTCTTTAAGTTTGGGACAAAGTTCAACAGCCAGAAAGCATGTATTGTGCATTAAAATATTATACAATAAAGCAAATGAAATTCTGTTAACATTCCACCCTTTTTATAATATTTAATGCTATATTCAGGTAACACTTCAAAGCAAAAGGGCAAAGCATATGAGTAAATATATTTCATTCAAGCAGAATATCAAGTACATCAACATTACAGTTGTGAAATTGCAAGTTTGTGTACTGGTGCTATATCGTCTATGTACAGTTTCAGAGAGGACAGTCTTTGTAGAAGCCAGGGAACAGGAACCAAGATCGTCTTGATGGTCAACAAGTCCCTTTGTGGCATTTTGACGCAAAGTGTCCTTCATATCACAGTCACTGGGGGAATGGTTAGGCATTACCATAACCTATTCAGATTGTTCCTCAGTGTCCAATTGTCCTTATTGAAGCATGGTCAGCTTCGTCTTCTCCTTGCATCTGAAACAGAATGAATTTGAGCAGTAACATGTTCTCAAAAGAAATGCTCATCATTCTGCCAGGGTTGTTTCTAAAATATCATCCTATCCATTTTGCTTGCTCTAGATGTCACAATTAACGCACAACAACATTTTAGGATAGGTTTGATTTCATTCTTCAGTTCACATTTTTTGTCTGTGTTTGGGTAGAATTCGCACACACATTGTCTGTGTCTGGGCTCAGTTACACACACACATAGTGCCACCCCTTTTCTCACTGCACGGAGACTACGTCTCCCACGCACATTTTTGCACAGACTGAAATCATACACACACATTCTTGTGCTCTCTCCTTTTCTCCTTTTCACAGAGACTGAGTCTCAGTTAGACACACATGTATTTCATTCATCACATAACACATTATGATCACATTGTTCAGCACACAAATCCCTTTTAACTTGTAGTTCAAATCAAAAGCATTGAATAATTCTTGTTAGTGAACATTTTCATAAAAAGAACACAAAAGAACGCTTTTTTTAAGTTTATGCTGGGACTTTAAATGATTGACTGCACCTTTAATCTTTAAGGTTCACTATGGGGCTTGGATTGGCAAGATATTTAGCTCTAAACTTTAAAGCGTTTAGCAATTTAGTCAGAACTCTGGTCATCTTTAGGAGACAAGCATTTTATAACCCATCATAACAGCATAACAATTGTATGCACACTTACTAAAACCTTTTATCTCCCTTCCCCTACATACTTTTTCTTTCTTTATAACATCCATAAACAATCAGTTCCAAACAATCTTTTTCCTCTTACACTTTCAACAACATTCTCTTATTCCTCTCTTTGGCCACCACCTTTCTCTTTACTGTTCTTTATCTGATTCTCTGGACCTGCCAGCAGAAGAGCAGCTGAGGAGCCGGGGTTTTGGGTCTCAATGGAAAGAGACACAGGAAGGGGTAGAGGAGACTTTTCTTCACCAGTCTCCTTTTTTTCCTAATGTCTATCTTATCATTATCCATATTATGTAATTACATTTTTAAAATGTAAAATCTAATATCAAATTACCCAGTAATCTATTTAAACAGGGTGAACACCCCTATTCCCTCCAATTGATTAACAAAATTCACCAATTTAAAACTAGAACACCCTATGTGATGTATTCTAAACAAAACTAATAAGTCTACTCTGCAGTTGTAGACTATTGACAAACATAACAAAACAAAACAAATAAACAACCTGTCATAGACTAACTCCCTGGAGCAGTACTATATCCCCAGGCTAAGTAACAACAAGCAGCCAGATATCAATTTGTTTCCATAAAACCTTCCCGAATTACAAAGAACTCTCAGTTTAATGGAACAAACTATATCTGTCAGAATAAAGGGACCACCCTCGACCCCACACTAATGATCATTTAATTACGTACGTGAGACTTTTGTTTTTGACAGTGTAAATTCTCAAACACCAAAAGCAGTCAGGCTCCCACGGATGGACCCAACCAGTCAGAGACAAACCCCCGGGAGCAGAACCCTGCCGGAGTATATCCCAAAGTGTTTGAATAACCAAGCTGGGCAACACTACTACTAGGAATTTTCCCCGAGATGGACTATACCAAAATGGAAAACACCACCATCGATAAACTAGTTTATCTATCTAATACATAAAACAAAGGAATTCCTAATTCCTGGACAAAACAAAATCAGCTGTTTATATTCACCTGATTTGAAGAAAGCCTCGACTCGCTCAGTTTTGGCTCTGGATTCCGTCACCCCTCCTCCGTCCAAGTAGAGTCTGCAGACAGCCTCTTTTGTAGCTCTGTTTACTGGAGGTCTTTTGTCGAGAGATCTTGGACTCCCCCGTTCACGGTGCAGGCTCTTCTTGTCCAGAGAAGAAGATGTTGGATCCGGCTCGAAGGACCATTTGTTACTAGAATTATTTCATCAAACTACCCAAGTGTTTGAATAATTGAAACTGAGTCAGGCCTTCTTGAAAGCAGGTGAATTTACTTGCAAACAGCATACAAGGGAATCAACAATGTACCTGGATTGATACATGGTTGAATACATCGAATGAACAGTGTACAGAGATTATATGTAGTGAAATGTGTAGGCGTATACACTCGGTTTGTGTGTCCAGCCCGTTTTGCTGGCGAAAGCAGAAACATTTTAATTAGGCAGATATTCCCAGAAAGTCGGCTGGTGTTATTCTTCATATGTCTGATAACAGAATATGGGGAGTGAAACTACTGTGCACATGAATGCGTCATACCTCTGTATGTGCCAAAATCTTATTAGGCAGTTTCTTCTTCAAGGCTAAACAACAACTTGTAGCAAAACACTTTGGAGTTCTTTAAGTTTGGGACAAAGTTCAACAGCCAGAAAGCATGTATTGTGCATTAAAATATTATACAATAAAGCAAATTAAATTCTGTTAACATAAACCAACACAAAGTGGTGCATCATTGTGAAGTGGAATGAAAATGAAACATGGTTTTAAAAAAAATTTATAAATAAAAAACTGAAAAGTGTGGCGTGCAAAAGTATTCAGCCCCCCTGAGTCAATGCTTTGTAGAACCACCTATCGCTGCAATTACAGCTGCAAATCTATTTGGGTATGTCTCTACCAGCTTTGCCCATCTACAGACTGACATTTTTGCCCATTCTTCTTTACAAAATAGATTGAGCTTCAGATTTACCATCAGATTGGATGGAGAGCGTCTGTGAACAGAAATTTCCAAGTCTTTCCAGAGATTCTCAATTGTATTGAGGTCTGGACTTTGACTGGACCATTCTAACACATGACTATGCTTTGATTTAAACCATTCCATAGTAGATCTGGCTGTATTTTTAGGCTAGTTGTCCCTCTGGAAGGTGAACCTCTGCCCCAGTCTCAAGTCTTTTGCAGACTCTAACAGGTTTTTCTGTCCTGTATTTGGCTCCATCCATCTTCCCATCAACTCTAAACAGCTTCCCTCTTCCCTGCTGAAGAAAAGCCTCCCCATAGCATGATGCTGCCACCACCATGTTTCACAGTGAGGATGGTGTGTATAGGGTGATATGCAGTGTTAGGCCCTGTTCTCACGGCAACACGAAACGGTGCAAACGCGGAAAAATTCCCGCGGTTGCACTATATCATGTACATGAAAACAGCAAACGCAAGCATGAAACCGCAAGTTTTTGAGATCACCTCCCAGGGAGGATTTTTTGGAAAACACAACGGTTTTGGTTTCGTGTGAACACCGAAACCATTTCCCCTGGTAACGCTGACGTCACGGCTCCACTTCACGTATGCATAGTCTATAACATTTGCTGTCAATACCCACACGCGAGTTATAAAGTTAGAAGACAACATAACGTGCAGGGCTTAAATAGGCCTATAACACTCGCCAATTTAGTCTGTAGTCTATTAGTAAGTTATTGATACCATGCACCCGCCACTTTGTCTGGGGAAAGATTTGTGCTCTGCCGCTTTTTCTAGCAAAATAAACTTGTGTACACGGCTCTCTCTACATTAAAAAACACTATCCATAGTTCAGCGCGCAGCGGTTAACTTACTGTTCAACAAAAGGAGCATTAAGGCTATGGCTTCACAGTAAAAGCATTTCACTGGCTAAACATTAACAGCATTTAACCGGACAAACGTGAGTTGACTTTTATTTTGAAGTACACCTAACAGGAAAAGTAGCCGCTCACAAAGCCCCTTCACTATCAGCATGTCTTCTGTTTTCACGAGTTCAATGCGGTGAAATAAGAGGACAGAAAGCTTGTCATTTACAATACTTGTAACCCCAAGCTTACACCAACCGCTTTATGAACGTTAGTGGCATTCATTTTCGGTTTCAGTAAGGTTTTATGCATCAAATTGTACCGGAAAAGCTATCTACTACTACCTTGTACCGCCAACTGCTGGCCTGGCATGCTTACTACATCGATTTCGTCCCGTTTCCTCTGAAAACATGTGCACGGATGAAGATGTCAGATAAAATGTGTCTGAACGGGGTTTAAAAAAAAAAAAAAAAACGGGAAAACTGTCACGTATTCACCATGAGAACAGGGCCTTAGTTTCCACCACACATTGCATTTTGCATTCAGGCTAAAAACTTCAAGTTTGGTCTCATCTGAATATGCTGTGTCCCCCGCATGGCTTGTGGCAAGTGTTGGAGGAAGGTGCTCTGATCAGATGAGACCAAAATTGAAGTTTTTGGCCTTAACGCAAAGTGCAATGTGTGGCAGAAAACTAACACTGCACATCACCCTGAACACACCATCCCCACCGTGAAACATGGTGGTGGCAGCATCATGCTGTTGGGGTCCTGTTCTTCAGCAGGGATAGGGAAGCTGGTCAGAGTTGATGGGAAGAAGGATCGAGCCAAATACAGGGCAGAAAAACCTGTTTGAGTCTGCTAAAGACTTGAGGCTGGGGTGGAGGTTCACCTTCCAGAAGGTTAAATACCCTAAACATACAACCAGATCTACTATGGAATGGTTTAAATCAAAGCATAGTCATGTGTTAAAATGGCTCAGTCAAAGTCCAGACCTCAATACAATTGAGAATATCTGGAAATACTTGAAAATTGCTGTTGACAGATGCTCTCCATCCAATCTGATGCTGAATCTGAAGCTAGCTTGAGCTATTTTGCAAAGAAGAATGGGCAAAAATATCAGTCTCTAGATGGGCAAAGCTGGTGGAGACATACCCCAATGGACTTGCAGCTGTTATTGCAGCGATAGGTGGTTCTACAACGTATTGACTCAGGGGGGCTGAATACTTATGCACGCCACGCTTTTCAGTTTTTTATTTCTTTTTTTGTGAACAATTGTTTTTTATTTCAAATTCTCAAAACAAAACATTGTAATAAACATTTTACCCTTTTTTCTTAAATTAAATTAATTTCCCCATGTATTTTTCTAAGCGTAATGCTAGCATCTTGGAGTATAACTTCATATAGTTGTGTGTAGTCCTTAATGGCCGGGTTCTGAATCCGCCACACGTCGAGCAAATTTAGGTTTTCAATCATAGTGTTTAGAGCCACTGATGCTAACTTTTGAGCATGAGAGGCTGGCAAAGTAGATTTATCTAGGTTTAAGTCACATATTGCATTCATATCCCCACCTATAATCAACTCGTATTCTGATAACGATAGCAATTCCTTGGTTAACTCAGGAAAGAAGTTGCAATCGAAGATTGCTGGTGCATAAATTGACACAAATGCTATTTTCAGCTGTCACCTGTCACGTCCCAACTGTAATCGCTACTGATGAAAAGAAAGAAGCCTACAGTGAAATAATGTTGCAACCTGTGATTTTATAGAACGCTTCATTAAGAGCCAGTGTTTGTAGATCGCCAGGTAAAATCATTTGAGGTGAGAGCATAGAGGTGCGCTGCATACAGTAGGTCTCTAGGCTATTTTACATTTTCTGCATCAATAACTATGCATGTGGAAAAAAGCCGCAGCGCAATGTTACAGTTCACTCTAATGTAAGCCTTATGTCACGGCTTCGTTTCGTTCATTAACTTGCTGATCAATAAGTTTACTGATTTAACTAGTTTACTCAGTGAAAAGTATCGCTCAGACATTATAGTCAGGTCCGCGGGATATCAAAATGTGTAGTTTCCTTAAAGGGCAGCGCTCTAAGAGCCGAATTTAAACTCAAACTCTGGAACAAAAACTGGTCTGGGAAGGTTAGCCGTGCAGCCTCTGTTACCACGGTGATCTAGCCAGGTAGAAAGAGAGCCACCTTTCGTGATAATGAAAACTAAGGCTTTAAACTCAACAGACCTCGCTCAGCCCTTAATCTCGCTTCGTAGTATACCCCTCAGGCATACCAGGAGATAACACAACATTCAAAATGCACATATAGTAGCAACACTCACCCATTTTTAAGGTGCAGATAGAAATTCTGGAGAATGCTTGTTAATCGGTAAATATCTCCTCACGATCCGCTACCTATCCGTATAATAATAATAATCCAGTGTTAATACACAATTTAGGCTCTGCAAACGGACATGTTGCTAATTTTGGTGGCCCCCTTTGTTTACATACAAGTTTACAGAGCCTATGCTGTTTATTAACACCAGATTTATTTGTCAGCGCACAAACAGTACAGACAGGTAGTCAGTGCGTTTACATGCAGACTCATAATCGGGTAAATAAACGAATAAGACTTCAACAGGACTTGTAAACTGCATGTAAACACCTTTATCCGATCTACTTCGCACACAAATCGGCACATAAACGGACAAGCGAAGTCGGATAAGAACACCTAGATAACTCGTTCATAGTCGGCATTCTCTCTGCATGTATACAGGGATCGGACATCGCATATCAGAGTTTGCTTCTGCGCCTGCTCGAGAATCCCTGCGGAGGATTTCACAAAAAAGTGGAAGGAGACAACGTAAAAAAAATAGTAGGGTTATTGCATAGATAGTAGGGGAGAACGGGGTAAGCGAGCTAAAATTATGTATCACTCAAATGTACACATTTCCCATTAATTCAGGATGTTTACTAGAAATGGGCATTAGCAGAATTTTTTCAAGACAAAGGGCAGTGAAAATATGATTGTTTAAAAAAAAGTTGTCATGTGGCTCACTTGAGCCACTTACTTTTTCCACTCTGAAACTACCATAACAACACATATTGTAACAGTAAGAATCCTGAAAGCTAGTCACACATTCCAGAGCTAATGTCGGACTAGTAAAAGAATGATGGGGTTGGTCAATTGGCAAAGCAAATTTTCTAAACACTTGAAAGTAACTCTGAACAAAATCAAATACAACATATTATAATTCAAACGGTTTTAATAAGATTCAAATGAAAGATAGAACCAGTTAGATTAGAACACAGTCTGGGGGTCAGAACACAGGACCCTTAGAGCCAGCTAGTGTCTGGGTGTCAAAGCATAGGAAAATCAGAACCAGCGAGAACAGCCTGGGACTCAGAACACAGGAGAAGACCCAACTGGATTATAACATCAGCCTGTCATACTCTACAACTAGGCCTACTCTACATTCCAGCCCTGAAGGTTACAGGGAAAGATGAGAAGGTGCTCTTTCCGTGTGGTTGCCCCAGGTTGTCTTCCTGGTGTATTTCCTTGGCATGATGGCTTTTCTACAATGTGTATGTAATAAAACATATATCATGTAATATTATATTAAAATATGTTTAAGACTAAACTTAACTTGTGCCTCATGGTGGGGGAAAGTGAGACAGTGGCTCACTTTCCCCCACAGCATTTGGCTCACTTTCCCCCACCACCACAATTTGAGAAAAAACTACCTCTCTTAGCATTCCAGGCTAATCTTCAGTTATCAGCATCACATGGTTTCATATGTTGGTAGTTCATCAACACGTATGATAGAAGTTTTTCTACGTGAATACATTTGCTTTGGCACAACAGTTGATTAAGTTGACAGCAAGAAAATTTACTTTTACATGCAAAATACCTATTTTGGTGAAAAAAACATGCTTACCACAGCACCATGAGGTCCTCTCTTTCAGGGCCATGGGGAAATGAGAGGGGCTTGAAAACATATATCTCACATGACTACAAATGTTTTCCGTTGCCTAGATACAGGGGGTGGCTCACATTACCCGATGACTCAGATTCCCCCGTTCTCCCCTATATAAAAATATAAATACATATTTATATAAATATATAAATATAATAATTTATATATATAAATATATATATATATATATATATATAAATTATTGCCGGAAGGGAACCGGACGTGGCTCTTAACCACTTGTTGAAAGGGCTACAGCGCCACCTAGCATAGTGGAGACAGCCATGCATCGGACATTTATCCGATTACTGAAGGGCCATGTATACTCAGACAAGTAACACGGTCCGTTCAAGTGTCTAGTTAGGTATATGTCTTAATCCAATCCAGTTGTGCCATGGAAACGCACTGAGTGACTCTGACATCTTCCAGTCCCACCTCAAGCCCCATCTCTTCTCCTATGCCTACTCTAGATCACCCACCAACCCAAGCCCCATCAACTTTACATTTTCCTTTTGTTTGTTTAATTTTGTGTCTCCATAAAGCACTTTGAGTGCGAGAAAATCGCTATATAAATCAAATGTATTATATTATTATTATTAAGTACGGGCCCTCAATGTATTGAGGGCCCGTAATTATTACTCTCCACCATACTTACTTCTTACTTCTTCTGACTTCTGATGCAAAAGTTTGAGCTGCTTCTCCTCCCACACCATTTCACTTAGAAACGCAATTTCACAGAACGTCCGTCCCTACCCCGAATAGTGTGCTATTATACAGTTTTTTGAATTTCCGCTAGGGGGCGCTGTTATTAAGCCCCGACTGAAGAAAGTTTGAGAGGCCACGCCCCTCACACCGTAACTCCGATTGACTTGAAATTTCTCACACAGGTGTATGTTAGGGTGCTCTACAAAAAAGCCTCTGGGACCATAAAAAGTCTTCAGGGAATATTTCCCGCTAATTAGCATAAACTGAAAAACAGGGTGTTATCCACAACTTTCTGAAATTTGACTGTATCAACACCAAATTTCTCGTGAAGCCCCTGGGGACTACAATAAACATACCCGTAAAAGATTAGTAGGACAACTTGAAAAACATGGCCGCCATTGACCAAAAAGTTTACGCAGGGGCGGGGCTTAATAACAAATTGGCCATAACTCCTTAACCATAGGTCCTATCATCATGAAACTTGCTGGGTATGTGCAGAAGTCATGTGGTAGCATGTCCCTCAGAGCTTATCGAGATTAACCCATAGGGGGCGCCACAAATGCCCCCTGACTCTGATTGACTTCAAATTTCTTACACATGTACAGCTCATGGTGCTCTACAATATAGCCTCTCGGACAATAGGGGTCAGCCATGATTTTTTTTCCCCCCGCCATTGCCCAAAACGTTTACGCAGGGGCGGGGCTTAATAACACATTGGCCATAACTCATTGACCATAGGTCCTATCATCATGAAACTTGCAGGATATGTGCAGAAGACTCTGACTTCTGCCTCAAATTTCTAGCTGCTTCTCCTCCTACACCGTTACACGCAGACATGCAAAAATTTCGCACAACGTGCGCCCCAACCCCACGGAGTGTGCTATTATACAGTTTTTTGAATTTCCGCTAGGGGGCGCTGTAATAAAGTCCCGACTGAAAGAACTTTGAGAGGCCACGCCCCGCACGCCGTAACTCCGATTGACTTGAAATTTCTCACACCGGTGTATGCTAGGGTGCTCTACAAAAAAGCCTCTGGGACCATAAAAATTCTTCAATAAATATTGTACGCTAATTAGCATAAACTGAAAAACAGGGTGTTATCCACACCTTTCTGCAATTTGACTGTATCAACACCAAATTTCTCGTGAAGCCCCGGGGGACTACAATAAACATACCCGTAAAACATTAGTAGGACAACTTGAAAAACATGGCCGCCATTGACCAAAACGTTTACGCAGGGGCGGGGCTTAATAACACGTTGGCCATAACTCCTTAACCATAGGTCCTATCATCATGAAACTTGCTGGGTATGTGCGGAAGTCATGTGGTAGCATGTCCATCGAAGCTTATCGAGCTTAACCCATAGGGGGCGCCACAAATGCCCCCTGACTCCGATTGACTTGAAATTTCTTACACATGTACAGCTCATGGTGCTCTACAATATAGCCTCTCGGACAATAGGGGTCAGCCATGATAATTTCTTTCGCCGCCATTGACCAAAACGTTTACGCAGGGGCGGGGCCTATACACAAATTGGCCATAACTCCTTAACCATAGGTCCTATCATCATGAAACTTGCTGGGTATGTGCAGCAGTCATGTGGTAGTATGTCCCTCTAAGCTTATCGAGGTTTACCCATAGGGGGCGCCACAAATGTCACCCGACTCCGATTGACTTGAAATTGATTACACTTGTACAGCTCATGGTGCTCTACAATATAGCCTCCAGGAATTTTTTTAAATTCCCGCTAGGGGGCACTGTAATTAAACCCAGACTGAAGAAAGTTTGAGAGGCCACGCCCCGCACACCGTAAGTCCGATTGACTTGAAATTTCTCACACAGGTGTATGATAGGGTGCTCTACAAAAAAGCCTCTTGGACCATAAGAGTCAACCTGGAAATATTTTCGGCTAATTAGCATAAACTGAAAAACAGGGTTTTAACCACAACTTTTTCACGTTTTACTCTATCGACACCAAATGTCTCACAAAGCCCCGGGGGACTGTGACGCACGTCTGCGAAAAATATCAGTAGGCTAGCTTGGAAAACATGGCCGCCATTGACTAAAGCGTTTACGCAGGGGCGGGGCTTAATAACACGTTGGCCATAACTCATTGACCGTAGGTCCTATCATCGTGAAACTTGCAGGATGTGTGCATAAGACATGTGCTAGCGTGGCACTGTAAGCTTGTCGAGGTTAACCCATAGGGGGCGCCACAAATGCAAAAACCATCATTCAAAAATGCAATGTTTGCCAGGCCACGCCCCTTTCCCCCTGACTCCGATCGACTTATCATTTGTCGGACGTGTACAGCTCGCGTAGCTCTACGGTAAAGCCTCTCGGACCGCGGGGGTCGGCCGTGATTTTTTTCCTTCCCCGATTTACGCGGGCGGCCCGTACTTTCAAAATCTCCGCGGGATTTTCTAGTTATTATTATTATTATTATTATCGTCAAGAGATATTCAATGATTTTGACAAAGTTGATTTTGACAACAAGAGTTCTCCAGAATCACTGACTTTAACCTTTAACAACCTAGTAATACCCTCGGCAATGGCTATGTCCAGAAGGTTTAAATGAGCAGAATTGAGTTCACTGGACTTTGCCAGAACACTAACCAGAGCTCCTGTCAAATGTACTAGCACCTTTAGATGACGTACTAACATGCTTTGTCTCCACAGGTGCACTGAGAATAGCAGATGGAGACATGATCCACACTGTAGTTGACTTCCTGTCATACCTCAAACTTAAAGGTAATCTATATTGGTGGGTCCTGAAATCTAAAATGGATGTAGTAATGGCATCTGACATCCATGTTGTTGTGGTTACAGAGATGGGAGCCTTGGACAGCCTGCCCTCCTCTGTGACATCAGATGAACTGGCCAACCCCTAATGTTTTCTGCCTCACTGTTTCTCTCTCTTCCACCCTAACGTCTATTCTGTATGTTACCTCATATGTATGTTGCCTGGGCTCCTACCTCTGCCCTAAATGTCCCGCATACCATAGCTCCATTCTCAAGCTGGTGCTGAATTTGTCCTGGTACCAAAGATGTGATTTGTTAACAGAGATTGACCTCTCCTCCCCCACATCACAAATATCACATCTTTCTGCTCCCTTGTAAATAAAACCATGTATCCATTGAAGCTCAGTGCATGTGTCTACTGAATGTAGGTGGATGTAAGATTAGGGAGCTCATTTCAGAAAGCAACAATGTATATTCATCTTAATTAACCATCATCCCATTAAACAATGAAGTGAATTAAAACAAAATGTCACCGGACTCACTGGAGTTCTTCAATTGATTTATTTCCATCAGTCACAATCACATGATTTATCATTTACATGTTAGTAGCAATTGAGTTGAACAAAAATAGAAAAAGTAATGCAAGCTTGACCGTCTAAATGATGCAGTCTGTATTTCCCAGTCAACATTGAAGTGGGGTTTTACAGAATTGTGTTTATAGTACAATGGTGATAAACTCCTTAATTCAAAAAGAAAATCAAAAACCTTTGGAAAAAAGGGTGATTTATAGATTGGGTGGTACAGCTAGAATGTGTACCAAGTTGTTTACAATAACATTTGATAATGTTCTTTGATTACACGTTTCTTTTGACGACAGTGTTATTCACAATGCTACATTGATTTCACCATGGTAAGTCGGCTCCCAGGTAGTTCTTGAAGCCTCCATTGTCCTTCTCTGTGAGGTTGGAGAGGACAGCCAGCAGTCCACTCACACTCTCCTCCACTGTGATGTCAGCCTGAAACATAAAGGGAGTAGCCACACATAAACAACAACATATAGTCTGACACGACCACTGTCTAATTCATCCTGGCAATGCTTTTTTTAAGTCATTTTGAGACGGGCCAGGATTTTATTTTTTCCAAAACATTTGAGTGATATCTGAACTCCCTGAGATAAAGAAGATATAAGAAATACCTGACTTAAACCCTATTGAGAACCTGTGGGCCCTGCTTAAACGGGATATTTGAAGAAAATCAGTACACCTCTTGGAACAGTGTCTGGGAGGCTGTGGTTGCTGCTGCACAAAAAGTTGATCGTCAACAGATCAAGAAACTGACAGACTCCATGAATGGAAGGCTTGTGACAGTTATTGAAAAGAAGGGTGGCTATATTGGTCACTGATTTTTTTGACATGTTGGATATTTTTATTTGTACATTTTGAGTTTTTTTTATTATTCTCACTTTAACAGATGAAAATAAACAAGTGAGATGGGAAAATTTTAGTTTTTTTATTTAGTTGCAGAATAATTCTGCACACTAATAGTTGCCTAATAATAGCAAAACATATATATATATATTCTCGTAAGAAAGACAAAACCTCACTTTTACTTTCGTAAACATTCAGGTTTAGGTTCTTTAACATTTTGGATTGACCGAGAGCACTGTAGTTGTTCAATAATAAAATTTATCCTCAAAAATACAACTTGTCTAAAAATTTCACACACACACACACACTAAAGATCCATTGCCAGGACAAAAAACAGGTATTTTGTGAGAGGAGCAGGATGTTTCTTAGTAGTATAGCTGACATGTTAACTAGAGAAGCTATATAGATAAAGCTAACATATTACCTGCGTATACCAGCGTAGCCAAGCTGTATTTACTATCCTGTGTTGGTGATCTCACATCATCTCTGCATTCAAAATGCATTTCAGTTGGGGAAATGCCGAGGTTTAGGCCTATTGTTTGTGTGTGTCTGGGGATTGGGATGAGGGGTTATCTGTTCAAGTTTCTATGTAATACTTTTGCATCCATTTTTCTTTTTCTTCTTTCTTTCTTTTGTTTTGTTTTTGTTTTGTTGGATCGAACGACATCACAACGTTACTAATTGTCAGGATAGAAAATAATGGACAGCACGCAACAAAGTGTTTTGGATATTAAAGTAATAACTTGGAATGGGGTATATACACTGACTATACTTAAACAGGTCTTGAACCGGATAAAATACGTTAAATCTAAAATAGTCTTTCTACAAGAATCACATTTGACTGCCTCCGACATACATCCTTTGACCAAAAGATGGCCAGGTCAAGTGTTTCATGCTTCATTAAATACTTGTGCAAGGGGTGTGGTAACTCTATCCCATTTCAAGATTAAAAAACTATCAGAGACCCATCTGGTAGATATATTATAGTTTCAGGTAATATTTTGAAGCAAAAATGTAATCTTATAAATGTTTATGGCCCTAAAGAGGACAACCCCTCTTTTGAAAGAGTATTTCTCACTAATCCTGCCTTGGAGGGACTTAATATTATAGGAGAGGATTTTAACTGCTCCCTCGACCCAGTGCTAGACAGATCCACCCAAACTGATGCAACACATGTGCGAACTAGAAAAACACAGACCAACTTTATCAAAGATCTAAGATTCATTGAAACATGGAGAAGACAAAACCCTAACGATAAACAATACTCTTGTTACTCAAGCTCATATAAAAACTCACTCACAAATCGACTACTTTCTGATTTCCATGGAGCTATCACCTAATGTTAAAACATGCTGGTACAATAGTATCGTAATTAGCGACCATGCACTAGTCTCTATGGAGATCCATCTAGGTAGATTCAAACATTGCTTGAGATGGAGATTACAGGTGTACTTTTTACAAGATCCAGATTTTGTTAAATTTGTGGAGAGTTGCATTAAAAATGATTTTGAATTAAACACAGATGAAACTCCGGCCAGCATCCGGTGGGAGGCGTTCAAAGCCTACATAAGAGGAGAGATAATAAGTTACACAAGCTCTAAACTAACAGCTCAACCAAGAGTTTCTAACTTTAGAAACCCAAATTTAAAAAGTTCAGACTGAAATATATAACGATAATGATCCAGAAAAATTACACTGTCTTTTCTGAGGGCCATATATGATAAGTTATCATCTGACAAAGTAGCTAGGAGTCTAATGTGGACTAAACAAACATATTACGACCAAGGGGAGAAAGCAGGTTAATAACTAACTTGGAAAAATAAAGAAAATTCAAGCTGAAAGAACAATCAGTATTACATATTACATTTACAACTGGCAATCTGACCACAGACCTGTTAGAGGTAAATAATAATTTCAGGGACTTCTATGAAATGTTGAATAAATCAGAACAAACAGATAATGGAAAAGAGCAGAATGCATTCCTTGACCAATTAACATTTCGGAAGAAAGAATGAAAAGAAAAGAAGAATGCAAGTTTGGTCTCATCTGAATATGCTGTGTCCCCCGCATGGCTTGTGGCAAGGGTTGGAAGAACGTGCTCTGGTCAGATGAGACCAAAAAGGAAATTTTTGGCCTTAACGCAAAGCGCAATGTGTGGTGGAAAACTAACACTGCACATCACCCTGAACACACCATCCCCATTGTGAAACATGGTGGTGGCAGCATCATGCGTTGGGGGTTCTTTTCTTCAGCAGGTACAGGGAAGCTGGTCAGAGTTGATGGGAAGCTGGATGGAGCCAAATACAGGTCAGAAAACCTGTTAGAGTCTGCAAACAACTTGAGACTGGGTGGAGGTTCACCTTCCAGAAGGTTAAATACCCTAAACATACAGCCATATCTACTATGGAATGGTTCAAATCAAAGCATTGTCATGTGTTAGAATGGCTCAGTCAAAGTCCAGACCTCAATACAATTGAGAATATCTGGAAAGCCTTGAAAATTGCTGTTGACAGATGCTCTCCATCCAATCTGATGCTGAATCTGAAGCTTGAGCTATTTTGCAAAGAAGAATGGGCAAAAATATCAGTCTCTAGATGGGCAAAGCTGGCGGAGACATACCCCAATAGATTTGCAGCTGTAATTGCAGCGATAGGTGGTTCTACAACGTATTGATTCAGGGGGATGAATACTTATGCACGCCACGCTTTTCAGTTTTTTATTTAAAAAAAAAAATTAAAACCATATTTAATTTTCATTCCACTTCACAATGATGCACCACTTTGTGTTGGTCTATCACATGAAATCCCAGTAAAATAAATGTATGTGTGTGGTTTTAATGTGACAAAATGTGCAAAATTCCAAGGGGTATGAATACTTTTGCAAGCCACTGTATATGTAGATGGAGCTTTGCTTTCTATTGATCAATTATGTCAGCGATACCAAATCCCAAAAAAACACCTTTTCAATTAAAAAGCTATATTTCAACAAAACTTAAACTAGGTCACCTAGTCACTCGACTAAATCATGACTGTTTGCTGTCTTGGCTCCAAAATGGTGGAACGAGCTCCTCATTAACATCAGATCAGCTCATGGCTTACACATCTCCCGCCGCAGCTTTAAAACACATCTCTTCAGACTGCACTTTGACAAAAAAAAAAAAATATTGCACTTGTTACATCTCCATGTAGCACTTACGTGTGGCACCTTGTAGTTTGGTTTATTTGAAGCTATAGTTCTTACGTGATTCTTGTTGTTGAGTTGCTGAGTTTGTACCTTCATGGTTGAATGCACGTAACACTTGCAAACTTAGGAAAGAAGGGCCATGTATCTAAATATCAAAGTATATTAGTTACACATAGTACGGAATCAGCAATAGATAAAATAAATCCTTGGAAAATAGACATAAAAGAAGATAGATGAGACAGACTGGAATAATGCTTGAAGTCACAAAAACAAACTATAAATACTTGATGTAAGTTATTCCAATATAAGTGGCTGATGAGAACTTAAATAACTCCTGTCAAGCTCCACCATATGTCTTCCAATATTCCAGATGTGTGTTTGTCCAGAAAGTCCAGAAATTCACTTCTGGAGGGAAGTTATAGAATGTGTGTCGGAGATGTTTGGGGTCAGGGTGCCTTTGGGTCCCAGAATACGTCTGCTTGGAATATCCAAAGGACTTTTCTCCAAGGAAAAAAATCAAACTGCTGGACTTTGGCCTGCTCAGGCGAGGAGGGCCAATGTGTTGGAGGAACGTGACAATGTGGATTGGAGAACTATCTAAATGTGTTGAGTTTGAGAGACTTTCATATGTAGCCAAGGGCAAGCTAGAGGAATTTGATGAGCTCTGGGAGCCATACATGATGAGAACGTGAGATGAATTATCATTATTATTATTTATTTATTATTTATTTTAATTTTAATTTTTTCTCTCTCTGGGTTTTCTTTTATAATTGTTTGTATATCTTTGTTTGTGTCCTTGTGTGATGGTGCAAATGTTTGTTTGTGTGTTTTGTGAGAAAAGATAATAATAAAACAATAAACATATTGTGAAATAAAACTGGCAATCATATCTCTGGGGAAACAAATGACACAATGGTTTGCTAATATGTTAGCCACAATTGTGGAATAGCTAATTTTTTCCCTTTTTAAGTTTAATTCAAAAAGCTAAACTTTTATATATTCTAGATTCATTACACACAAAGTGATCTATTTCAGGCCTCTTTTGTTTTAATTTAGTTGGTAATGGCTTACAGCTCATGAAAATCAAAAATCCAACATCTCGAATATTACAATATTACATAAAAAACAATTATAAAAAGGATTTTTAATACAGGAATGTCGGCCGTCTGAAAGTAATGTTCATGTATAAACTCAATACTTGGTCTGGGATCTTATTTTAGATTTGAGATCCTGGATTAATTAGCTGTAAGACATAATTACCTGCATTTAAAATGATTTCACTTTTGGTGTAATGAACCTTAAATAAATGGAAATTTCACTTTTTGAATTAAATTCTGAAGAAAAAAAATAACTTTTCCTTGATATTCCAATAGTAGATGCACCTGTATATAGCCATGTTTTCAGGTTGTGTATGTTGAGTAGTGCTCTTCTGCCCCCAAGTGGCCGAAACACTTTATGACATATGTCAGGCAATAGTCAGGAAATGACAGCATACATACATGAGGCCCTCCCATGTCTGTTTTGACCCAGCCAGGGTGCAGAGACACACAGAGGATTCCCTCTGATCGCAAATCAGCAGCTAGACACCTGGTCACCATGTTCAGTGCTGCCTGTGATTATTAGAAAAAGCAAGTTTAGTTAAAGGAGAAGTAAGTGTATTTTTTTGTTAATATGTGTTAAATCACTCTATATTCATACATCAATTACTTAAACAGTATGCACAGTTCATAACACAGGTCTCCCAGTCATTCAGCTTTGCAGTAATTGCCAGTTAAACATTTTAGTATCCTGCTTGTTTTTATCCAATCATGAGACAGAGCGCTATAAAGAGGCGGGTCCCTGTGCCCGTTAATGGTGACTCGCTGCTCTCCATCGCGGCACTATCTGACGAAAACGGCTGTGTGTTCATGTGGTGGTGACGTAGGGACGAGGGAGGGGACTGCTAACTGTAGTTACTGACAGGAAGTTAGCTAAAAGGACCATATCACTGACTGAACCTTTAAAGTTTTGGTAAACCAAACAAAACAACTTAGTATTTTTAAACTGCTGTTTAAAAAAAAAAAGAAAAAAAAGAAAACTAAGAACTGAAAACCATATATCAACACATTATTCAGAAATCTGAATATTTTTTTCATTATATTGAGTATAGCAAATAGTGTGGTCAGACCTTGGAGATGCGGTAGCCAGGGGCGTGGCTCTTAAAGTTAGCATCTTCACCCCAGTTGTTTGTGATGGAGCCGAGGATGGAGGAGATGTTGATGACAGCTGCTCTGTGTAGACCCATCCCCATACACTGAGCTGCAGCCCTCTGCAGCAGGGGTAGGAAGGCCTGCACACAAGAGCAACACACACAAATAATCAGCTAAATGAATGAGAAATGAATATAAACTTAGCACAAAAAGTAAGGAAATTTGTGTTTGGTCGATTATTTCTTTGTTTCAATGCTTCTTGGCAATAAATCTTATACCGTTGGAAATATTGTTTGTTTCTCTTTTAAATGGTTCCAAGAAAATCTGTGAAATGTCTGGTGTCGTTTATTGGATTGGATGATTGAAGTCTGAAGAAACAAAACATATTGGCAATTTAACAATGTATTAATTTTACACACAGGGGCCTCAGTAGCATGTGGAAGAACATACACAGCTATCAACTAAAAATAAGCAATTACAAGTGTGACTATAATTACATACAAGCAACCCCTTTAAAATGTTTAAATGAGGAAGAGAGCCTAACTTTATATGTTTTTGTAGCTCATTCCATTTGAATGCAGCAAAGTATTTGAACCGAGTCTTTCGAAGTTCTGCGTGAACAGATGGCACAGCTAATGTTAAAATGTCCTGTCCATGATAACACAACATACCAGAGTGTTAGGTCAAGAGTAGAATATTTTCATCTGTTTATATCCATATGTGTATCGGCTTGGCCAATTCAGAAATAAATTCAACACAACAAGCATATAATCTGGATGAATACCTTGAATTAGCCTTCATGAATAAATAAAAACTACATCACACAAAAACCAGATCTTGAACATAGTGCATCAAATGGTACGTTCATCATGCATGTATGTATGTAATCAGTTATTGGCGAAAAAAAGGAAGAAGATTTAAGGAGGAGTCAAATCAACACTAGATGGCAGTGTTGTGTCACTTGTGTTGTCCATGCACTTAATGTACTCTTTGCAGATTAAGAGAGTTCAGAATCACTGTAACTATTTCCATACATATGCAGGGCATCAATTTAAAAGCTAAATTATGGTTACGTGTCTGATTCATTAAACAATGTTTTATGATACATACCATTAACATAAACACACAATGTTTCCTTACTAAGGTGTGGCGGAGGGAAACGTTCTGGCATACACAACACAATAAACTGACACACAGCTGCCCCAGGGTTCCCACACATTTCTAAAACTGGGAACACACCGCATTGGCCGCCTGCGGCGGTTGGCCGCGTGAATGCAGGAGGTTCGCCGCTTGGTCATATTGGGCCATGTTCACCGCAGTCGCCGCCGCGGCCAACCGCCGCCTCATCGTAGGCAGCGGTTGGCCGCGTGACAGCAGGAGGCTCGCCGCTTGATCATATTGGGCCATATATTCCTGACGCCGACGCGGATATCAGACCCGTCACACTTACGGTGCAACAACAACAATAACATGGTCCAGCTGTGCCAAAAAATACAGATGTAGGTTCACTGTGTAACCAGCGGCAGTCTTGTCACAAATATCATTAAAACAGCCTGAACACGCACCCCGATCGCAAATACACACACATTAACAGCAATTCAGCAACATACTAAACACATTAACAACAGTGTGTGCTCAGCGGCTAAAATAAAGGCAAACATCAGCCTACCTGAAAGTGAAAGTGTGCCGGCTGACGGAGGACAACACCGGTTCTTCGCTGCACTATATTGGAATTCCACACGGACACCGCCGTCAAGTTTGGGTATATTATCCTCAGGAACAGCACACAGCTTGGTGAGTTTCACTATGCTAACCGGCGCTAAACAGATGCAAAATAGCCTACACATATTTGCAGAATGTATTGGAAGCCCGATGTCCTCACTCCACACGCCCACCTCGTCTTGCAGACCACCGCCACCGGGAAATCTCAACGCTGATTGGCTGTGGAGGCGCGGTGCCCGGCGGCGCTGCAGAAAAAGATGAAAAATTTCATCTTTTTCTGCGGCGCCGTGCTCGCCGCACAAGCCTTCGGTTCACGCTCCTTCGATGACACAATTTCTATGCGCCGCTAATGGCCGCGCTCCCGATTCACGCGCCTCTCATGAGGCGCGGCCACGCGCCGCGCAAGCCCCCGCCGCCGGCCGCCGATTATTGGGTGGACGCGCGGCCACGCGCTAGTACATTGACTTTGTATGTAATCTCGCCGCGCGGCCAGTGCGGTGTGTTCCCAGCTTAAAGGTGCCAACACACTGCACAGCGCGGCGCGGCGGTTGGCCGCGCGAATCGCAGGTTCCGCGCCGCGTGATAATTTTGGCTCATTTGTGTCTCATTTGTGTCCGCCGCCGGCCGCCGCCCGCCGCCCGATGACTCATTGAATGTGCACGCCCAGTTTCTTCCCGCTATTTACATCTCTCTCATCATCGTCGTCATCCTCACTGATTTGTTTTTGTTGGGAGCGTCTCTGAAGTATTCTGCCTTCATCATCTCTGCCATCGGCCCTTGTATTGGTCTCAATGCACCTCTCACACATTTCTCCCCGCCACCTGCCACCCAAGCTTCGTAAACACACACACCCACACATGCGCCCCCCCACACACACGCACGTATCCATGGCCGTGCATACACACTCACGTCATATCAACATGTAGAGAAAACCCAAACAGATTTTCAGATGTTTAGGGAAATGTTTGGAAGTGTCAGTTGTCGTATTTAGTTTGCATTGTCTCTGCATATTCACTCATCTGCAGTACATCTTCCCTGGCTTTCTCTCCTTCTCTCTTCTATAATGTGAGTCTATTCCTTGCTCCTTTTACTAAAAGGTGTCTCATTAAACTGCTGTCATACATTTTATCGATGTGTTGGAACTTTCTCTCTCTCTCTCTCTCTCTCTCTCTCTCTGTGTCTTTTCCTTCTTTTTTCCCTTCATCCCTCCTTTCCCGACTGCACCGCCAGCCAGGTTTCACGTGTCTTGTAGCTCAGCAGACTCACCCGAGTGACGTCGGGAGGAGCTCAACGACGGTGATTGGCTATCGCGGCGCGGCGAAAAGTTCAATATTTTCAACTTCTGCGGCGGCCGCGCCGCCCCATTCGCGCCGCCCCTGGCCGCGCCGCGTGATCCGCCCTCCGCCGGCCGCCGGTTCGCGCGGCGTCGCTCGAAATACATTGACTTTCTATTGAAACTCGCCGCGCGGCGATGTGCAGTGTGTTCGTACCTTAACAATGCATTTTCACAAGCCATACATTATCAAACAGGCACTTTTTATGCATTCTTGTATATAAGCAAACTGTTAACTGTTCATTTGATAACTTTTTTCACTATTTCAGAAAAACTATTCGCATCACATTAGACATGTTTTGGGATTTATATGAACATGTTTTAAATAAAATCAGAACTTTTCCAAAAAAATTCAGTTAATTCCAAAACAGTTTCGGGCCTTTTTTCAAATTTTGTAACTTTTCAAGTAGTTTCATGACCGTGGGCACCCTGGCTGTCAGAAGGAAGATACCTAGACTACTGGTACTTGATTTGTCAGAAACTTTCTTTTTCAGAAAATATTTCATTTCCTGGCTGTGTCCAATTCTGTCTGATGCTCAGTAGTATTACCTTAGTGACAAAGAGTGGTGCCACAGTGTTGACCTGCAGGTTGTTGGTCAAGGCCTCTGGTGTGAGAGAGTTGAGGTCAGCTGACAGGCCCACAGCAGCGTTATTAACCAGACAAGTCAGTCCTTCATCTCCTACTATGGACTGCACCTCTCCCACTGCCGAGCTGATACTCTGCTGGCTCTCCACATCTAAAATAATACACACATTAAGTGGGAAGTCTGGGTGTATTTATGCAGCATATTAACAATTATTCTATGCAAACTTACCTAATGTCACAATGTGAACACCTGGGTAGGTTCTGGAGAGCTCCTGCAGATCCTAAACCAATAAGGAAATTGATGAGGGTTTTCCATGAAAATATAGTAAAATCCTTTGGATGCACTGTCATGTTGACTTAAACAGGGTCCGGTCACAGTACACCAGCACCTGCATATGCATTTGGGAAATTAAAGGGGATATCTCTCTCAAAATAACATTTGGGTTCAAAATGGAAATTGATTATAAACAAAGCTTTCCTCATATAGAGCCATGTTTGTGGTGGCAAGTGAAAGAGAGCGGAAATGTGCTTTACATTTTCACACATGGATTTGAAGACTGTTTATCATCAAGATGCATGTTTAGAAAAGACATGTATCATTGATTCTATGTCCCCTTCTTGAGGTATGGAACAAATAAATATAGACTAAACATCAAAAGATTCAAAATGCAAATACAAACATATCCCTAGGAATAATATTTATTGCATGAAGGAGATCACATGACTTGTTATGATGGAAAGATGATAAGTCCTCACACAAATACAATTATTTTTAAGAATAGATACTGAAGATGCAAGGATATATGCTATTATGATATGACTTGGTGGAGAGCCTATGCTTAAATACCTATGGATTTGAGGTTTAATGTGAATTGTGAATCCTAATAAATTTTTTGTGTAACCTTTTTGAAAACAATCTCCTTTTGAACCTCACACAAAACACTGTAAAAGGGAATGGGATACTCACCCTTAAATCAAAATAAATAGTAAAGGTAAAATCACGTCGAGCATCACCATGAATTATTTATGGATAGACATGTTCCTAATTTCAGATTTCTTGAATGACCTGTTATGAAAACAAACTGTGACAACTGTAGCAAGGTGTAGAGGGAGGAGCAACCTGCTCCTGGCAGACATTAAGGAGGAGGGCAGCCAGGGCTGAGGCCCGTTACAACAGTGATTTTCAACCTTTTTTGAGCCGCGGCACATTTTTTACATTTACAAAATCCTGGGGCACACCACCAACCAAAATGACACAAAATTACACTCTAACACAGTACATATAATACATATAGTTAATAATATAGTTTCTAAATGTATTTATACTCACTAAGTGTGAAACCTGGGCCTGTTTCGATGAACACAAAATGGATACCCTGGCAGGAATGGTAGAAAGACCGGGATTTTGACCCATTTTCACCACAACCCCTTCTACACCTGAGCCCTGTGATTTTTCCTTCTCTATCTCTGCTGACTCCTCTATAAGGAAAATAGTTATTGGCCCAAAATTAACTAGTTGTAGCTAGATGACATAATCATCTAATTTGCATAATATGCAATTCTGAAAGAGGCTAAATGGATAGAAAATGCTGACCAGGTAGTAGGCCTATACAAATTACCTAGACCTCTTTACATATTTACAAACTAACTTTAAAAACTTTGTTAGTTGCCATAACTAAAGGTTAGATTTTTTTTCATAGATATGCAGTCGCCAATTGAATGTGGACCTATAAAACTATTTACGTGTTTTCAAACGTCACCTGGCAGCTCTTGCTCAGAGCGACACGGTGTTGTCTAGCTGCTGGCTGCTGCAGGTAGCAGGGGACTGTTAACAGAAACACACACCGTGTGAGTGAGGGCAGTCAGCGGTGAGGAAGAGCAGACAGCAGCCGTTGCTAGTAGCCTACTCGGCTCTGGGGAGCGCGGTATTTAAAAGAAGTTGCAAGATGTGCCTCCGGTCTAGCCTTAGCGCCAGTTGGCAACATGTTAAAAGACGTGACGACAGCGGGACACTGAGATGAGAGTAGGTCACGTGATCCGCGCTGTTGATCGTTTCACTGATCAGTCGCGGACTGCTCTCTCTTAAACACAAAACACTAATAATGGATGTAATAATAGCCAAATAATGAAAAAATATGTCGGCGAATTTCCCAGTCGCGCGCGTGCCCCTAGTTGAAAAAAGTACTCGCATAGTCTAAAAAATGGTCCCAAAATGGGAGCATTTGGTCTCTGTCTGGAGCCCTGCAGCTTTGTACACCACTCATCACTTGCAAGCAGCTTTGAGTAATCGGACCTCTCGTTTGTCAGAAAAACTTTAAGTTCCTCTCGCAGCTCATACACACGGGCCAGCACTTTGCCGGTGTTGTGCCGAATTCCCACTCCCCCGCAGGATCCCACTCCCCTCTAGGAGGCTTAAACGCACCAGGCTTCTCATGGTGCGTTTAAGGACAGCTCGGAAAAATGTGTTACGACATATAACAAATGGGTCTCTCTTGTAAATGAGACCCTGGGTCTCAATGAGATTTTACCTGTATAAATAAAGGTTAATAAAAAATAAATAAATAAAAAAATTAATTAAGTGGTTGTAGAAAGTGCGGGGGACAGAGGGCACAAATCGTATAGACTCTCAAGTGCAGCACAACATAACTTATATTTTGATGAAACATGAATTAAATAGCCTACGAACCGTTTCCTCAAAGCCTAAGACGAAGGAACTTGGCTTGTAAAAATCGCCTCGGTTCGTCAAACTACAACTAGCAATACGCTAGGAAGGCAGTGGGGAGTGGGATCCTGCGGGGGAGTGAGAATTCGGCACAACACCGGGCGACAGCCACCGGACATACGTGTGGAGCAATAAGACTTTATGTTCCGCTCCCATTTCCTCACACAAAGACACCCGACAATGGTTAATAAGGTGATATTAGATAATTTCCCACGGCGCACTAGTGTGCCGTGGGAAAACAACACTGCGGCTGGCTTGACCCACAGTAGCCTAGCAGTGACGCCACACACTTCGACCTGACGAAAGTAGCCCTCTTCGTAAGAGTTTGGCGTAGCGTCGTAGACAGAACAACAACGGACTCGTTTGTGCCTAAATGTTAAGAAGCATAACCATAATAGAAGCCATTGTTTATTACCGTGGAGACGGTCGGGTTGCGGGCAGTTGCAATGATCTTAGCCGGTCTGTGGTTGCTTTTAGCCAGTTCTTTCACTATCTGTAGCCCGATTCCTCTACTGGACCCTGTTACCAGCATGGATTTACCAAAACTTGCGCTCATTTTGAGATATTTACCAAATTAGTGAACACACTGCTGTTATGTCAGCGTACACACAGCAGTTGGTTGGACTGAGGGTATCTTCGTCAACACTCGTAAACCCCAATGTCAATATATACGCAGCAGGTAATATTGGGTTGAAGTCATACTATCAATGGTTGAAGTCCGAAAAAGTTTTGGCTGCAACGGCAGATTTCAGAGGAAACCATGGCCGTCAAGCATTACGTTTTAACATTAGCATTAATGTAGTACCTGCTCTAATCAAACGACGTATTAGCCTATTCAACCATTTCAGCCCTCAGTCATTCACATAACAAGACACCGTCACAAAGCAACAATAATAAACAAAAATAGCCGCAACACATCCATGCTGATAAAGCCCACAGGTCAGCAAATGTTTTTCCATCAAATAATAGTTTTCCGCTGCTCAACATTTTCTCATTTTACTTGGAAGTTTTCCTAATTTCGACACTTCTGGTAGCACGAGAAGGCACCACCCGGTTTGAAGTTCCATAACAGTACGCTCAATAATAGTTTAGACTTCTGACATAATTTGTTACTAACCTCGACGAGTTTATTGATTATTATATATGATTATTTTATACGTAACAAAAGCAAACGCTGCATTGAAAAATAAAAATAAATAAAAAAGCTGTGAAATCTCATCACCATCGCGTGTCGTCACAAATCGATTTCGGACTGAACAAACGTCACTACTGGTAACGTAAATCTATTTGGACTTTTTATCGTATCGTATTAATTAAAGTTAATACATAGGACTTTATTGACAATTCTTACTGTAAGGTGTGACGCGAGGCTAATATTTTAGTTAGCTAACGTGATTAATTCAACTCGATTGTTGTCAATCTAGCGTTAAACTTAACTATCTAACGTTAGCTAGTGTTAAGCTAATAGCGAAATATTTACTCGTTAGCTAGCGAACTATTGTCGAGAGACACTTGATGATAAAAGCCGAATAATTAAAGAACAACTTCGTATTTAACTTTCTTTATGATTAAAATAGGTGCCAAACATGCATAGCCCTATGGGAGAGCTGAACACAACGCAGTGGAAAAGGGACTATATTGACAACGATGACCCTTCTTCGAAAGGTTGCGTCTCCGAGGAGGACAATAATGTCCACCCTCCTGAATGGGCTGGACCCCATTCAGATGTCGGTCTGCCTGGCCTAATTCCCCATCCTCACCAGCATCCTATACAGCCACTAATGGTGGACCCTCTCAGCCTAAGGTTTCACTCATTAACATTTTGACATTTCATCATGAATATATTTTCTGAATATGTTACACAATGACTCTGACTCACACATTTTGATTCCATTTAAGCTAGCTACACTGTTGTACAAATCACATGACATAACAATATGTTTGAAAAGTGCTCAACAAATCAGTGATTCTTGAGAAGTGGGACAAAACAATACAAACCCTGTGTTTAGGCAAATTAAATAACATGTATCCAACAAGCTACTGAGCTAAGCTTTCACACAACCTCCCAGCTTTTGTCCTTTTTATCAAAATGGGCTTATTAGCTTGCCATTCGTTATTTTGTGTTAACATCGTCAGACACCAAAAACACATTAATTTTCCCTCAATTTATGCTAGACCCATGAGATATATAGTGATCACAACTATTCACCAAGACTGACAGAGGCTATAAAAAATATTTTTAAAATGTATATGAATACATTTTTTATATCAATTTTCCTCGTATGTTCTTCAGTTGAACTGTGTAATAGAATTTTTACTTTAAAATTAACAGCAATCAAGATGTGTTTCAAATTTCAAAACACATTCTCATGTTAGGTGACTGGTTAGATTTTCACATATGACCAACCATTACTCAACAACTGTGAAATATCATTATGCAATATTATCAAAATAATATAAATCTGTGTGAGTTGACACATATCTGACGGAGTTGACAAGATTTGGAATGTAAAATATTCTCAATCTACAACACTTATCAGAGCCTGTCTGGCTCGAATGTACTCTGCAGAGGTAGAATCATGTGACAAGAGGTCCTTCATAGTGACAGCTGCCCCTTATTTTGCCTGATTTTCTTACATTTTAATGGACTGTCTGACGGTGGTGACAAGAAGTGTCCCACCACTTAGAAACCTTATAAAACATGAATGTCATCATCATCATCATCATCATCAACCGCTTATCCGAAATCGGGTCGCGGGGGCAGCAGCTTGAGCAGGGAACCCCAAACTTCTCTTTCCCGGGCCACATCAACCAGCTCTGACTGGGGGATCCCGAGGCGTTCCCAGGCCAGTGTGGAGATATAATCTCTCCACCTAGTCCTGGGTCTTCCCCGAGGCCTCCTTCCAGCTGGACGCTCCTGGAACACCTCCCTAGGGAGGCGCCCTGGGGGCATCCTTACCAGATGCCCGAACCACCTCAACTGGCTCCTTTCAACGCAAAGGAGTAGCGGCTCTGCCCCGAGTTCCTCACGAATGACTGAGCTTCTCACCCTATCTCTAAGGGAGACGCCAGCCACTCTCCTGAGAAAGCCCATTTCGGCCGCTTGTACCCGCGATCTCGTTCTTTCGGTCATTACCCAGCCTTCATGACCATAGGTGAGGGTAGGAACAAAGATCGCCCGGTAGATCGAAAGCTTTGCCTTACGACTCAGCTCTCTTTTCGTCACAACAGTGCGGTAAAGCGAGTGCAAAACCGCCCCTGCTGCTCCGATTCTACGGCCAATCTCACGCTCCATTGTTCCCTCACTCGCAAACAAGACCCCGAGGTACTTGAACTCCTTCACTTGGGGTAAGGACTCATTCCCTACCTGTAGTAGACAATCCATCGGTTTCCTGCTGAGCACCATGGCCTCAGATTTAGAGGTACTGATCCTCATCCCAACCGCTTCACACTCGGCTGCAAACCGATCCAATGAGAGCTGAAGGTCACAGGCCGATGATGCCATCAGAACCACATCATCCGCAAACAGCAGAGATGAGATCTTCAGCCCACCAAACTGCAACCCCTCCCCACCACGACTACGCCTTGATATCCTGTCCATGAATATCACAAACAGGATTGGTGATAAAGCGCAGCCCTGGCGGAGGCCAACCCCCACCGGAAACGGGTCTGACTTACTACCGAGAACCCGTACACAGCTCTCGCTTTGAGCGTACAGAGATTGGATGGCCCTCAGAAGAGACACCCTCACCCCATACTCCCGCAGCACCCCCCACAGTATCTCCCGGGGAACCCGGTCATAAGCCTTCTCCAGATCTACAAAACACATGTAGACTGGATGAGCAAACTCCCAAGCTCCCTCTAGGATCCTTGCGAGAGTGAAGAGCTGGTCCGTTGTTCCACGGCCAGGACGGAATCCGCATTGTTCCTCTTCAATCTGAGGTTCGACTATCGGCCGAACCCTCCTTTCCAGCACCTTGGAGTAGACTTTCCCGGGAAGGCTGAGAAGTGTGATACCCCGGTAGTTGGAACACACTCTCTGGTCCCCCTTTTTGAAAATAGGAACCACCACCCCGGTCTGCCACTCCTTCGGCACTGTACCCGACTTCCACGCAATGTTGAAGAGGCGTGTCATCCAAGACAGCCCCTCCACACCCATTGCTTTCAGCATTTCTGGACGGATCTCATCAACCCCCGGGGCTTTGCCACTGTGGAGTTGTTTGACTACCTCAGTGACTTCCACCAGGGAAATTGACGATGATCCCCCATCAGCCTCCAGCTCTGCCTCCAACATAGAGGGCGTGTTAGTCGGATTCAGGAGTTCCTCAAAGTGCTCTTTCCACCGACCGACTACCTCCTCAGTTGAGGTCAACAGCGTCCCATCCTTACTGTACACAGCTTGGATGGTTCCCCGCTTCCCCCTCCTGAGGTGCCGGACGGTCTTCCAGAAACACTTTGGTGCCGACCGAAAGTCCTTCTCCATGGTTTCTCCGAACTTCTCCCACACCCGCTGCTTTGCCTCGGTCACGGCAGAAGCTGCAGCCCTTCGGGCCTGTCGGTACCTTGCAACTGCCTCAGGAGTCCCCCGAGATAACATATCCCGGAAGCACTCCTTCTTCAGTCGGACGGCTTCCCTGACCACCGAGGTCCACCACGGCGTTCGAGGGTTACCGCCCCTTGAGGCACCTAAGACCTTGAGACCACAGCTGTCTGCCGCGGCTTCAGCAATGGAAGTTTTGAACATCGACCACTCGGGTTCAATGCCCCCAACCTCCACAGGGATGCTAGAAAAGCTCTGCAGGAGGTGCGAATTAAAGATCTCTTGAACAGGGGCCTCCGCCAGACGTTCCCAGTTCACCCAAACATGAATGTGTTCTAGCAAAAAAGTTTTTATTGGTATGAGAGATTATCAAGTGTTGTTTTTGATGAATAAAGCTCTTTTTAATCATTAAAGTACATTTTGAATAGATTTTATTGCATATGAATGATTGAACCCTTCTCTGTGGTAACACTGTTTTGGATGTCGTGAGAAGATAACAAGTGTCATATATTTGACATAATAATGACAAAATTAAATTTAAGGGGATAATTGTGCTCCAGACATTCTATTCTTAATCCCTACCTAATAACATCTACAATTCTAAATATTTTTACTTTTAAAGATAACAGCAGTTAATATCTGAAGACGGCCTTTTGTCCCGCTTCTCAAGAATCACTGAAATACATGTTCTACAGATCTAAACAGTTGATGTACATTTTGTGTTGCAGATTCCACTGTACATGTCAGTCCAGTCAGTGTCAGCTGACTTATCCAGACTACATCATGGAGCCCCAGTCCAGTCAGTATCACCTCCTCACTGGGTGGGTCCTCATTCACTTAACAGTGTAGGCCTACAGGTTGAGTTCCACTGCAGCGTGTTTAAAGGAATAGTTCAACATTTTTATTATTAGCTTGTTACCTCACTCACATGCTATCTGAATCATTTTAAAATATGCTATTATCACATTATACCTAATCCCTTTAATTTGGATCACTTTTAACAAACTCTAAATGGTAAAGTCAAGTAGATGAAAGGATTCAAGTATATTTCAGTATTAGAATTACGTAATGTATTTATTAATGACATGGGGCTTAAAACCATATACCTGTACGTATGTACTACTGACCTATGTGAGTTTAATGATGCTTTGGTAATGGTAAAGTGACTTTAGGCACTGTTGCTCCCCTCAGACCTGTGCCTGGTCCAGCAGACAGCAGCCACCGGAGCTCAGTGTCTGCTCCTTGGTTTACTAACGAACCCATTCTCTGCAGCATGATGCCGGTTAGTATTCATCATCGTTTATCCCTTCTGATGTGGTTATACAGAATTGCGGCTTTGCTTATCAGCGATTATTGAGAACCGGGACAAAAGGCCGTCTTCCATATGTAACTGCTGTTATCTTTAAAAATATTAAGAATGGTAGAATAGAATGTTTGGTGCACAATTATCCCCTTAAATAACAATTTTTCATTATTATGTCAAATATATAAAGACACTTGTTATCTTCACACCACGTCCAAAACAGTGTGTCCACATAGAGGGTTTCAATCTTTCATATGCAATAAAACCTATTAAAAATGTACTTTAATATGGGGGCGCCCATAGCTCAGTTGATAGGGTGGCCTCTGTCAGGCTTGGTGAATATTTGTGATCACTATACATCTCATGGGTCTAGCATAAATTGAGGGAAAATGTATTTGTGTTTTTGGTGTCTGACGGTGTTTATACAAAATAAGGAATGGCAAGGTAAAAAGCCCCATAAAAAGGATAAAAGCTATAAATAGATGTAATTTAATTTGCCTAAACATAGGGTTTGTATTTTTTCAACATTGCACCCTGTTTTATCCCACTTCTCAAGAATCACTGTTATTTGATTTTAAGTGTTTTTTTCTTGTATGTTTTTAGGACTTACATCCACCTGCTGTAACTAGTGTATGTGTACCACAGGCCACGGACCATCAGCAGTTTCAGGAGGGGCTGACTGACTTTACATCCCACTTCACACAGCCTGTAAGTTCTATTGTCTGTCAGCACAACAGAAAACAGATAAACAATACAGATCATAGCACACAGCAACCACACACAGACAAAGGAGTCTTTAAGATATATAAAACATGCCAGGGGTCTGAGTTACATGTCATGTGGGAACCATAGTGTGGAAAATAATGTTTTGACATCAGCATGTTCCTTGCAATGGACGTTAGCAAGGCTCGTAGCAACAGTGTTCATTCAGATGATTAAGTCTTCTATCTCCACCTCGTATTTACGCTCCCTTACCCAAAATATGTTTTCTCTCTCTACCCTTGTAGATCAGTGCCTTTAGAACTATATAACTTGTCAGTTACCTTTGAACTTCTACATTAACAGTAGTTTCCTTTTCCTTTTTTTAATGTTTACTTTTCGCTATAATAGCCTGCTGGTCCTGCGTAGGTGTAAAACAACCAGTGGTGGACTAAGACCACAACCCCAGTACTTAAGGCCAAGTATAGTTACTCCTTGTCAAATATTACTTAATTACTGAGTAGTGGCAAATCACAATAACATGATTTTTTCGATGAGGTTCTGCAAATTCATGGTTCCATTGTTCCGTTGCTTTGACAATGTGTAGTTCATAAGTGAGTGTTTTTAGTCAGATTTTGAGCCGGAAGTGTTCATCTTCAATACCTGTGGCACTGTCCCACTGTTTTGACAGCAGTTTAGTGTTTGACACCCTAAGCGAGAATCATACCCTAGACCAACGAGCCACGGGAGAGCATGTGTCACTGGACATTTTGAAAATCTTGATTGTGCTAAATGTTTTGTCAGTTGCAACTAAAGGTGCTTTTTGCTAAGCCTAGGCTCTGTAAACTGGTACATAAACAAAGAGTATGTTATCAAAGGGGGTTCACCATAGCTAGCAAAATCCCAGTTTAAAGAGCCTAGGCTGTGTATGAACAATGGATTTTTTTTTCCAGCGCACACACAGTAACATTGCGGATTGTGAGGAGATATTCACTGATTTTGACAAAAAGTGACTTTGACAACAAGCATTCTCCAGAATCACTGACTCCACCTTTAATCTATAATGGAAACAGCTGGCAGTTGATTTTTCTTATGGCCTAACCCATAATCAATCCATCAAAGCCTTCTCCTTGTCATGTATAGGTGATGTGTAATGTGAATGGAGATGGACAGGTTGTGCTGGTTAACTCCTGTGAGCCAGGACCTGTGTTCCTTACCCTGAAATCTGCAACAGCTCACAGAGATGAGAGCCACACGCAAGGGACAGGTAAGGACCAGTTTAGATAGGCTACAAGTTTGTTTAACAGGCCCAAATTATACTTTGCCAGTGTTGCCAGATATCCAGGTCTCCTCACAAACGTGCACCATCACAACAAGGACACAAACCACAAAAAATTAAGAAAAAAAAGGTAATTTATCTAGTATAATTTGTATGTTCTCATCCGTCATGTAATCCACGTATGGCTCCCATAGCTCTTCAAATTCCTTCCGCTTTCCCTTTGCAATATAAGTCAACTTTTCAAGTCTAATACAGTTCAACAGTTCCCCAATCCACATTGCCAGCATTGGAGAATCCACGTTCTCCCAACACAGTGCAATGGCTCTCCTTGCCTGAAGTTTGGGATCCAAAGGCACCCTGATTTTAAATATTTCTGACAAACATTTTATAACTTCCTTCCAGAAATCTTGGATCTTTGAACATCCCCATAAGCAATGGAATAGAGTTCCTTTCTCATCTACACATTTAGAACACACATCTGGAATGTTAGCAGACATATGATGGAGCTTGACAGGAGTATGTTCTCATCAGCCACTTATATTGAAGTTGCTTAAATCAAATATTTATAGTTTGTTTTTTGCCTTTAAACAAGCATTATTCCAGTCTGTCTCATCTATATCTTTAATGTCTATTTTCCAAGCGTAATTTATCTGGTGTTGATTCAGTACTATGTCCTAAGATACTGTCATATTTAGATACATGGCCCTTCTTTCCTAAGTTTGCAAGTGTTACTTCCTTGAGTTTTGATAAAGGGGGTGGGTCCATCATTTGTGTTTTGTTGACATCTAGCTTTTTAATTGTAAATACTTGAACATCTTTTTTTTTTTTTGGGTATTTGATATCGCTGACATAATTGAAAGCAAAGCTCCATCTACATATAGATCCATTATTTTCTGGATGCCTTTCGTATTCCATAGAATACTTGTCTACACGTGTGCAAACACCGACAGTTCTGTTACGGATGGATTTTAGTTTCCGACATGAAGTGAGAAAAGCCTGGTGCGGTCCGGCGGAAATAGTGTCACAAACACCCGAGCAAGGACATTGTCAAAATAAAAGCATATACTACATCGATATGCATCGATGTTTGGACGTTGCATCGATGCAGTTGGATCTTTCGCAAATCAATCGATGGATCGATCTAAATCAAATCAAATCAAATTTATTTATATAGCCCAATATCACAAATAGCAATTTGCCTCAGTGGGCTTTACAAACACAATAAAAACATACACAGTGAAACAATCCATAAAAGATAAAAATGTCCATAGTGAGAATGTAGGTAGATTTCGATAAGATGTCCATAGACTTCAGAAGCTGCCAGACAAAGGGCCACACCGTCACTCATCCTTCAAGTCACCATCACTCTTCATGATGTAACCTAGCGAGTAGACGGTCAACTGTTCATGACGAACGGGACCCGCAGTAGGAGAGAGCAGGATACAGGGTGTCCAATCGGCACACAGGACCTGCATGCGAATAGAGGATGGAGGGAGGAGCTATGGCTCGGAAGTTTGGGAGATAAGAAAAAAAAAGAAGAAGAAAAAAAAATAAAAAAAAAATAAAAATAGGGCCCGCAGCACGGCGCCTCGCCCCGCCCCGCGGTGGAGCCCGAGAGGCCGCCCACCCCCCCACGCCGACGGGAGACCCACCACCAATGGGACCATGCCAGCCAAGCAATCCTCGTGCCCCCCCCATATATCTACATGGATGGATCGTTACACCCCTAGTTGTCTTGCGTCCCAGAGTAAAAAATTCACACTGTTTGGTTGCTGAGGTGTCAGACATCTCACCACCAGGTTGTTTTCAAAGGGTTAGCAGCATATGTTAGGGTTTTTAGGTTAAATCGTGCTCTATTGAACGGAGCCTCCTCTCTAAGCTGCCATCTAATTCGCGGCCATGTGACCTTTCCCCACAGTAGGCTTATTAAAGCCACTACGAGTAACATGGCACGTTGGCGGCCCCTTTGGACAAAAGCGGTAGTATTTTTACGACGCCAGCTGTCGTGAAGCTGTTTTCTAGCGCGTGCCGGGCGTGCGAGATTCAAATTATCAGGAAGCAATATAGTGCATGTCCGTGTGTTGAAAGTGTGAGGGCACCGGACTCTTTTCGGCTCCGTGAGAGTGGTTAGTGACACAGCATCAACTAATGCCAGTCAGTGCTACACACACCTGATTGCAATGAGTTGATGCAGTGTCACCTCTCACGGAGCTGAAAGAGTCCGTGTCCTCACACAAAGCGAATGAACGAGAGACGGCAGTTAGTATGGATCACGATGAGGTAATGTGTTTGTGTTGTTGATGTAAATAATGACTATTTCAGATGAATAATGGTCATCTGATGATGCTGGTGAGGCAAAGTAAACTTTGTTTTAGTACCGCTCATTCATTTAGGAGTAAACACTGCAGTCTAATTCGATCCCGTGAAATTGTGTATATACGTTGCTTGGCAACGCCCTCCCGCCCATCTCTCCCTTTTAGCTTTTCTTCATTGCATTTTCTTTTTTTTTCTTTGATGGTTCAGCCCGGTTTTCAGTCATTATGACGACAAATAACTGTCTCAAACAAGGCTCCCGCTCCCCTTCCCTCACCTGGAGGGATAGGCTTCTCAAATTGTGTTGCAGCGCCACACTGAAATCTGCGACCAATACGGATATGTTACCATAGAGCCTGAACGAGCGAACCGAAAATCGGACTGGGTGTACGACCAGACCAAAAGCAGTAATAAAAACTATATAAAAACATCTTTCTTTGCACTGATGGTCTCGTTTGCTGTTAAAGGTAATTTATGATTATGAGAGGAAACATGAGGCTTTTCAAAAGATATTTAAATGTTACTCGGAACTGCTTTATGGTGGTGAAGTTGTTGTGGTGATATAAGTGGTCCCTTGTGTTTGATTAATGTTGAACATTGATCCTCATCCTATCCTAATAGAAATGTAGTTGTAGGATAAAGATCCTTAAAACTCAGGTTGATAGGCAACTATGTGTTATCTAAACTTTAACAGTTATCTCCATTCTGCAGTCAGGTTTTAGACCACATCATTGTACTATAGTTGCCACTGAAGTTGCACTCATTAAATCACAGTTGAATGATTATCCTTTATCCCTGTTACAGTGTATCTGCCATCTGAGTTAAAGCGAGTTAGTGAATTTAAGAAAATGTACATACCTGGGGCCGTATTCACAAAACATTTTAAGGCTAAGAGTAGGTCCTAACTTGTTGATTTAGGAGTATCTCTTAAAAATAAGGGGCGTTTCACTCCTAATTTTAGGACTCCTAACTTTTTAAGATAAGTGTAATTCACAAAGCATTTTAGCGCTAAAACTAGCTCCTAAATTGATCCTAAGTCACTAAGAGTAAATCACAGACAACCATTTAATGGCGTTTTGGAGATATTTAATGATAGTGAGCTTTGTAAAAGGTTCCTTAATAACTGTGAGGGTTTTATGATCTTAGTGATGCTATATTTAGAAAGTATAGATACATTTATATTTATTATATTTAAATACATTTTTTTATTTATAAGCTCCTTTTCCTGCAGTTGCTGTTGGTTTACGATGCACTGAAAGTTACTGTTGGTGTCACGTTTGGGTTTAATTTCCTACTAGAGTAGGCCTATATGTGGCGCTTTGCAGCATCTCCTCCGTTCCACAGGTCCGCTGTCTGTATAGTTGCGCGTCTCGCCTTTTTCCTCAGTTCGTCGCTGTCTGACTATTGCTGCATAGTCCGCCGTTGAGAGAAATACAGTGAGAGCGCACGCCGTGCAGCTCTTCAATGAGGATATTTTTTCCAATTCAAATGAATATGCCTATGTGGCGCTATTAGGCTAATTATGAACGAATGTGTGTGAAACCCTGCAGTATCTTGGTTTCATGTTAAATCAGTTTCACTTATCATTAATTGTATATAAAAACTATTTACTTTAATACAGCGACACGATATGGATATCTCCCACAGTGTTTCTATCATAAATTCACTCTTAGAGAGTCTATCCCTCTCAGCCAATCACTGTGGGTATATAGAAGGTATGAACATGACATCATCCATAGCAACAGGGTCAACCCCGCCCTTTAGTCTTAGTTTAGGAATCCCTCCCATTCCTTAGTAAAAGGAATGGGAGGTCTTAGCAGCTTTGTGAATAGGTTTTAAGAAATTACTCCATACTTTTAGTGCTCCTTAGGAGTACTCTTAGCGCTAAGTGATTATTTTGCAGCATTTAGCTGTGCCTTTGGCCAAGGCCTATCTCCTCTTAAATCTGTCCCTCTCTCTTCTTTTCTTTCTGCCACCCATATCAAACACATTTGTGTTGACAAGCTGTCAAAAAAGTGCATTGCAGTGCAGCTGTACTTTTCAAATTTCTTGAATTGTTCATGGCTGTAATAATCCTCTTGTCCTTTCTGTTTCCCAGATGTGAGTTTGTTGGGGAATACCTGCCAGGTAGGAAAACAATGTTTAATCCATTTTCTTTACCCCTGAAATCCACTCTAGTCTTCAGTTTATTGAGCCTAGCCCCAGCGCCATCTTAACCATGACTGATCCATCTATCCATTATTAATTTATTACTACATCATTATTCATGTATCCACTCATTCATCCGTATGTAGCTTCCCCAGTACCAACAGGCAGCTTGTCCCATGTATGAGTGTAGAGACCAGACAGCCAACATGCAGCCACAGGCCCCTCCAGCACGGTGAGAACTTTGGAACCCTTTTACAATTCACCTTTATGTCCATGAGTGCATTATAATTATAATAATCATAATACATTGTATTTTATATAGCACTTTTCAAGGTACTCAAAGACACTTACACATAAAATTAGTACACAAACAAATTAAAGCCAGGTGAAGCAATGAAGCCAACGCACAATAAATAAAAGCAATAAAAAGTATACTGTATTAAAAGTGAGTTAAACAATAAAATCAGCATTTTACAGCAGGTGTAATGTGAATATATAAAATATATATGTAATGTTAATATGCAATGTAAATATGTAAAAAATTTTTTTTTACATTATCATTGGCTCAAGGCTGATTCTGAAGAGGTGTGTTTTGATTAGGCAGTACAAACTTATGTGTCTACCTTGCTCTACATATTTGTCCAGTATCAACATGTCACTAGCTGATTGTGAGTGTGACATTAGACACAATGTGGACCTGAAACAAAGTTGAGTTTATTCTGTCCTTTTTTCACCCTGTAGAACTGTTGGAATTGTATCTGAATCCAAGTCCCGGAAACCCTGTCACTGCACCAGATCCCAGTGCTTAAAACTGTGAGTAGATTCTCTGGTTAATGCTTCGTTACATTTTCACTTTTCTTCATACTAGGCAGAGGTGGAAAGAGTACAAACATATTCTACTCAAGTAAAAGTATGATTACTTGGATGAAATTTTACTTAAGTAAAAGTAAAAGTACTAGTCTAAAAATCTACTGAAGTAAAAGTGAAAAAGTAGCTGATTTAAAATGTACTTAAAGTACAAGTTACTAGTTACTTTTTAACAGCGGGAGGGGTCTCTTCAGTGTAGGGCATTATATATATATAGACAAACTAGTTTTGTTTAATTAATGCAACACTTTTACAAATTAAAGTGCACAAATTAAACAAATCATGTCACCACACATGTATGGATGTACACTGTGTCATTATTCCTTAGAAAAGCAAATATGGAGCAAATAGTCTGTTAATGGGGGAATGTAACCGGTCTACAGACCTAAACAGACTGCAGCTGCAGTTCTAATAATGTAATAGTGTATAATTGATCTAAACCATGGAAATTGCAAGGTTAGGCTGCTCGATTTTGACAAAAATCTTAATCATGATTGATATTGTGTAATCACAATTATTATAGACAATTATTCATTGATTTAAGAACTGTAACATGCACTTATTTAACATTTGAAACCATGACTTTAAACATAGCCTATCCTAATTGAACTGAAAACAAGGAAAATGCAAATAGCCTTTTTTATAATTAAATTAAATAAGTGTCAAAATCAAAATAAACCGTTGCAAATGTTGTTGATAGGGCACGTCTTTTGCTAGCAGGAATGTGAGGGCATATTTTATTTATATCTCATGGAGCTGGCTGGATAGGCAAGTTGCATTGTAGGCTACAGTGTTCTTAATTGATGACTGTTGTGGTGGCAAGAGTCAAGGAGCTTTAAACTTCCTCTGTTTTTTATTCCTTTATTGCTTGGTCATAGACCACTAGGATTCAACTTAAAGTGAGTAAACTAATTGGTCGTGATGTTTTGAGGTGCAGCTGGGTCGCATATGCCTTTTTTCTCTCTCTCTCTCACGGTCGCGTATGTCATCTGACTCGCGCGTAACATATCTTGCACATTATTTTAGTAGTTTTACCTTTCTTCTCGACCAAAGGCTGACTTTCTGTCGTCTTCTGGAAGTTTTTCAAAGCTCCCGGCAACACGCACCGTCTCCATCCTACTCTGCACTGTTAATTAAGCTGAAAGCTAAACTATCAGGTGAGGGAGGGGCCGATTGCACGGCTGGATGAAAGGTTTGCTGCATTTAAAAGCCTTCACGTGCGGTACAATGATAGTTTAACTAGGACTATTTTGTTTTAATGATAGAGGGAAGCAATGTTTGCTGTTATCATTTAGTCGCTCAATGTGTTCTCTCCTCCTGTCGATCACTCACTGTGTTAGTTTCCGGTATTGTGCCGTAAAAATAAAAGCCCCCCGCGATATTTCTTTTATTTTCTCTCCTTTCCCTATCTATTTTTTTACTCAGTAACGCAGGTGATATAAAATGTAGCGAAGTACAATACTTCACAATAAACATACTCAAAGTAAAAGTAAAAGTATAGGTTTTAAAAATCACTTAAAAAATTACAAGTACACGAAAAAACTACTCAATTACAGGAACGCGAGTAAATGTAATTTGCTACTTTACACCCCTGATACTAGGATATACTGTATGTGCTTTGTGATGTTTGCACTTCATTTGAAACTCATACTGCCGACTTCTCTTTCCGGTTTTGCACCTGCAAAATAGAATAAAAGTGGCCGCCACTGTCTGATAAGTGCTTGTTTGGTTTAATCATAGATAGTATTATAAAATGGATATAGCATCCGGGCTGACCTCAGTTATTCCAGCTACATCTAATCGTCCTGGCCTATGCGCGTCACCATCTTGTCAGATTTTTACTCCGCCTCATTTCCTCTTACCGAAAAAGGGCATTGGTATACCTCAGAGGCGAAGTGAGGGCCAGCAGGCGGCTGGCTGTCACTCAAGAGGCCACGCCCCTAATTATTCATACATTTTAACCTCCAATAGTTTAAAAACTAGCGTAATCCAAAAAAATTCACCCTCCTCAGTGTTGTCATGGAGATATGACCTAAACATACATACAGATTAGAATGTCTTTTTGGACCAGGCCTTAAATAGGTTTAATAATGCTGTGAACACGGCCTATTTACCGTGGACCATGCTGTTTTAAAGCATAGGCTTCTTTGCTTGGGTTTGTCAAATCATGTAGTTTCCTGGTTCACAGATTATTTGAGTGACAGGACTCAGTGTATTAAATATGATGGTGTGTTCTGAATTTGTGAGTGTCCACAAGGGGGTGCCACAGGGTTCAATATTAGGACCCCTCTTGTTCATTATGTACATTCATGATTTGGGAAATAATGTGTTGGATGCTAACATGCATTTTTATGCAGATGACACAGATTACTGTTTTGGTTCAATTCCTGCTAGAGCTGTTGAATCTCTGCAAAAAGCTTTTGATGTAGTCCAGCACACACACCTGCAGCTAATACTAGTCCTCAACACTGACAAGACTAAACAAATGTTGGTAACACTTTATAATAACTATCCGTTGTAACTTGTTAATAGATCATTAGTAAACTCTTAGTTAATGATTATTAATGATTTGTTAAGTGTTTGTTAGCAGTTTGTTAAGGATTTATAACAATGGTAGATAGTTAATAGCGTAATAATTGAATCAGTTCATCTGGGAGGTAATCCGAGATACCGACGAGGCTGAAATAGGCTATAGACTATACACAGTGCATGGGCAACTGAGGGCAGCCCCATTTTCAAATATTTTTAAATAAACTCAATACACACTGTGCATGCCATGGATTTGAACGTGACGTGATCAGTTAATCTCGGATTACCTCCCAGATGAACTGATTCAATTATTAAGCTATTAACTATCTACCATTGTTATAAATCCTTAACAAACTGCTAACAAACACTTAACAAATCATTAATAATCATTAAGAGTTTACTAATGATCTATTAACGAGTTACAACGGATAGTTATTATAAAGTGTTACCCAAATGTTGTTTTCAAATTCTAAGAAAGTACCTCAAACTGTCCCCACAGTGTCCACTCTTGAGGGAAATGTCATAGAGGTGGTTCATATGTATAAATATCTTGGTGTCTTAATTGATGACTCCCTTTCCTTCATACCCAATATTGACCATCTTGTGAAGAAACTGAAACTAGGGGGCGCCCCTTAGCTCAGTTGGTAGGGCGTCCCCCTCATGGGCCTCGGCCAGCAGCGGACCCGGGTTTGATTCCAGCCCGTGGTCGTTCTCTGCATGTCGCTCCCCTCTCTATCCCATTTCAACTCTGTCTCTACACTATCAATAAAGCATAAAAATGCAAAAAAAAAAAATCTTAAAAAAAGAAAAAAAGAAACTGAAACTTAAATTCGTTTTTTTCTCCAGGAACCAATTTTGTTTTTCTTTTGAGGTAAAAAAGCGGCTTGTCACTGCAAAGTTTTTATCCAGTTTAGATTATGGAGACTTGGGGCTGTATTCACAAAATTTTTTAAGGGTAGAGTAGGTCCTAACGTGCTGATTTAGGAGTAACTCTCAAAAATATGGGGCGTTTCACTCCTCATTTTAGGACTCCTAACTTTTTAAGATAAGTGTAATTCACAAAGCATTTTAGCGCTAAAACTAGCTCCTAAATCTATGAAAAGCTAGGAGGACTCCTAAGTCACTTAGGGTGTATTCACACTGGGAAGGTCCGCTAGTTCACTTGCTTTGGTCCAGACCAAATAGAGTTTAGATTTTTTTCTTTTGGTGTGGTCCACTTTCATATTGCCCCTTTTGCAAGTGAACCAGCATTACGAAGCAAAACCACACGTGATCTGAGGTCATTCATTCATTGGACAGACATTCTGGGGTGGAGAGAAGCAGGAAGCACGAAGTGAAAACTGCGAAATATATAACTGATACGATATAGGGTTAAAGATAATAAATAAATAGGCCTACATCTAGCCTATAAATAAAATAAAAAAACATAAAATTATTGTTGTTTCATATGGTTATAATATGTAGGCCTGTGTCAATGATGTGGCTTGTAGCCTACGATGTGAAACATAATATGTACTGTATTTTTGCTGCTGGACGCACGGCTCGCGAGGAAATAGGCTCATGCTGACACACAGCTGATATAGCCGTGTGTCAGCTTTGTGTGAGTTCGGCGCAGCTCTGCTCCAAACTGACACGGGGATAGTATTGACGGTCCCGTAACATGGGAAGCAAAATAAAAACACGCACTTCATACAATGCGCAGCGTGAACCTGTTGGCACTGTGCGGGAGACGCTCCCCTCTCCTTCATCTGATCGCTGAACACATCAGCATGTTTACACGTCCTGTCTATCAAATGTAATATATTTGCTCGGGCTCCCGGTCAAACCACAACTAATCTTCCCAACAACGGCAACACTTTCCCATAATGTGAAGCTGACGGTGATTTATTAAAAAAGAAAAGGCACAGTGCTTCCTGCAATTGGGTCGGATCGAGTCCGGACAAATTCACACCACAAACGAACTGCAGCAGAGTGCGTATGGAACCGCATCGAGACTACCTCTTCAGCTTGGTCTCGGATCGTTTGTTTGGTCCGCCCCCGAGTGCGATTGCTGTATTCACACCTGTCTGAAAGATGCGCACCAAAGGTGGAAGTGCACCTGAGTTCGTTTCAACCGAACTAAACACGGCATGTGTGAATACACCCTTAGAGTAAATCACAGACAATCATTTGATGGTGTTTTGGAGAGATGTAATGATAGTGAGCTATACAAAAGTTACCTTAATAACTGTAAGGGTTTAATGATCTTAGTAAAGCTATATTTAGAAAGTATAGATACATTTATATTTATTATATTCATATAAAAAAACATTTATTAAGTTCCTTTTCCTTCAGTTGCTGTTGGTTTACGATGCACTGCAAGTTACTGTTGGTGTCACGTTTGGGTTTAATTTCCTTCTAGAGTAGGCCTATATGTGGCGCTTCGCACCATCTCCTCCATTCCACAGGTCCGCTATACTGTATAGTTGCGCGTCTCGCCTTTTTCCTTCCGCATGCACTTTACGATTTTGGCGGCTGTTGTTTCTAAATTGTGAATTTCCTGGTTTGTCGCTGTCTGACTATTGCTGCATAGTCCGCCGTTGAGAGAAATACAGTGAGAGTGCATGGCGTGCAGCTCTTCAATGAGGATATTTTTTCCGATTCAAATCATTGTAAAATTTAAATTGAATAGACCTATGTGGCGCTATTGTAGGTGAACGAATGTGTGGAAAACCCTTGGTTTCAACAAGCCTTTGTAAATGGGTAATAAGGCCCATGTCAGATGCTTATTAATATTATTGTGTTATTAAAAATGCTTTATAAGTGTTAATAATCATAAACATGTTTATTGTGAGATTCTAAACACTTATAAGAAGCCTTTAATGAGGTTTTTTAATTATTTTTTGAATTAAGGTAAAACAACAAGATATGTATGCCAATATTAAACAGTTAATTATGCTTTTTGCAGCTACTGGATAAGGGGGCGCATAAAAACCCGTAAAACCAAGGGTTGCACACACACACACACACTTTACATTTGTTATGTGAATGGATGTAGTTTAATTTGTGTGTGTTTTCCTCCTTCAGCTACTGTGAGTGTTTTGCTAATGGAGTGATGTGCAGTGACTGTGACTGCTCTAACTGCCACAACAATGCAGAGCACGAAATGAAGCGTTGCAAGGCAATAAAGGTGAGTAATAATGAATGCATTTGTATGTCAGTTTACCAAGAAGCCTTTGTCAGAAAAAAACACTCATCAATGCACATGTGATGGCTAGTAATATCATTGGAAATCAGGCAAACGTGCACCAGCTGTATGCTTTGTATTTCAATAATCATTAACCTTTTAAATGTAAATATGTGGCAGGTAATGCTTTCCCAAAATGTTTTTGTCAGTGGCGAAAAATAATGAATTTTCCTTGAGATGCTTTTAAGTCACAATTCCATTGTTATGCTTCTTTTGTAAGTGTTTTACAATCAGTCTGATTTTGAAGAGGAAGGTCCATGTGTACATCTTCAATACCTATGGCACTGTCCTGCTGTTTCACAGCAGTTTAGTATTTGACTTGGTAAATAGTGCTGCATAATTTGTCGGAAAATGTGTGCGATTGCGCAACCCTTTTGAACTGAGAGCTACTTTGAAAAAATTAAAGTGGCCAAGAGCTACTTGCATCAAATTGCTTATATTTATTTACATAGCACACGTCAAATGAATTAAGCTTCTGTTTGTACACGTGTGAAATTGCAATACCCACTGCTTATCATAAATAATTTCCATCAAAGGTCCAAGAAAACATTAGGGTGCGAACACACCAAACGCGTTGGGTGCGGTGGCCATCGCGCCCAACGCACCTGATCTGGCGCTTGGTCATTTTGTGTCAAAAAATGCACCCAACGCACCTACTAGTCTCCTCCCCGATAGATTTATTTCCCTAGTCAACCATGGCTGCGATCAGACCCGACCCGACACAACAGCGATCATGTCCGCACAAAAACAACAACAACACGGCCAACAATTGTGCCAAAAGACAAATAAACAGCAACTGAACGGAACAAATAGCCTTAAAACAGCATTGCAGATTCACGCCGCTCGGAAATTAACGCAAACAGCAAGGGAGCACCATACCAAACACATTTACAGCAGCATTGTGTGCACAAAATAAAGGCAAGTAGCCTACATTACCCTACCTCGCTGTGATGGGACCGTGGCTGGCGTAGATACAGGCATAAACACCGGTGCTTCGCTGTACTCGTCGTGAAAGTTCCCCGGACTTAGCCGTTATATTTGGGTTCATTATATGGAGGTGGTGGCCGCACACAACCGGTGCGGGTGAGTTAACTAAATGCTATCCGACCGGTGCTAACTTGGTTTATCGGCTAAAGCACAGCTGCACATATTCTCCTGGCTCACTTTCCCCACGTCTTCTAACCCAACCCCGAGCGGCTTCATATCACCAGCCAGCCGCAAATACATTTCCTCCCCGGTGTTTCTCAGCCCCTGTGTTGTCCTCCCACAGTGCCGATGTCCGTGACGTCGTGTCATTCTCCAAGGCTGATTGGCTAACGCGGCTAAACTTCACGCGTTGGAGCAGAAAAAGTTAAATTTTTTGAACTCCGCGTGTTGGTGCGATGGTGCGGTGACGCTTTGGTAACGCGGCTACCGCGCCTAACGCGGCTACCGCGCCTAACGCACCGCTTTACCGCGGCTAACGCATCATTGCGCCTAAACCAATGGTTCCCTATGCAAAAATAGGATTTTTTAACGCCGCCACCGCACCGAACGCGTTTGGTGTGTTCGCACCTTCACTTTACACTTTTTGTGGGCCACATATACAGGTGAAACTCGAAAAATTTGAATATCGTGCAAAAGTTAATTTATTTCAATAAATCAACTTTAAAGGTGAAAATAATATCTTATACAGACTCATTACATGCAAAGTGAGATATGTGAAGCCTTTATTTGTTATAATTGTGATTATTATGGCTTACAGTTTATAAAAAACCCAAATTCAAAATCCCAGAAAATTTGAATATTACATAAATGAATATTATGTCGGCCCTCTAGAAAGTATAATCATGCATATCTACTAAGTACTTGGTTTGGGCCCCTTTTGCATGAATTCTTGCCTCAATGCGGCGTGGCATGGATGCTATCAGTCTGTGGCACTGCTGAGTTGTTATGGACGACCAGTTTGCTTTGATAGTGGCCTTCAGCTCCTCTGTATTGTTGGGTCTGGTGTGTATCATCTTCCTCTTGACAATAGTCCATAGTTTCTCTATGGAGTTCAGGTCAGGAGAGTTGTCTGGCCATTCATGCACACTAATACCATGGTCAGTCAACCAGTTACCAGTGGTTTATGATACTGTGGGCAGGTGCCAAGTCTAGCTGGAAATGGAAATTGTCATCACCATAAAGCTTGTCAACATACAGAAGCATGAAGTGCTCTAAAATCTTCTGGTAGATGGCTGTGGTGACTTTGGACTTGATAACACAGTGGACTAACAGCAGCAGATGACATGGCACCCCAAATCATCACTGATCCTAATGAAATGTTGCGTTTCATTTGGAAATCAAGGTCCCACAGTCTAGAGGAAGAGTGGAGAGGCACAAAATCCAAGTTGCTTGAAGACAACTGTCAAGTTTCAACAGTCAGTGATGATTTGAGGCACCATGTCATCTGATGGTGTTGGTCCACTGTGTTATCAAGTCCAAAATCACCACAGCCATCTACCAGAAGATTTTAGTGCACTTCATGCTTCCGTCTGTTGACAAGCTTTATGGAGATGCTGAATTACTTTTTCCAGCAAGACTTGACACCTGTCCATAGTGCCAAAACCACAAGTAACTGGTTGACTGACCATGGTATTACTGTGTTGATTGGCCAGCCAACTCTCCTGACCTGAACCCAATAGAGAAACTATGGAGTAATGTCAAGAGGAAGATGAGACACACCAGACCCAACAATACAGACGAGCTGAAGGCCTCTTTCAAAGCAACCTGGGCTTCCATAACACCTCAGCAGTGCCACAGACTGATAGCATCCATGCCACGCCGCATTTAGACAAAAATGTGTGCAAAAGGGGCCCAAACCAAGTACTTAGTACATATGCATGACTATACTTTCTAGAGGGCCGACATTTCTGTATTTAAAATCTTTTTTTTATGGATTTTATGTAATATTCTAATTTTCTGAGATTTTGAATTTGGGGTTTTCATAAACTGTAAGCCATAATAATCACAATTATAACAAATAAAGGCTTGAAATATCTCACTTTGAATGTAATGAGTCTATATAATATATTAGTTTCACCATTTAGGTTGAATTACTGAAATAAATTAACTTTTGCACGATATTCAAATTTTTCGAGTTTCACCTGTACATCACTGAAAATTGACATCGATGTCTATAGACCCCTTACCTGTTTATCAACACGGCGGATGCGCGCGCTGCATAGTTGCAGAAAGAAAAATGGTTTGGCTGGTTGCCATGGTTACCCGTTTGGTTATATTGCAGTTGCGGTGTTTCTTTATAGGTCCATGGTGCTAAATAGCGATGTTGTCAGCTTACTAAAAACAGTTTATCAGCGAGTGATAACATTGGTTATGCGGAAACATTAACACTATTGAACGAGATACGTCTTAATGACCCATACGCGTTGCCGGCAGTTGAGTAGATAAATGATGAGAAGAAATGGCCCCGACGACTTCAGTGGCCGGACTGCTGTTGGAGAGTGACAGTAAAGACCGGCAGACAGATAGACAGAGAGAGGCAGAGATGCCTTTATTTCATAATTTAGCTTTTTGATTTAAAAGTGATCATAACTAGCCGTGATCATCTGTTTTTAGACTGACTCCTGCTTTCGGGGCCGTTGGGCTCACGAGCCGACCAGCTTATCAGACCAGCTGTTTGAGACGGAGATGAAAAGGAAAGTGAAACTCATGGTGGAGCAGTTAAATAGTTAAATGAATAAATATTATAACCAAACACAATAATGTGTTGTGTTATCTGCTTTAGTAGCCTACAGTAGGCTAGCACATGTCGACCCCACTCGGTTTTCGTTTATTGATTTTTCCTAAATGGTATGATTTAGCCTACTTACCGGCTACACGTGCAAACCCCTACTGCCTAGTCAAACCATAGAGTCAAACACAAGAGAAGAGGACGGAGATGTATAACGTCTGGGTCATTGTAAATAAGCTTCCATTGCTTTCCATTGCTATTAGCCTCGTCTCCGGTCACTGTCCTTATTGTAAACATTTCACAACTCATTTATGTAATTATACAGCGGTGCATTTGGGCATTTACTAGCTTTATCACCATTCAAACAAAAAATAAACGGTTTGTGCATCCAACAACACAACACAACATGATTGTGGCTCGTGTCGCTCTTGTCTCTTTCTGCAACGGACATGCGCAGTAGAGCGGGGAGTGACGCTGTGTGACGTAGACTGGTAAGGGGTCTATATTACACTTCTTATTGTGACGCATATCAGTGTTCCACCAAGGAAATGTTTTAGTCAAGGTGGTCACTGCCCAGGTGTGGAGGAGGGAGAAAATGTTGGGGGTATTTTGCTGAAAGATGCCAATACGCACTACATAAATAAACAACTGTTTATTTGAATAAAAACGACAACTGACCTTACAGTTTTAACTTTTTAAAGTTCCTTTTTGGATGGGGGGCTGTTGTGAGATTATTGTGGACAATAGGCTACTGTGATGCGATAGCCTATAATTCATTCATGGTTATTATTAGCCTACTTGCTTGATTTCCATTTAAATGCAGAGATTATTTGTTGTTTTGGAACACATAGGCCTATTTAATTTTACCATGGCAACGAGTGAACGCTGGCAACTTGCTGCCGCTGCTCGCCGGTAACTTTTTAACTGTTTTAACTTTTTAACTTTCAATACCTTAATTTTATTTATTTTCGGCTCTATGAAGTAGGAAGGTAGTAGAAGGACAGTGTGATTGGCTTCACTTGGAATATTTTTTCAATCCGCTGGCATTACCACTTGTGTGGGAAAAACGATTCACTGGATGCTAGCTTACTTCAAGAATGAACGGGGACTTTATCTCATAACACCATTCGTGTGTTGGCAACCGAAGGCACGTACCAACCGCAGGAAGAGGCCGCTGCTGCTGATTGTTCGCCGCTTCTCGCCACTGTTCATATAGCCTGACACACGCCACCACACCTGCTGCCGCTGTCCTCCAACACTGGCCGGTCGGGTAATCTCCGGTTGCCTGCTGACCATCATCGTTGGTCCCACCCGCTTCAGCCGCCTCCTGGTCACTTCAATCGCACTGTGTTGTGTACTCAACTGGCTATTGACTGCTAGTGGGTCGCCCTCGCTCAGCTACCGAGTGGCGGCTAACGATCGCTGCTCCGTCGGCCACATCTGCTCACATCCATCCTCCTCACTCCGCATGGTCTCCCCTCAGTCAGACTCTTCCCCTGGTTCATCATGATCACCTATTCACCTGCACAGCTGTTTAGACTTTTCCACCACCTCATCCCATCATCCATCTCAGTCATTCAACAACTTGGACTCCTACGCCGCCGCCGCTACATCCACAGAGGCTCCGGGTTTGTTTTGACCCAGCACGGAAACTCCATCCCATTCGTCCGGCTACCTCCGCAAGCTCCGTCGCACCTCTGCCACGTCATCAGGACTCACCCGCTATTGGACCATTCACCGCAAAAACATGGACTGGATTTCACTGCTGTCCTTTCTCCTCACCCACACATCACTTCACTTCACATCTCATCTGCACCACCAAATGTCCAATCATCTATATACTCAACCACCACCACCCCTCCACCCAGTTTCCCCCCCTCCCCTCCGCCCCCCTGCACAGCTAACCTGGCTAACCTCAGACCTCTCCAGCCTGCCCCTATCCCATCACCCTCTGGCTGTGCCAACTTTGCCCTCCTCAACACCCGCTCACTCAACAATAAAGCCCCTGCCATACATGAACTCATCCTCGACAATAATCTGGACCTCCTTCTACTTACTTTTTCTCCCTCAACCAAGCATCGCCCCCTGGTTTCAGCTACATTGCCAAACCCCGCCCCTCCCGCCGTGGAGGTGGCCTCGCCGTCATCCACAAACAGAATTATTTGATCAGAGAACTCACCCTCCCCTCAGTATCATCCTTTGAATTCATTGCTTTTAAAGCCCCCTCCTCCACGACAGTTATCCTCATCTACAGGCCACCCAAACCTAATCCCTCCTTCCTTTCCGACTTCACCGAACTCATCACATTAGCATTAACCCTCTCTCTTCGCCTGCTGTTACTTGGTGACATTAATATCCACATGGACTCCCCCACTTCCAAACTCTCATCTGAACTCACCACTTTACTGGACAATTTCGATCTCACCCAACATGTCACCTTCCCAACCCATGACAAAGGACACATCCTCGACCTTGTCTGCTCTATCAATCTCCCTGTACTCAACCTCCACCCATGCCCCTTTCTCCTCTCTGATCACAAACTTATACTGTTCACCATCCTCTCCCCCACCCCCTCAGAGAAATCACCTTCCGTAACCTCAAATCCATTGATCCCCACCATCTCTGTGACCTGCTCTCCTCCACCCTCCCCCTGGACTCAACCCTCAGCTCACCTGATGAGCTTACAAACCACCTTAATTCTACCCTGTCTTCCTCCCTCAACACCCTGGCCCCCCTAAAAACCAAAACTGTCTCCTTTAATACTTCTTCACCCTGGTTCACATCTGCACTCCGCAAATTGAAACAGACTGGCCACCAACTCGAACGACTCTCCAAAAAAACCTCACTCACAGTCCACCACCAAGCCTACAAACTCCACCTCACTGCCTACAAAGACGCCCTCACCGCTGCCAAGTCTGCCTACCTCTCCGCCATCTTCTCTGACCCCTGCCAAAACCCCAGAACCCTCTTCTCCACAGTGAGCAACCTCCTCAAACCCCGGACCTGCACCCTCTCCACCTCCACCCCAGGGGCCTATCCGAAAAGTCCAATCTCCTTACCTATAAGCCTCCTTTCCTATGCCTTAACCCCTAAACGTCATCGGGGTTAAGGAGAGATGAAAGGTGCTTCCTATCGAACATAGGAAAGGACAGCGTTGTTTCAAATGAATTCGACTCCACCTTTCCTAACCGACGCCATTGCGCGACGGCGAGTATTGCTGACGTGAGTCACTAGCGTGAAACTTCACTATTCTCCGAAAATGGACTACAACAAGCGCTCGTTTGATCCATGCGTTCTTTTCATATTGATTTTAATCAGGTTGTCGCCAACAGAGTGAGAATCACTCCCATATATCCCAATTCACATGTGGAATAAAAAGAGGCTACACTTGTGTTGATGTTGAAATGAACTGCCCCCAGTAACTTCATTAAATGTGAAGTTGGTATTTTATTTTCTTATGGTGTAAATTATGTGCTACGAAAATAACTATTATGATGTTGGTCTTTTATGAGTTATTTATTATCTTTAGCCTGTGTGTGTGTGGGGGGGGGGGGGGGGGGGAGTATTTTGTTTTAGCCGAGTTAAATCTTCCTCTCTTCTCCTCTCCTCTCTTCTGTTTTACCTCTCGTTCGTATTCGTGTAGAGTCGGTAAACTCCGGCGGTGGCCTGTTGCTTTAAATCTTGCCGCCGTAAAGGATTATGGGATACCACTATCTCCTTTCCTTTAGCATAGGTTAGCCAGGAGTAACCTATGCTAAAGGAGGGTTAAAGGATGAATCGAGGCTCCTTTCCTATGCCTTTCCTAAGCATTTTGGTTATTCGGATCACCTATCTGCCGAGCACTTCCGGGTCATCTCGATAGGAAAGGAAATTTCCTATGCAAAAAAAAGTTTTCGGATAGGCCCCAGATCTATGCAACTCATTCCTCCAGTTTTTCGCTGACAAAATCACCACCATCAACCATTCACTTTTCCCTGTACATGAACCCCCTGCACATTCAATGGACCCTCCCCTACCCATTTCGCTGGAACTCCCAGCCCTTCCTCCCCATTGCCGTCTCTCCCACTTCGACCTGGTTACCTCTCCTGCACTCTCCAAGTTTATAAGCTCCTCCAAACCTACTACCTGCTCCCTTGACCCCCTCCCCACTCCCCTGGTCAAGTTCTGCCTCCCCGTTCTCTGCCCCTACCTCACTAAACTCTTTAACTCCTCACTGTCCCATGGAATTGTCCCCTCTACTTTCAAATCTGCTGCTGTCACCCCCACCCTCAAGAAACCTGGTCTCGACCCCGCCTCCCTCTGTAACTACCGCCCAATCTCCAACCTCCCCTTCCTCTCCAAAACCCTTGAACGCATAGTCACCAAACAACTCCAATCCCATCTCCACGCCAATAACCTCTTTGAATCCCTCCAATCTGGCTTCCACCCCCTCCACAGCACAGAAACCGCTCTCCTCAAAGTCTTCAATGACCTCCTCACCTCTGCCGACGCTGGTTCCCTCAACTTCCTCATCCTCCTTGACCTGAGTGCAGCCTTCGATACTGTAAACCACACCATCCTGCTCACCAGACTCAGCAACCTCGGTATTGAAGGTACTGCACTCAGCTGGCTTCACTCATACCTCTCCGACAGATCTCACTTTATCTCCCTCCACAACCACACATCTGCCACAGTCACCGTCACACAAGGTGTTCCCCAAGGTTCTGTACTCGGCCCCCTCCTATTCATCATTTACCTCCTCCCCCTTGGTCAGTTACTTCGCCATTTCTCAATGGACTTCCACTGTTATGCTGATGACTACCAAATTTACCTCAGTACCAAATCCCCCCACAACCCCCCCATCTCCCACATTGAATCCTGCCTGTCTTCACTAACACTCTGGATGAAAAATAACTTCCTCAAACTCAACAGCAACAAAACTGAACTCCTCCTAATTGGCTCCAAATCCACCCTCAGCAAACTCACAACCCCCCCCCCCCCTCCCCTCCACACTCACTCACTATCGATGGCACCACGGTCTCCCCCTCCCCCCAGGCCCGCAATCTTGGCGTAATTTTTGATCCCACCCTCTCCCTTGAACCCCACATCCGCCACACCGTCAAAACCTCCTTCTATCACCTCCATAATATTGCAAACATTAGATCCTCCCTCACACCCCTCACTGCTGAAAGACTCATCCATGCATTCATCTCCTCGCGCCTTGACTATTGCAACTCACTCCTCGCCGGCATCAGCACCACCTCCATCAACAGACTCCAACTGGTCCAGAATGCAGCTGCCCGTCTCCTCACTCACACCAACTCGTGGAACCACATCACCCCAGTCCTCAAAAAGCTCCACTGACTCCCCGTTTCATTCCGGATCGATTACAAACTCCTGGTCCTCACCGACAAAGCCCTCCACCATCTGGCCCCCCCATATCTCACTGACCTCCTCTCCCCCTATCAATCCCCCCGGGCCCTCAGATCCTCCTCAGCCAGTCTCCTCTCCACCCACACATCAAAACTCTGCAGCCTTGGCGACAGAGCTTTCTCCAGGGCAGCTCCCAGGCTCTGGAACAGCCTCCCCCAACATATCCGTGACTCTGAGTCCCTCACCATCTTCCAGTCCAAACTCAAGACCCATCTCTTCTCCTCCGCCTACCCCTAGTTCACCCACCAACCCAACTCTACATGTTATTTTTGTTTGTTTATTGTTTTGTTTTTTGTAAAGCGCTCTGAGTGAGAGAAGAGCGCTATATAAATAAAATGTTTTATTATTATTATTATTATTATTATTATTATTATTATTATTATTATTATTATTATTATATATTATTTCCCAATTTAAAACATACAAATAAAGCAGCATTGAAAATTCAGAAAATAAATCTTGTAGGCTTTGCCTACACTAGCAGGTTGTTTTACAGATAACTCAATAGTTGAAATAATAAATACAATGTGTTTTCCCCTTTAAAATGACTAAATCCATTTCTCCAAAGGTCAAAGACAGTAACAGTGTGTCGCTGCGTTTATTTTAGCCACCAGTTCAGTGACGGCTTGCTTCTGCCCATTTACTCTCCCGCGTGCATGCAGTCATGCATGGTCGCGCAGAGCAGCACACACACACACACACACACACAGACAGACACACACACACACACACACACCAGCTGATAGAGAAACCCTTTGAGATACATGTGAACATTTATTTACCGCAAATCGCGGGCCCTTCGCGCAGTTTTGACCATGGGAAGATGTGCTTTTACAGTCGTCAGATTTTTTACTTGAAAAAATATATATAATAATAATAATATATAGGAGAGAGTGGCCTAAGTTGTGCCACTTTTTACTCAAAGTGACTGTAAAGTGAGGCCTTGACAGTGAAGTCTCCAACTCAAATATGTACATATATTTCAGGGTGTTGTGCATCCTTGACAATACTTTGGATCTGGAATAAACTGTAATATAGAAACTTAGCTTTCGGAAAAAAAGTTGTCTTGTGGCACAACTTGCCCCCTGTGTGGTGTAAGTTGTGCCGTTGGAGAGAATACCATGGGGTAAATTGTGCCATTGATATATATCTCATAAACTGTAATGCAAGACAAATCCATCAGACAATCACTTATTTACGGTTTATTTAAAGTAAATAAAGTAAATATTTTACAAAGATTTAAGGACAATTTTCTTAAACAAGGCCTAGCAGATCTTGGTGGTTTTACCTGCAAAGCTCACAATGACAAAGTCACCATCATCATCTTTCTGGCCATCTGAGCTCTTGTCAGCAGTGTCGTTAAGTGGAATGGAGATGTCACTCTCCTCTGAGCTACTGTAGACAATCAATTTCTTTTGGTGACCAGCGTATACAGCCATGCCAATGGCACAACTCTCAGAAATTTACTTTGCACTAACTGCTCCGCCCTTGTAGAACCAACTGCCACCTGGCATATGCGATTCCACCTCCATTTCTGCCTTTAAATCAAGGCTCAAAACCCATCTGTACACCCTGATTTTTCCCTCCCCATTAACTATCTTACCTCTGCACTACTATCTTTGTTTATATGTGGATGTCTGGGCTTTATGTCTTTTATTTTGGTTATTGTTATTTTACCTTCATTTTTTAGCATGTTCAGCACTTTGGACAGTGCAAACTGTTATAAATGTGCCTTTATAAATACATTTTACTTACTTACTTATACCTCACCCCAGGCCCTCTGGCACAAATCACCCCAACCCCAGAATTTTGGATAATAAGCATGATGCAGCAGTTTAGGGCTGACATCGTGCTAACTTTATAGACACAAAGTGTAGCATACTAAAGCACTAAAACATGTGTCAAATGTTTTCAAACGTGTCTATAATTGTTCAGACACAATAACCAAAAAACCTTGATCATGGAAATTTTACTTTGAAAGGCAAAAAAAATGTTTTTTGAGCTTAAATGTGCTTATATCTTATTCCATGTTTCTCCCTTCTTTACAGGATGAGTTAAATGGATGCCTCTTCTTAAATATGTGGTCACATTTCCAATTTCTTCTATGGTTTTCTAGAAACAAGGGGTGGCACAACTTCCCCACCGGCACAACTTAGGCCACTTTCCCCTATATATATATTATTTTTTTTACAAAACAGTCATCAGGCAAGCTACTAAAAACCTGCCCGCGAGCTACCGGTAGCTCGCGATCAACGTGTTGGAGACCCCTGCCCTAGAGGCTCAGGCCTCGCAGCAGACTTGGGTTTGGGTCCGGCCCACGTCAGTTGGTTCCTTGCCTTGTTTAACCATTTCATGCATTTATGCATTTAGACGTGGTCAAGACAATGTACTGAAGTCAAACCGAGCATCAGAATGGAGAAGAAAGGGGGTTTAGGTGACTTTGAACATGGCGTGGTTGATGGTGCACGGCAAGATGGATCCATACTTTCATGTTGTTTACGCCAAATTCTGAACCTGCCATCTGAATGTCGCAACTGATATCGAGACTCATCAGACCAGGCATGATTTTTCAATCTTCAATTGTTGCCTTTCTATCTTCTCGAACCAGTATGCCCATCCTCCACTGACCTCTGACTTTAACAAGGCATTTTACGTCCGCACAAATGCCACAAATATTCAACCTCAATAGGTTGTCCCGTCCAGGTCTACATGCCTAAATGCATTGAGTTGCTGACATGTGATTGGCTGATTAGTTAAATGTGTTAACAAGAAAATTAACTGCTGTAGCTAATAAAGTGGCCGGTGAGTGTATATACACTAGCCTTCTGTTTTCAAAATAAAATGAGAGAGAGAATTCATTCCTCCAAAGTGCAAAGACAGTAGCAGTGTGGCACTTCTGTAAACAACTGAAAGCTTCCGTGGGCCTTCACTGTTTTTTCTCAGTGTTGCGTGTTGCCACTGGTCGCCGCGTGCAACGTAGCGACTTAAAACTTTCCAAGTTTTGCACAGCATCTCTGTTCAACGTACACGTACCTGAATCCCTTATATAGAGCAGACGCTGCGTTTGTTTTCCACCACAGTCCAGTGTGGTTCAGCGTTGGCTTGGCTGTAATGCTGCTGCCTGACGGCAGCCATTTTTGTTATGTGTATTGTTACACATACAACGACATGCACACACACTGCCAGAACAGCTGAGCTATTTTATAAGTAAGAGCTTCAAAAGAAATCTGTCAGAATTTGAAGAGGACGGACCAAGACTACAGCTTCAACATTAAACAACATAGGGGAGAACAGGGTAATATGAGACACTTTTTACATTTGCTTCCCTCTAAGGGAGCTAAAATTATTTATCAGTCAAATTTACACATTTCCCATTAATTCAGGATGTTTCCTAGAAAAGGGCATTAGCAGAATGTATTCATGACAAAGGGCAGTGAAAATATGATTGTTTAAAAAAAAGTTGTCTTGTGTCTCAGTTTACCCCAGCTGTGGGGTAAACTGAGACAGACCAGATAAATTAAGGGGGTAAACTGATCCACTTACTTTTTCCACTCTGAAACTACCATACCAACAAATGTTGTAACAGTTACAATCCTGACAGCTAGCTTGAAAACCAAATATTCCAAAACTAATGTCGGACGAGTAACAGAATCATGGGGTTTGGTCAATTAAGAAAAACACTTGAAAGTAACTCTGATCAAATACACCATATAATTCATATTCAATAATTAACATTCAAATGACAGATAGAACCATTTAGATTAAAACACAGTCTGGGGGTCAGAACACAGGACCCTTAGAGCCAGCTAGTGTCTGGGGGTCCGAGCAAAGAACAATCAGAACCAGCTAGAACAGCCTGGGACTCAGAACACAGGACTAGACCCAGCTGTCATTTTCCATCTTTTGAGTCTTTGATTAATATTTTTCTGCATTTGTTTTATTGGGATCATTCATTGAATAAAGACATATTACTTAGAGTCTATTGGTGTAAAGGTCACTCTCCTGTCCCCCACATACATACGTGCCAAACCATGCCCTTGCTGAAACCCCTTCGACCATCAACCATCAACCCCCACCTCCTTTTGTCTTATTCAAACTAGTCTTCTTGCTACCTCAAATATAATGGATTCATTAAAAGAGGGCACAGACACTGTCTCACTTTACCCCACTGCCACAATTTGAGACAAAACTACCTCTCTCAGCAAATCAGGCTATACTTCAGTTATCATCATCACATGGTTTCATATGTTGGTAGTTCATCAACATGTATGATATAAGTTTTTCCACCTGAATCAATTTGCTTTGGCACAACAATCGATTAAGTTGACAGCAAGAAAATTTACTTTTACAGGCTAAAAATACATTTTTGTGAAAAAAACATGCTTACAACATCACCATGAGGTCCTCTCTTTCATGGCCAAGGGGAAATGAGAGAGGCTTGAAAACATATATCTCACATGACCAAAAATTTGTTCCATTGCCTAGATACAGGGGGTGTCTCACCCAGGTTCTCCCCTATGTTCATTTTATACAAGGTTCCTTTAACTTTTGTATAGAGCAGCGAAAACTTGCCAACACCTTGATAGTGATGAAATTGGTGAAGTACTGTATGCGGTGTGTAGATGGAGCGGGATGGTTAAGTGCTGTCGAAGCTTCCTGTGAATCGCTCACTAAGATCTAAAAAACACTATTGACTGTTGCTGTCTGCAGTAGACAGTAATAAATGGTGAGTCAGGTTGACAGGATTGATTGTGTTTTAATTAATGCTTGAGGCAGGGTGACGACTTTCACACTGTTTTCCGATCTGATTCATCAACACTGCTACTGGAAAAACACATGTTGCTTCTCACTCACAGCTGTGTGTCAAATGTGCACTTGTTTTTGTGACTTGTGAGGACAGTGTATTGACTTACACCTTAATCTACTCCTCTAGCTCAACACAAATACCAGGTCTTAACCCACAAATCAATTTGTAACCATACCATAGTGAGGATGGTAGTTATTTTATCCTATGCACAACGTTTGCTGTCTCAGACAATAACACACTAAAGGTCCATCTACTGTTGTATATATTTTCATATCATTGAGCAATGAAGCTCCATTGTTGCTCTCCAGCCACGTCATATTGGGACTGGATTAATTCAATTTCAATTTTGATCATATCTGCCTCTATATTTTTTAGGTTATACACACACTAGTCCTTGCCATATCACTAAATCCTTAGTTGTTACTGTCATATGTTTTGAAATTTGAATGGCATGTATGTTTTTCCTTGTAAGCATGTAACATTTGACTACATGCATGTACAGGACGTAATGGGGAAAATAAACACTAATTTCAATGTCAATGTACTCATTACTTGTATTGTCATTGTGTAGTCATGTTTAGGTCGTAACCCGGATGCCTTCAGGTCTAAGATTGCTGGTTGGAAGTCTGGAGAGGTCAAAGGTTGGCACAACAAAGGCTGCAACTGTAAACGCTCCGGCTGCCTTAAGAACTACTGCGAGTGCTATGAGGTTTAGACACACATGTACAACCACACACACACAGATACACAGCCACACACAAAGTGACTCCAATTGGATTTGAAGTTATTTCCACTGAGAATTACAGTACGGTTTGGTATGGAGCGGTAATTCTAGATTTGGCTTGCATTTCCACTGCAGACACCACCCTCACTTGGTAGGCGGGTTTATGCCGGAAGGCAACAGCTGCGGTCAGAGTATATACAGTCTATGGGTCAGAGCTGTTGAACGGCGCTGCCGCAGCAGCTACGCAGCTATGGTGACATCATAGCAGTTGGACCAAGCCCCAACCACAGCGAGTTCTACCAGCATCCAATAAGGAAGTGACAAACATTGTAGTACCTGGGGGTGGTACCAAGACTGAGCAATTTTTATTTGACTCACTTGTTAAACAGGCCGTTTTCATAGTCTTATTAAACCTATTTACGGCTTGGTCCAAAAAACCATTCTAGTCTGTATGTTTAGGTCATATCTCCATGACAACACTGAGGGGGGTGAATTTTTTTCTAGCAGGCTAGTTTTTATTCTTTTGGAGGTTAAAATGTATTGGCGTGATCTCGAGTGACAGCTCTCCACCAGTTGTCCCTCACTTTGCCTCGGAGGTATACGTCATCTAGATGGGCGTATCTCCCTCCCCCCGACGTGAGGCGGAGTAAAAATCTCACAAGATGGCGACGCACATAAGCCAGGAGAATTGGATGCCGTGTGAATAACTGAAGTCAGCCCGGATGCTACATCCATTTTATATAATATCTATGAGTTGGACACAGTGTAGCCCGCTGATTAGTTCAATGAAGAGAAAAAATGCCACACAATAAACAACATTTATCTCTAAACACAAGACTCTTCACCCGTGCTGGAGTGACTACATGGTGGTTTATCTCTCGCACAGAAATAATGATTCTGTTGACCAATCAACGGACTGCAATGTGTAGCTCCACCCTTTTGGGACGGCTTGGTAGCCCAACAAAATGTTGACAAAAATAGGCACGGTTCGCTTCTTTTGGTACCCTTCCCAACTTTTCAGAGTGGTAAAACAGTTAAAGCCTTGTTTCCAGTGAGCAGTTTGATTCAGCTCTGTACGCTTCTTTTTGCGTTTCCTCAGTCAAAAGTTGGGAAGGGTCCCAAAATAAGGGAACCGAGTCGCACCTTATTTTGAGACTCTTGTATTAAGGCATCTAAAAGGGTCCCAAAATGGTGGAGCTGCAGTCCGTTGATTGGTTCGACAGCCGTGTGTAATCTCCTCAGCGAGAGCAAAGAGTCTTGTGTCTAGAGAAACAAATGGGTGAGCAGCTCTCTGTTTATTGTGTTGTGTTTTTCCTCTTCATTGAATTAATTGGTGTCCTTTGACACTGTGTCCTCCAGGTATGATGTCACTATAGTTACGTACACACTAAGAAATCAAGGTACAGGAATGGTCCTAAAAGTGTGCAAATGCTTTTTCCCCCAGTGGTACCTTAGCAGGGTACAACACTGTACCTTAAACATTTAAAATGTACCCATTGGAAAGGTAAAGTGAAAATGTGAATTCTTTAAGTGTTCTGCATTTCATATGAAGTAAAGCAGTAATCGCCTAACTGTCTCTTTTTGGACAATTACATCTGTAAGCTACGGCGATATCGGCAACAGATTAAAGAAGTTAGTCTATTCTGATCTAAAGATTACTGCTTTACTTCATATGAAATACAGAACATTTTCACTGTACCTTTCCAATGTGTACATTTTAGTCACTAGGGGTACAGAAATGTTCTTAGAGGTACAGAAAAGAAGGTACAAATATGCAGCAATGTTTAAGGTACAGTGTCAAATGTTAAGGTACCACTGGGAGGGACAAAGCATTTGTATCCTTTTAGGACCATTCCTGTACCTTGATTTCTTAGTGTGTAGCTGCTATGATGTCACGTTATGTAGTTCAACAGCTCTGACCCATTGACTGTATTGTAACCAAGTCTATCGCCTTCCGGCATAAACCCCGCCTACCAAGTTATGATGCTCTTGGCAGTGGAAACGCAAGCCAGATCTAGGGTTACAGAGCTGTGCTGAGCCGACCCGAACCACACCGCTCAGAGGAAATGAGGCATAAAAACAGTTTCATGCATAGTTTTAAATTGATTAATATGGAAGCATATAGGCAGATTTCCAACTACTTTTCCCTCATTCTCTACATTTGAATTTCTGTGTGTGTACAGGCCAACATCATGTGTACCTCCAGCTGTAAGTGTGTTGGCTGTAGAAACTATGACGACGGCTCAGAAATGGGCAAAAAAGACAAGAGTGTCAACGTCAAGGACAAGTAAGTCAATCAAGTTTAAAGGAATAGTTCAACATTTCACATTTGAATTTGCCTCACTCTCCAGCTCAATACAAGGCGACAAACCGTCCCTGTAACTGTGCGTGCATTTTTTATGAAATTAGAGGCATAGGTCGCTCATCCGGGTTAGTTTAGCTCCAGCGCCGGTGGCTATGGGGAGCAATAGCGTGCCTCCGCTGGCAGCAAGAAGATAAACTTTAAAACATCTCTCAACGCTCCTGTGCGCTTGTTTTGACTCGTTTATTTACCCGCTCGGTGGAAGTGAGGTGCAAACTTACTCACGTCGTCTTGACTGGAGTCCTTTCAAACATAAACCATGACTCCATGGTTCTTAATCAGTCAGCCTATTAACATGGTGGTCACTCAAAACAATGACGTAGGCCCTTAGCAACGGTCATTATCCATATTAAATTATCGTAGAAAGCAGTGATGGACCAATCAGAACACAGGATTCATCATTGCCATGTAATAATGATTAATAATTAAAGTTAAAATGACAAATTTACAAAGAGTTTGTTAAAAATGACTTGGATTAAGCAAACTTTACAGAAAACAGGGAAAGTGGCCATTTGTCCCACTTCTGTTTGTGTGTGTGTGTATGTGCGTGCGCGCTCCTGAGTGTGTGTGTGCAGTGGCGTAACTTTGATGTTCATATTGGTGGGGACACATTTTGGCGAAACGTCACACAATTTGGCGAAATGCCCTCGCCCCAGACCCAGCATCCAACCGCTCACTAGTTTATTAACCAAACCAGTTTTTATCATGTATCTATGTACAGTTTAGTCAAGAGTTGAGCGGCTATCAATCGTTTTGCACTAAAAAACTTATTATATTCATACATCCTTGGCTGCTTATGTTTCACAGTAGGGCTGTCCCCGACTCGGAATTTCAGTTTACGAGTGAACCGGGGAGTTGGAGCGCAGCTGAAGCGCGAGCGTGCCCGAGCCTCGGCGAGCCGGTGAGAGAGAAACAACACAGAGCCGGTGACGGCTGCAGAGAATGGTGATTCGCGCGAGTAAAAAAGACAAGATGCTCGCGGTCTACGGGGGCTTAATTGTTTCCAAGGCGACCTATCTTTACTACAGCACATAGCAGAGCAGAATCAATAGGCATACATGGTGCGCAATTTGCACAGCGCAAACGTACATCTGCTTTGGTTTTTTCTTTTGCCATTTCGTCTTTAGTTTTTCTCTTCTTCTATGGCGTTTGACGTGACTTGACACATTACTGCCACCTATTGCCCTGGCATGATAACGTCAGTGTTTTATTCTCTTTTATTTAGGGCTGTCAAAATTATCGCATTAACGCAGGGATTGATTTCTGGAATTAACGGCGTTAATTTTTTTAACGCATGCGCAGAATGATCCGCCCCGTACATCCCACCGGCTCTGTACTACAGTCATCTAACGTTGTGGCTGACCCAGGATCAGTAGCTGCGCGCAGCCAAACATAGCAGCACGTTAGCCCGTGCCGTGTTTTAAAGTTTTAAACTGCTAACGGTCACGTCTGTGTCGGGGGCATAGATAGTGTATATAAAATCAACTGCCGCGGGTGACAGTTGATGTCGGGAGCAACAGGAGGAGAAACATTGTCCACTCTGTTCAGAGCCTGCGAGGACACAAACGTCTGCAGTTTTCAGAGGTGTGTGTGATCAAACATCAACATAACGTCGGCTTCCTGGTACACATGAACAGTCCCCTAGGACGTGGTCGCGTCTACAAACGCACGCACAGACACACAAACACACACACACACCGCGGACTGTAATCAAGTTGTATTTAAAGGCCTACTTCACCGGTTTGAATATGAAGGTGTATTGAATTCTGAGATCCTATGTAGTATAAATGTGCAAAAAAAATTTAAATTGGTTCATCCTAGCCTGAGAAAAGGCAGAAAGAGTTTTTTTTTTAACCCTATATTAATCTTACTGTGACATCACAGTAAGATAAATATAGGGTTAAAAAAAAATGACTTTGTAAATATTACTGTGATGTCACAGTAGGAGAAATCACAGTAATATTTACAAAGTAAGGTTTTTTTTTAACCCTATATTTATCTTACTGTGATGTCACAGTAAGATTAATATAGGGTTAAAAAAAACACTCTTTCTGCCTTTTCTCAGGCTAGGATGAACCAATTTAAAAAAAATTTGCACATTTATACTACATAGGATCTCAGAATTCAATACACCTTCATATTCAAACCGGTGAAGTAGGCCTTTAAGAATGCACAACCTATAGGTTCACCAAATAAATGCCATTCTATAGCCTATCCTATATTTGCCCAAAGACATAGTAAAGAGACAGACCAATTGAATTATGGTTTGGTTTAAATTTATTTTTAGTATTAAAACCATAATTTGGAATTTCAATTAATAAACATAGCCTACTAATTTTAAATGTACATATCCACCTTCTGTCCTTTATCTTTCCGTTCATACAACAATATACAAAGAAAATTCGATTTTTTTCGGGCATATTTCGAATGGTAAAATTAATCGTGATTAATCCACAGAATCCTGTGATTAATCTGATTAAAAATGTTAATCGTTTGACAGCCCTACTTTTATTATAATGTAGCCTGTCGGCATCGGATAACCTGCAGGACAAATAAAAAGCAAAGACTTCGCTTTGCATGGCCGGTGGTCCAGACAGACATGTCCTGTCACATCTTATTTTCCAATGACGCTTGATTAGACTAGGCCTACATACAGTATGTCATTGTCAGTGTTACAATGAGATGTTTGATTACTAACTTAAATTACCGTTGTTTGGTGAAAATAGTTCCGAATGTCTTCTCCTTTCCTTTTCTTCCCCGACATTCTTCCTTCAGCCGCATTCACAGCGCAGCAGCTGAGCTGATTGATTCCGAAATGACAGCAGAAGCTGTTTTACCGCTCTCAAAATAAGCAACCAATCACCGCTAACCGAAACACAACCCACGACAACCAACAGGAGGCAAAGCCAATCACAAAATACATAAGGCGGGACTATAAAGAGGCAACGCATTAACCCTTTCTCGTCGTTGTCATATCGTTCTCATATTGGTGTGGACAATTTCAGCACATTTGAATATTGGTATGGACACGTCCACACCGTCCATACGCAATTTTACGCCCATGTGTGTGTGTGTGTGTGTATGCGTGCGTGCGCGTGTGTGTGTGTGTGTGTGTGTGTGTGTGTGTGTGTGTGTGTGTGTGTGTGTGTGTGTGCTCCTGTGTGCGTGTGTTCAGGTGTCCTGTCTCAGTGATCACAGTGGCGGTAGTGGAGGCAGTGTGTGGCTGTCTGTTGGCCCAGGCGGAGGAGGCAGAGAGGGAGTGCTGGAGCGCGGGCCGGGCGCAGCACATGGTCCTGGATGAGTTTGGACATTGTCTCTCACAGATCGTCAAGGCCATGTTCAAGCACAACACATACTGAGACTATATAGTGACTTCTATATGTTCAAGCACAACACATACTGAGACTGCAATGGCTCTAAAAACCAAACACTTGGACCAAGGTGGATATTTGAATCCATACTACAATAAGTGATTTTTTTTTTGTGTGCAGTTTGACGGCTTTCAAAAATGATAACAGAAATAACCAAAGCAATGACAAAAGCTCACACACAGCTGCTTTAATGTTTAAGACTACATTTGTATCAGTTCATTTACAGGGTTGAGTTGTATATTCTGTTCTTAGAGAACTCTGCTGGTTACTGTGAAACCTTGGTTGAAATGACAAACTCCTGAGTGGAGGGAATTTCCTATTTTATTGTGTTACTGTTAATATTGGGCAAAAGTATATTTGAGTTTGAAAGGTATGTTGATTTTTAATGTTAGCTCATTGGTGCTGTTAAGTTTTGTTGTCTTAACGATTCTCATAAGTCACTGCCTATGGCTGTTTTTGTAGCACGTCTGTTCTTAGGAAATAACAAAAGATGGCTCGACCGGTCTGTACATGTAAATAAATGTATGAAATGCTAAAACTTTAACTTATTTAATGTATTTATTCATCTGTATTACGTTTTGTTGTTGTTACAATTGTTATGTGTTGTCCAATTTTTGGAAGTATATCAAGTTATTTATTTACCCTTAGATTAGCCATTAGAATGATTTAATTTATGGGCTGAAAAAGGTTCCAAAATAAAAAATTCTATTCATAAAGTTTGGTGTTGGACTGGCCTCTGTCTTAATGTAAGGTGAGGAGGGAGCGATGTGAGAAATTAGACAAACTGTATAGAAAGGGGTTTAACACATCTATGTACTGTAGGTCAAGGTCAAAGTCAGATTTATTTATATAGCACATTTAAAGAACAACATTGGTTTGCCAAAGTGCTGTACAAAAGTACAATAATAAAATAGGCCTAACACAGCCGTTTACATAGCAACAACAAAAAAAGAAAGAATAACAAAAATAAAGTAAAATCTCAATCAGTGTTAAAAGCCAAAGCGAAAAAGTGAGTCTTAAGTGACGTCTTAAACTGTTCAATGGACTGGGCAGGTCTCAGACTGTTCCATAGAATGGGAGCAGCCACAGCAAAGGCTCTGTCACCTTTTATCCTTAGTCTGCACTGATTGGAGCTAAAATAGAGCCTTGAAGGACCCCACAGGCTAGTGGGGCTGCAGCTGAGGAGTACTGGCCTGGGTTAACAGAGAAAGTTCTCTCTGACAAGATACAACTTGAACCATTTTAGGACATTTCCAGTAATACCAGCACACAGTTCCAGGCGGGATATAGTAATCTGATGATCGACTGTGTGAAAGGCAGCAGTCAAGTCTAAAAGCACAAGCACAGCAGAGCTCCCTGAGTCAACAGTTAAGAGAAGATCATAAAAAACTTTTAAAAGTGCAGTTTCTGTGCTGTGATTTAAACACAGACTGAAACTTTTCTGTTATGCCATTAAGATCCAGATGTAGCTGCAGTTGTTCTAAAACCACTTTTTCTAACTATTTAGAAAGGAAGGGAAGCTTAGAGATGGGCCTAAAGCTGGAGAGAACATACGGGTCAAGTTTGTGTTTTTTGATAAGGGGCTGCACTATAGCATGTTTAAAGGCAGTTGTAACACAGGCAGGTGTTTATTAATGTTGAAATGTATGGACCAATAGTCTTAAAAACGTCTTTCAGTAATCGTGCAGGAATACTGTCTAGGGGGTATTGTGAAGGTCTTAATGTTTTCACCACCCGAGATAACTCAGAGAGTGACACTGGGTCAAACTGCTCAAAGACAGCAGGACATACTGTACATGACACAGCTGGATCTACGGTGGACAGAGGAGGTGAAGACCTGATGGTAGAGATTATCAATAAAAAACACAAGAAATTGTTCACATAAAGTGAGTGATGGCACAATGACAGGTGTTACAGGGATTTATGACTGTTGAAAGTATCAAAAAGAACCTGGGGCCTATGGCTGTTTTTGGACACACGGTTGGAAATGAATTGTGTTTTTGCAGATTTAACGGCTCTGGTATTCAGATAAACTGTCTCTTAAAATCCCAAGGGAGACATGGAGTTTATCCCTCTTCCATTTTCTCTCAGAACGCCTACATGTGCGTCTGAGAGTTCGAGTATAATCATTTAGCCACGGCTCAGCCACAGGTTTAGGGCGTCTGTCTTTGAAAGGTGCAATCAAGTCCAGGACATTAGCGCAGGTAGAATTAAAACAACTGACTATCTCCTCAGCAGATGCATTGTATTGTTGGAAGCATAGAGTCAGTAAAAGCAACGGAAAACTGTGACGCAGTCAAAGGATTCAATAGGCACGGAAAATTGATTTGGGGCCAGACATGGCAGGTTTGAATTACTTCAACGATTGTCTTAAAAATATTTAAAGCTCCTATCGCAATGTCTTTTTGTTAAATTCTGACCCTGGTGAAGGCCATGTGCTGAAATGAAGTTGGATATAATATAGGTGTGTTTTACCTAAAGGCCGCATTGCACCGCCTGTCAAAGTGCAACAGAACAACAGCCCAGGGCCCACCGACAGTTTAATCCAGAGCCAGGTGGGTTATGTTTTTGTTTTGTTTCATATCTATATATAGTCCCTGCATGGAGAAAATCTATTTGATTAAAGAAATAAATGTGGGAGTGGATGAAGAAGGCTATGGACTAATTTGTGATGCTCAACTGTAAGAGCTTTCACAAATCAGGTCAGTTCATAATACTGGGAAACTTCTAATGGATTTAAAAACAACAGGAAATACCTCTGTCTGTTAATGACTGGAACAACATCACAAAGGTTATGTTTTCATCTCTTCCGAGGACATTACATAGTACATTCATTTCTTGCCATCGTCATAACCACTACATCCTTAACCATATCCTTAACATAACTTTACCTTTAGTCCACCCTAAAATGTAATCATTTACATTATCGTGACTTCCATTTTGTCCCCGCAATATCACTGTATACAAATAAAAATGTCCCCACAACATGAGTAAAACACGCTCCCACACACACACACACAAGGTTGTAGGGATCACACACAGCAGGTCCACACTATTGATGTTCCTCTGTGTAGATCATGGTAGTGACGTGGGCCTGTGTTTTTGTGCAGTATTTTAGCAAACTAGTAAACAGGAGTCAAGCCAGGCCTCACAGGGAGCGGGATCGAAGCGCTCAGTGCTGCCGGTGGGGATATAAGCAGACTGGAACATTGGTCTCAACCACAATCACACACATGCTTAGATCGGACACAGCAGCAGATATGGTAAGTGGGAAAACCCAATGCATGCTTTTTCAACTTTACTTTCAGTCTAATGAAGGTTTTTTCTCCTTTCAAAGCTTGGAAACACTGCCATGCTTTTTCTTACTTTTATTGTAGTTTTTACATTATTATTATATTATTTGTATTTATGTTATTATATAAAAAATTCTACATTTTAAATGTAAGTTTGTGTGACATGTATCATTCAGTGACAAATTACTATTTTTTAAAAATTGATCTTGTTCAATTATTCTTTCATATTTTGTTAACTACTCATGACACTACTTACCGTTTTAGTACATTTATTTACTGGTAAGCCTACACTAAAAGTATTTGACAGTCTCCTGATTATAATTTATAATAATAATAATAATAATAATAACTAATTATTATTATTATTATTATATAAATATACTCCTGATTATTATTATATTATATTTTTAAATATTTTGCATTAGAAAATGTTTTAGATTTATTTAGTTTATAACATTTAGTTTAAATTATTACGTTTAGATCAAACAACCTGCCTGGAGAAGCAGTGACATCATCACAGTCATTATTTATTATATTAAAATTGCTGATGTACGGATAGTGGCAACAATACAGAAAGAAATTATAAAATAAAATGTTCATGCATAGAATGCAGAAAGAAGTGCATATATCATGGATACTGCTTTTTTGTATTGTATTTTTTAAGAGCTATAAATAGTGTTTATATTTACACTTCAATTCAAACACTCAAATAGAATGATGGACGGTTGCACTAAATGCTAGATAAGAAGTACATTTTGCTCTTGTTGCAGAAGGTAAAAGTCAGAGTTGTGTGGATGTGTATGCTAGTCATCTACCTCTTTCTAAAGTCCTGCCATGCACAGAAGGTAAACCCCAGCAGTGTCACCACATTATCCATTGTTTGTTGTGTAGCAGACACAGCCACAGCACTGTTGTTGTCTCTTTCAGCTCAATGTCCACTGGGGGCCTCAGTCCATGATGTACTTGAAGGGCAAACGTGAGTTCAATCATAAAGCACAGTCCCTGCTGTCAACACACACATTCAGTGTGTGTGTGTGATCATGTCAACATTCTCCAAACACCCTCCAGAGTTTCCATTTAAAATGTGCTGTAATTGTCCCTTAAAGATGCACTATGTAACTTTGGGTGTGTCAGAGAAGTGAACATTTTCTAAGGTATAATCTCATAACTGAATACACAAACTTCTTCACTGTAGAATAAGATCCCTGGAACACTGTTTGAAGTTAGACAGCTTGCTGAAAAGTTACTGTTTCGCTGTTGTTGTTTACAGCAGCAGGGCCCACAGTTTGGTTTATAAATATATTTTAGTCTTACATGTGGTTCCAGGTGCCCTAAATTATATTTTTTATTTGTTTATCATGATAAAATGTATTCAATACTACGAATTACACAAAGAGTTAATATGTTTTAAAGGCTCTGTTACTGTAAAGAAATGCCCCTCCTGAAGCTGTAGTGCACATTTAGATATTCTGAGGCCGACTGTCTGGCTCCACCTCACCTTTGTGATGGTGGAGTTGGCTCATGGCATCAGGTGATTTAATTACACAACTCCATAAGTAGCTTTTACAGTGTGGATTGTTTTCCACATGTACTGTATGTTAATATCACTTGTGGGTGAATAGGGTAAAACAGTTTACAGTCCAAAGTTTTATTGAACAGCCTTTTTTCATTTTATAAATCCAAAAATACTATATACAGGTCTTTTTTAAGAGGAAAATGTATCATACATTAGACAGTTAACAACATATGAACAGATATTTCCGTAATAACTTTCAGAGTCAAGCTAAGAATGATTATCGAACATTTTAGTTAATGTTAGTGCTTTTAAAGTTTTGAGTATTGAAAAAAAAACCATGTTGAGAGTATGGCCATTACAGATGGTTGTATTAAGGTGGTTTATGCAGAAGCAAACAGACAAGGTTTAGGAAAACCTTTGGACCATTGGTTTTATGAAAGAATACATCGAAGAAAAATTTACAAAAGTCTAAAAATTGACCAGTACTTGAAGAAAAACATGTTTTTGCCTGCCGTGTCTCGCCTTAAAGCTCACATATTATACACTTTGCTGTCAATTTTATATGGTCTAAGTAGTCCCTAATACTTATTTTTTTAGATGTTTGCTGAAAAACCCGTTCAGATCATTTATTGTAGCAAGCCTCTATACCCTGATTGTCCTCTGGTCTCAGGATGACCTATATTTGTGCGATCTGGCTGGCCCTCCCACCTCTCTGCCGGGCTTTCTTTATATGTCCATGGGGCTCTCCCACCGTCTCTGCCGTGCTCTCGCGATACTAGAGAGACACTGCGTGACTGCGAACACAGTGTTTATTCGGAGCTAAGCCATACTTTGAGAACAGTTTGACATGACCTGACATGATTAAAACCAGTGAAAACAGTAGCTTCAAAGTTTGATTTCTACAGGAATATCTTCCCATCCTTTGTCATGTTAAAAACGAGTCATTTTCAGACTGCTGTGAGGAATATAAACAGCGTGTTATGAGCAAATCTTGGTGCTACAACCGAAGCTACATGGGCGCTAACGCTAAAAATAAGACTCAGACGATAAAATAAACTAAAAATACCACTAAAATCAGTGAAAAAAATATCTTCAAAGTTGACTTCCACACTATTAAGTTCCAATCCTTTGTCCTGTTAAAAACGAGGCATTTCCAGACTGGTGTGGGTAATAGAATTATGTTTTTATGAGCAAAAGCTGAATGCTTGTCCCAAAGCTAAATAGCTATACACCAGTCAGGCAAAAATACCAATAAAAACATTTCTTTCAGTTTCACTGTTTGAAAAAACCCACAAGTAGCTTCCTATCCGTTGTGTTATTAAAAACGAGGCATAGACTGCTGTGGTTAAGATAAATTAGTGGAGTATGAGCAAAAGCATTCTGTGTTGGTGTATGTAACATTCAGGCTGTAGGCTACTATGGGCATCTTGTCGCTTAGCGGGGAAAGCAACATGGCTGTCACTCGGAAAATTTTCCATCGGATCTCGGGGCCGTGGACCAATAAGAAATGGGGGGGTGGGGTTATCATAGACTACTGCTAATGTGGGGTGGAAGCATGGACATATAAAGAAAATATGGGGATGTGGCTGTGCAGTTTATGACGTCATAAACCGCGAGATTTCTGAACGGAGTATATTGGGGGGTGGGGGTTTCAGAAAGGGGGAGAGTGAGAAAAGGAGAGATTGTTATTTTTTTTTATATTTTGGCAGTCTCTAGGCACACCGTGGACCCATGGATATGTTGGAACACATTTAAAAAGTGCATTTAGCATAATATGTGACCTTTAATACAGGTTATTGATACAATGCATTAAAGGTGCTAAGATGAACTTTTAAAATATTTCTGAAACAGTCAAATTTTTCAGTCAAATGACATGTAACAACAAACAAGACCATCAGTGCAAAGAATGCTATTTTTTATTTAGTTTTTCTTTATGCCTCTGTCATGGGTATGTTCACCATGGAACAACAGCTGGCGTAGTAAAAACACTACCGCTTTTGTCTAGCCTGTCATCACCCGCCGCGGGTTTTCTCAGATCCAGAGTGGCACTGGGCAGATTCAATAGTTTTAAACTTCAACAGACACCTGCCTTCAAGTGAGTTAACCTTTGTCAATTGAGCGATTCCAGACCTTCTGTACAAATGAAATGAAGTACGATGGTCTGGTAGGACCAGGCTATCTTTTTTCCAAAGGGGGGTCGGAATGAACATAAACTGAAAGTTTCTCGGAGCACATTTAAGCTCACTGATTCTTAATCTGAGTAAAACAACTGTGCCCACTTCAACACTATATTTTCTATTGTTTTATTTGTAAATCTTTGCAAAATTTCAGCTTGGCATTTGTTGTAAATGTGTATAATTTGGATTCCAATTACACTTCAGACATCACACAAATCTGTTGCTATGAAGTATTCAGGTGGCTAAACCACCTGAATACTTCAGTAGTTTGTTTTTCTTCTGTAACTTGGAGTTGTTTTGTCAGTGCATTATGCGCTGTTCCATGTTCTTATCCTTCAGATCAATCAGTTTTTTTTTAAAGTATGGCAGTAAATCTACCAGGACTCTGACAGCACACAAAAACAATGACGATTTGTTGGATACAGGCAGCTTTTTATTGTTATATTACAATAAGGTGTGAAACATACGTCCATATAAATGGACAGCACCCCCATCTGGTCAAATGGAGTTATATATCTGCAACAGTAACAGGACAATTTGGGGTTTTTCCCTCTCTGGATCCTTGATAAATGTGAATACATGTACAGATGTGAAATCCAATTCATTTGTGTCCTAGTAAATGTTTCATTTTTAGAGAACACCAAAAGAATTGATCATTGCCACCAGGGTGTAATGAATGATGAGTTCTTGCTGTGTGCAGATGGCAGGAGGTTTGTGTCGGAGGATGACAGCGATGTTGTGAAGCCTGGTCTGCAGGGCTGGTACACACTGCTCACAGGTACAGTAACACTCTCTCTCTCTGTCTCACTCACTCCCTCATGTTTTACTGCAGAGAATAAGTATCAATACAGCCTGCTCCAATAAACAGAGACTGACTTTGGCTTGGATCTAACAATCAGACTTCAGATAGACCAACTCATCAGCTGACCGACTCCTCTCTGTCTTTAGTAGGACTCATTTACATTTGTCCAACTAAAAAAAACATGTCAAACCACTCACTTATGTTGAGCAGAAAGTGTTTGCCTACTGGAACTAACGAAAGTTGCGAGGAGCCTCTATTTAGTGCTGAAAATGGCTGATGATATTTGCTCTATATTTCCAACCAGTTACTGAGCTCTCTCTTTACTTTCCCCCTCTCACATCTCACTTCACAACATTGTTAGCAAACACAAAGTAGGAGCCCTTTTCCTACTTTTGTCATTTGGTGCCACCTGGTCAGCAGCAGTTACCATGCAAGTGACGGTTCAGCAGCTGTTACTGATTGTTACCATTGAAATTCTGATCAGAATAGTGTGACTGATCGTAGCCACTGAAACACTGCTCAGTGGGTGTCATGGATAGTTACACGTGGAAATACTGCACATCGAATGTAACTGATAACCAATGGCCACTGAGTGTCACTAATCATATATTTATATTATACAGTATATCTATGGTCACTCATTAGGTGTTTCCGGACCAAACAGTTCTAGGAACTTAACAAGAAGAGATGACAGCAGTTCTAGGAGTGTTTTGAACAATTTGTATTGAAAAAATATATGAAAAAACTATATTTTTGTAGATTTTAGTTAATTTTGTGGCTCGTTGGTCTAGGGGTATGATTCTTGGTAGAATGGTAGGAGAGGTAGGCTACATTACGATTAAAATGGTAAAATGCTGTCAGAGAGCGGGACATTGCAGAAGGCCGTATGGTGCCAATCAGTTAGGGCATGTCTTAATGAATCAAGGTCATATAACTTTGTCCACATGATAATCAACAGTAATTTACAGTTTGTAATATCAGTCATGATGAATTAGTAAAAGAAATCTAACGATAGAGTTAGTGGAACCTCTTGTGTTTAAAGAAGTTAGCTTCTTTACTGAGAAAACTCTTGGTCCGTCCTCCTTAACATCTGACTGATTTCATACAAAACTTATCAACTACAGTGTGAAAAGCAACATAAGAATGGAAAAATTAATTATTTGCAATTGAGTTGCAATTGAATTTTTTGTTATTGTAAAAATCAAGATTTTTTTCTAGTTTTCGCCCGATATCTTGGTATCTCTAGGCCTAGGGGAATGATTCTTGCTACATAAGTCAGACT